>NC_058132.1:401398637-401563033 GCF_016433145.1 Gracilinanus agilis
TCTCTCTCTCTTCCTCTCTCTCTCTTCCCCCCGCTTTTTTCTCCTCCCCACCCCCCTGCCTAGATTTGTCACACTCCCCTTCTAGCAAAATCCAAATTCTCAAATTCAGTCTTCTTTTTCCAATTTTCTGCTTCTCATTATGGCTCCATGGCCCTACCTAGAATACTCACTGGGTGGTTACACACCCAGGCTCTTTCCTTAAAGAAACAGTCTCCTCTGACAAACAAAGACTCCCCAGTCAGCCTCTTGCAGCATTCCAAACCCGGTAGGGAAGGATGACACCAGAAGAGCCAGTTACTCAGTTGAGATTAGAAAGCCCTGGCTGGGGAGGATCACAGAACCTCGGAGCTAAAAGGGATGAGAAAGGCTGGAGGCTGCCTTGTCCAACCTGTCTCTGGGGAATCTCCCCTGCCTCGTGTTTTTGATAATGATAATAATTACAGGTGCAATATCACACTTTAAGGGTTACACAAGAAAAAAGACAACCCAAAGAATTTGAGTCCATGTCTATTTGTGCAACAAAATATAGAAAAGATATTTATTAGAGCAGGAACAAAGACTACAACAACAGTAATCTTACTTCCTGTTGCATCTTTAATTAATCATTCAGGATTTATTGAGCACATGTAATGTGCCTCCATACTAGCTGGAAGGAGAGAAAGACAGAGACACAGAGACACACAGATGTGTCTTCCTTTCAAGGAACTTCTGATTTTAGAGAAGAGGCAAAATAGGAATGTAAGAAACTATGGAAACAGGGCATCTATGTGGCTCAGTGGATAGAGAGCCAGGCCTAGAGATGGGAGGTCCTGGGTTCAAATTTGTCCTCAGATACTTCCTAGCTATATGACCCTGGGCAAGTCACTTCCTCCCACTGCCTACCCCTTTCAGCTCGTCTGCTTTGGGATCAATACACAATATTGATTCTAAGATGAAAGGGATGGGTTTTTTCTTTTTTTAAAGAAAGAAAGAAACTATAGAGAAGTGCTAGCTTTAGTGATATGAATAATATTACACTTAGCAGGCAGCATAGACAGGAAATCCAAGATGATTCTCCCAAAGCAAGTAAGTGTAAATCAAAATCGATCTATGAAATTGAGGTCAAGGGAAGGTGGCCAAGGGAAGAAAAAAACCACAGAAGCCATGAAGTGGAAAGAACTCTGGGCTAGGAATCAAAATGGGGGTGGGGGTGGGTGGGTATAGGAGGACTTCATTGAGAAGGTGGCATTTGAATTGACCTTTAAAGGGTGAGTAGGAATTCAACAAAGCCCTAGAGGATAGGAAGATATTTCAGACCTTGGGAATAGTGTCAACAAAGGTACAGAAGTGGGAAAGTACAGGGCATGGCCAGGAGTCCCAAAGGAATGTAGAGAATACCTTGCTAACTGCCAACTGGTATTAGATTCACATCTATCTTTAGATAAAAACTCAGGAACCCTGGACCCAGGACTCAGTTCTTCTGAGGGCTGGGAATGGACTCAGCATCCTATGCTTTCCAATTAGTGTCCTCTTATTTTAAAAACTCTTATCTTCCATCTTAGAATCTGCACTGTGTATTGTTTCCAAGCAGAAAAACTCAGCAGTGGACATTAAGTGACTTGCCCAGAGTCACACAGCTAGGAAGTGTCTGAGGTCAGATTCGAACCCAGGATGTCCTATCTACCTGTCTGGTGCTCTATCCATTGAACCACCTAGTTTCCCCCTACTGACCTCTTGCTGACAAGGCCCTCTTTCTGCATCTTACCACTGCCAGGTCATCTCATGACACATTGGCCTAAATAAAGGCAGGCCAGACCCACAGGAAAAAGTCTGAGACTTCCAAATCCTCTAGTCCCCTTCTCCCTCTCTCTCTCTCCATTACTCTCTCCCTCCCTCTCTCTCTCTCTCTCTCTCTCTCTCTCTCTCTCTCTCTCTCTCTCTCTCTCTCTATCTATCTATCTATCTCTCTCTCTCTCTCTCTCTCTCTTCTAAGGGCCAAATGTTCATTTTATCTCTTCTCAGTTTCTGAGTCACAGAATCACATATTCATAGACTTTTCCAGTTGGAAGGAACCTAAGGAATCATTTAGTTCAACATATATATGAAAGGAATCCTGGGGACAACTAGGTGGCTCAGTGGATAGAAAGCCAGGCCTAGGGACACAAGGTCCTGGGTTCAAATATGGCTTTAGCCTTCCTAGCTGTGTGAGCCTAGGCAAGTCTCTTGACTCCCATGGCCTAGCTCTTACTGCTCTTCTGCCTTCTAACCAATTCATAGTATTGATTCTAAGATGGAAGGTAAAGGTAAAAAAAAAGAAAAGAGAAAAAAAAAGGAATGGAATCTTTACCATAACATTTCCCCAAAAGAGATCATCCAAACTTAAAGATCTTTAAGAAGAGGATACCTAATTTCTCCCATGGCAGTCCATTCCACTTTTGAATATGTCTAATTAATAGAAAGTTTTTTCCTGATATCAGGCTTAAATTTGTCTCTTTGCTACTACTATTCATTGGAAACTTCTCTGGCTTCCTTCAGCACTCAGCCCATCTCTCATTATTCTTCAGGAGGTCTTTCTCTGTCTCTCTGTTGATAAAGTCTCTTCTTCTGAGATTACCTGCCATCCACTCTGTGTTAGTCTGATTCCATAAATCAAATCTTTTCTCCACATAGGAGTCCTTCAAATAGTTGAAAACAGCTATCATGTCCCCTCTGTTTCCCTGGCCTTTTGGTCTCTCCCGAAGAAACCTCCTCAGTTCTCTCAATTTTCAAACAAATATGGGCTCCAGGCCCTTCACCATCCTGGTTGCCGGTCCCTGGAAAATCTGCTTTTCAATGTCCTTCAACTAAGTGGTAAAATGGACAGAGTTCTGGGACTAGAGTCAAGGGAGACCTGGAGTCAAATCTAGCCTCAGACTTAAAAGCTAAGTGACACTGGACAAGTCTCTGTTTGCCTCAGTTTCCTTAACTATAAAATGGAGATAAAGTTTCACAGAGTTGTTATGAAGATTAAGAGATAATATAGTCAAAGGTATTTTGTATACAGAAGGCACTTAATAAGTGCTTTTTCCCTTCCCTTTACTTAAACCAAGGATCCCAAAATTGAACAAAATAATCTATCATGATGCTCTAATTTATCATGAAAGAACCCTGGACTTTGGGTTAAATACTTCTCCTTTGCTGTGGAGTTTTGTTATTCCTGTTCACACATTTCCTTTCTTACTCTTCACTGGAAGCCAATGTCCCAAGAACTTGGGGAAGGGAGGTGAAACAGACAAAACAAGATGGCACCTATAATTCTCTTTAGAGAAGGCAACTATATTTTTCAACTGAAATGGACTAATTTCAAAAGGAAAAGAAGGGGGAAAATCCTGACAGGTAGAAGGTTGTCAAATTACAGTTATAGAGCATGGGAATCTCATCCCAAGATACTTCTGAACCAGTTATAACCAGCCAGCACAGCTTCCAGACTCATTGGCCCCATTCCATCTAAGGAACTTCCCCTTTGTTGATTAGTGCCTTCTTTGTGATTTATAGTCTTAGAAAGGTTCCTCAATTGACAGTGTGATATAGCAAGCCTTCTCTTGCCTCTGCTCCAACCTCCTCCCCAAAATTAAATGCATCATTAGCTGCATTAAGTGAAATATATGTTCCAGGAATAAGGAGAAATGAGGATCTGCCCATGTCATATCATCTCTCAAGTATTATGTTGAGTTCTAAGTGTTATAGTTTAGGAGGGCTTTGATAAACAGGGAGGCAGCTAGAATCCTGAAGAACCTTAAATCCTTGTCATATCCAGGAAGGACCGAAGGAACTGTGGATAGTTAACTTGGAGAAGAGAAGACTTCTCAAGTCTTTGAAGGAGTGTCACATGGAGGAGGGATTATTGGATTTAGTCTGTTTGACCTTAGGGGGCAAAAGGGAGAATGTTGTAAAAGGGTGAATTTAGAGTTGATATCAGGAAAAGCCCTCTAACAATCTGAGGCGTCTACAAGTGGAATAGACTGTCCAGGGAGAAAGTGGGTTACCTCTCCTTGGAAGTTTTTTTTAAAGGCTGGGCAACCACTTATGGCGTATTTTATTTGGGGAGTATAGATTGGACTAGATGGCCACTAAAATTCCTATTGACTCTAAAAAAACTATGCCAATGCTTTACTTATTTATTTATTTACATATTAAAAAAACAAAACAAAACAAGAACCTTACCAACTCTTTTTTTTTTTTTTTAAAACCCTTACCTTCCATCTTGGAGTCAATACTGTGAATTGGCTCCAAGGCAGAAGAGTGGTAAGGGTAGGCAATGGGGGTCAAGTGACTTGCCCAGGGTCACACAGCTGGGAAGTGTCTGAGGCCAGATTTGAACCTAGGACCTCCCGTCTCTAGGCCTGGTTCTCAATCCACTGAGCTACCCAGCTGCTACCTTAGTAACATTTCTTGTGACAGAAGGGCAAGGGCTAGGCAAACAGAGTTAAGTGACTTTCCCAGGGTCACACAATTAGAAGCCAATAGGTTGAAAGAGGCAAAATCAGGGCAGCCAAGTGGCTCATTAGATAGGGAGCCAAGTGTAGAGATGGGAGATCCTGGGTTCAAATTTGATCTCAGATACTTCCTAGTCACTTAACCCTGATTGCCTAGCCCTTACTGCTCTTGTGCCTTGGAACATTGATTCTAAGATTGAAGATGAGGGTTTAAAAAAAAAAGATGCAAATCTTTACGTTTCAAAAGTGCCCAAGAAAACACAGCTATAGCTATAGTTACAGTTAGAACTTGAAACCCAGCTCTTTTTTAAAAAAGTTCATTTAATTAATTAATTAATTTAGAATATTTTTCCATGGTTACATGATTCATGTTATTTCCCTCACCTCCTGCCACCTCCCTCATGTAGCTAATCAGCAATTCCACTGGGTTTACATATGTCATTGTTCAAGATCTATTTCCATATTATTAATATTTGCATTAGGATGATCTTTTAGAGTCTATGCCTTCAATCATATCCCCATTGAACCATGTGATCAAGCAGTTGTTTTTCTTCTGTGTTTCTGCTCCCACAGTTCTTTCTCTGGATGTGGATAGGGTTCTTTTCCATAAATCCCTCAGAATTGTCCTGGGTCATTGCATTGCTGCTAGTACAGAAGTCCACTACATTCTATTGGTAATGTCACAGTGTATTGGTCTCTGTGTACAATGTTCTTCTGGCTCTGCTCCTCTCACTCTGCATCAATTCCTGGAGGTCTTTCCAGTTCACATGGAATTCCTCCAGTTTATTATTCCTTTGAGCACAATAGTATTCCATCACCAGCATATACCACAATTTGTTCAGTCATTCTCCAATTGAAGGACATACTCTCATTTTCCAATTTCTTTTTTGCCACTACAAAGAGTGCAGCTATTAATATTTTTGTACAAGTCTTTTTTCCTTATTATCTGTTTGGGATATAAACCCAGCAGTAGTATGGCAAACCCAGCTCTTTTTGACTTTGAGCTCAGTGTTCTTTTCACTAGCCCACTCCTTCCTCCTGCCCATTATCCTGTGAGCTACTTTAATTCAAGTCAATAAACTTCTATTAAGTGTATTTAAGTTCCTTGTTGAATGTAAGAACTCTGTTCTATTAATCTTTCTATTTCCCTCACAGTCTAGCATAATACTTTGCTTTAAGTAGGCACTCATTAAATGATTATTCAAATCCTTGTTGAATCATATAAATTAATTTACCCTAGGTATTAAAGACTTAATATATAACTCCTCTCAAGAGTATCACATTTACATTTTAAAAGGAAGGAAGACAATCTCAATAAGAAGGAATATCTCAGCAATGGTGGAATTTCAGACATCAGCTGAGGAAGTGTTTTCTTTGAGGTGAGGGGGGATCCTTTCCTAGAGCTCCTTAAATTACACCATTAGATATGGCTTTCTTCATCTACATGCAAAACTAGTCCTGGTTTCCAGCTAGACTCAGAGGGGCATCAGAGCCAGAAAGATCTAAATGGAAGACCCATCTCTTCTCCCTCCTGGCAACCATTTCAGGCTACAAATTATAAAGAAGGCGCCATCTTGTATTGGTAGATGGAGTTTCTTTGCCATTAATGAGGGAAATCAGAAGTCAGTTTCATATACTTGACTATCATAATCTGCAGATCAGGGAACAAAGGGATTTCTTGATTGCAGCTGATCCTGATAAAGGCTCCAGAGGGAAGCTCCGAAAGTACAATTCCTCTCCAGTCCCTAGAAAGACACCTGGTTGGTTTCCAAATCAAATGCTAAGGGGAAGGAGACTGCAGGTGGTTTTTGGAGGCAAGCATGTTTGGCCCAGCCTGGGCACGCTAGAGAAATCTTCTTTTGTCTGAGAATTCCACAGCAGGTCCAAAGACCAGTGGGGCGGGTGAGGGGCTCGTGAGGCAGAAGTGGAGGAACAGATTTTGTTTAAAACAGAGAATCAACCCTATCTCCACCCTTCCCCCTCGCTCTTTTGATTTTATGAGGCCCACAAGTAATTTAAAAACAAAGTGAATGAAGAAACACTCCAGTTTGAGGCTGTGCTTGGAAACTGCATGAATAACCATTCCCTTGGCTAACCTTGAGAAGAGAAAAACACAGAAATAAAAGCGTATGAGCTATGGAAAGTGCAACGGCTCAGCTGGTATGGATTAAGACACCGTCTTGTAGGGAAAAAAGCAGGGACGGTGTCTGCTGCTCTCCACAGGCTACTCGGCACACCACCATCAAGAAACAAAAGCAGGAATCCATCCTGCATGCTACAGGGAGAGAAGATGCTACTGAGATACAGGAAGCCACTCATTTTATCCTCTGTGATATTGAACATCACCCATATAAACCCTTTTTAATTGCTTTCAGCAGCCTCTTATTTGCAATCAGATGGCAATTAATCATTACCTAATTTCATTTCTTGATGGCAGAGTCTATAAAGTCGCCTACAGTCCTGGGAAGGATTCTTCATAGGGGAAAATGATCGTCCTTACTGTTGTTGGTAATGACTGGTCATTCCCAAGGGCTGTACCAGTCCCACCGGGCACAGGCATTTCAAGGCTGGCCCTGGAGAACAGGACTTGCCTGCCTAAATTTGGAAGGGCTTTCCACTGGAGGAATGGCACGGAGGGATGGCACGGAGGGGTTGCCAGTCGCATCCATGGAGGGTGGTAAAACCCTGGATCCTTGAAGTATTAAAATACTCGCCTTGTCATTGTTGCTAGGACTGGGTGGCATCACTGCCTTTAGAGTAAGGAAGGCTGGAGCCCAAGTGTGGCCCCTGGCACACACTGGCTGCCTGACCCTGCGCAAACCAGAGAGTCCCCCAGTGCCCCTGGACAACTCTCTAAAGTGACTAGAATGTGAGTTTCTCAAGGGCTGGGTTTGGCTCTCGTCTTCCATTATGCCCCTATCGCTAAGCAGGGCGCTTGGCACGTAACAGGCACTTAATAAATGTTTATCAGCTAATTAAAGCCATGATGTGCAGACCTGACATCTCACATTAGCAGAGGGAGTTTCCTCACCAGGATGTCTCTGCTGCCGGGATGAAATCATAGGGTTGGGCAAAACAAACAAATTTAAAAAACCTACTCGTAAACAATATCTTATACTTTTAACTTTTTTTTTTTTTTAAACCTTTACCTTCCATCTTAGAATCAACACTATATATTGGTTCCAAGGCAGAAGACTGGAAAGGGCAGGCAATGAGGGTTAAGTGACTTGCCCAGGGTCATCCAGCTAGGAAGTGTCTTAGGTTGGTTTTGAACCCAGGACCTCCCAGCTCTAGGACTCAATCCAGAGCCTCCTAGCTGCCCCTTTACTTTTAATGTTGAAAAGGGATTTTACAACAGAATTCCTTTTTATTTTTTCCAGCCTTTACATAAAGTATTTTATTTACTCAAATGGCATAGCAAAAATAATGGCTACAAAACATTCCCTCACTCTGACATAGAGATAGGGTAACTATGCATTCCTACCTACTTCTCAGAGAGAAATCTCTGAGTATAGCCTTGTTTCCACCAGGAAAGAGAACTGGGTGCTTTCTCAGACTAACACACTAAATAAAACACAGTGTCAGAAAGGAAACCAATTATACTGAAATACAGTTGTTGAAATGTATATATATATATATATATATTTTTAAATTTAAAATGTTTTTAAAGTTCATAGACCCCAGGCTGAGAACCCCTAAATTAGTGATTCCCAAAGTGGGCGCCACCACCCCTTGGTGGGTGCTGCAGCAATCCAGGGGAGCGGTGATGGCCACAGGTGCATTTATCTTTCCTATTAATTGCTATTAAAATTTAAAAAAAAATTAATTTCCAGGGGGCTAAGTAATATTTTTTCTGGAAAGGGGGCGATAGGCCAAAAAAGTTTGGGAACCACTGTCCTAAATCTTAGAAGGAGAGATTGCATGTCTATGTAGCAGAAGGTTCCAAAGTATCAACAATGGATAAGTTTAAGGGAAGAGAAGGGCAGGGAAGATGTTCCTCCATCCGTTTAGTGCAGGAAGCCACAGACAATATGGAGAGAAGAGCAGCCGCATCACCTCTTCATTAAGAAGAACAAACAGCTCGGAGAAGCAGGACCTGATGGACACAGTTGGCCTCTGAGTGAGGAAGACCCAGATTCAGGTCTTGCTCCTGATTCACACTGGTCAGTTCTAGTTCCGGACAGTCCACTTACCCTCTTGATAGACAATTTTATTGGTGTTCAATTGTTTTAGTCGTGCCTGACTCTTTCTGACTCCATTTGGGGTTTTCTTGCCAGAGATACAGGAGTGTTTTGCTATTTCCTTCACCAGATCATTTTACAGATGAAGAGACTGAGGCAAATAGGGTTAAGTGACTTGCCTGGGGTCACACAGCTTATAAGAATCTGAGAAGCTCCTTGAGGGGAAGGATTGTTTTATTTTTGTCTTTGTATTCCCAGCACTTAGTGTATCGTACATGGTACATAATAGTCATTTAATAGATACTTGTCTGGCTAATTAAAGAGCTCTGGACACCCCAACAATGATTAACAAATACCACACTATCTCCTCACAGTTAGACAGAAATAGACCAGTCTAGTAGCAAATTGAAAGGCCGTGAAAATCCTTCTCTAGTTATATAGAAAAATTTGATGCATCCCTTGGAAAAAATAGATAATTGGAAATAATAGATAAAAATAGATGATTAAAAAACTTTTAAAATATAGTAATGTGAGGTTTTGCAAAGCATTTTACAAATATCTCATCCCTGGTAGGTAGGTGTTAAGTGAGACAGATGGAGGTTAAGTCACTTGCCCAAGGTGAATAGATAATTAGTATCTGAGGATAGATTTGAACTCAAATCTTTTTTACTCCAAATCTAGCCCTCTATCTTTTGTGCCATTTAGTTGCCCTCACAAAGAATATGGCCAGCTTTTAAAACTAGAAGGTATTTTTCTCTTCAAGTTTACTTAGTAGCTTAAAAAGAAAGTATACTTATTTGATTAACTTATCAGTGGAGATACTAATAATAGTCTGATGCTTCTATGAATATCCATTGCTGCAGATTATCACTACTCTATACCTTTACATCTGTGGGATTCTTTTTTATGTCTTTTCAGAAATTTTCATACTAAATTCACCCAATATGCTGGAGACCTCCTTTGCTTCTTCTTTTTCTTAAAAACAAAAACAAAAACAAACAGCCCCTATCTTTAGGTTAAAGGCAGAAGAGTAGTAATACAAGCTAGACTAGTGATGGTGAAGGTTTTTGAGTTTGTGTGCCCAGAGAGCAACTTCAAGCTGCCAAGTGCTCCCCCATTACCAGAGAGAGCAGAGGGAGGAAGTGCTTGCTTTGGATGGCTGGACAGAGGGATGAGCATGCAAAAAACATCCTTGGAGGAACAGAGCAGCTCCCCTTTGTCAATACTCCGCCAATGCTGGACTAGGCATTTGGGGTTAAGGGACTTGACCAGGGTCATACAGCTAGGATGTGTCTGAGGCCACATTTGAACCCAGAACCTCCCATCTCTAGACCTGACTCTCTATTCACTGAGCTGCCTAGTTAGCTGTTCCTTTGCTTCTTTTAATTATGGTGGATACTGGTAAAGTCTTTGAACTTTTCATAAACTATCCCTTATTCAATCTTTGGTTTAGATACTCCTTTTCTATTCAAGCATGCCCTTCATTGTGTGGCTGATGTTGCTTCTCCCACACAAATGCCATCAATAAGCTGCTACAGGCAACCTATGCTCACCCGTGCATCTTTTTATTGCTATTTGTATTTCTTGACATTTTGATTCTTGTGAGATTCTCATTGTTCCCTGAGTCATTGCCATATATAACTTTACCGGGAAATGTTGCTAAAAATGATGGGCTTTTGCAGTAGAGAGCATTGAAAACAACTTTCCAAATATCTGGCCTCCTTCCTCTCTTCATTTCTGGGCTTAGCTTGATGTCCATTTGAAGTACTTATGCAGTATAAATACATAATGATAAAAGCATAACATATATATGTATACTCACACAGATGGACTAACTCATTGGGCCACTCATTCAACTGCATATTCAAATTTGGGTACTGTGTAATTTTTAGGTATTTTTTTTTGTCCCAGGATGGATGATTGCTTAGATTCTCCTTCCTTCCTTCCTTCCTTCCTTTCTTCCTTCCTTCCTTCCTTCCTTCCTTCCTTCCTTCCTTTCCCTTACCTTTTGTCTTAGAATAGATATAAGTATTGCTTCTGGAAGAAGAGTAGAAAGGGCTTACACAGGGTTACACAGCTAGGAAGTGTCTGAGGCCAGATTGGAATCCAGGTCCTTTCAACTTTTGGCCTGACTCTCTATCCATTGAGCCACCTGGTTGTCCCAATACCCAGGCCATATATTCTTTTTTTTAAAATTTATTTATTTTTGTTTATTTTGAATATTTTCTCCTAGTTACATATTTCATGTTCTTTTCCTCTCCCCCAAACCCGTCAACCCCCCTTAGCTGACGCACAATTCCACTGGGTTTTACATGTATCATTGATTAAGACCTAATTCCCTATTATTGATAGTTGGACTAGAGTTATCATTTAGCATCCCCAATACTATCCCCATCAGCCCATGTGTTCAAGCAGTTGTTTTTCTTCTGTGTTTCTTTCTCCTCCCACAGTTCTTCCTCTGAATGTGGCTAGTTTTCTTTCTCATAAGTCCCTCAGCCTTGCTCTGGATCCTTGCATTGCTGCTAGTAGAGAAGTCCCTTATGTTCAATTTTACCACAGTGTATCAGTCTCTGTGTACAATGTTCTTCTGGCTCTGCTCCTTTCACTCTGCATCAATTCCTGGAGGTCATTTCAATTCATATGGAATTCCTCCAGTTCTTTATTCCTTTGAGCACAATAGTATTCTATCACCAACAGATACCACAATTTGTTCAGCCACTCTCATTTTCCAATTTTTTTGCCAGCACAAAGAGTACAGCTATAAATATTTTTGTACAAGTCTTTTTCCTTATTATCTCTTTGGGGTATAATCCAAGCAGTGCTATGGCTGGATCAAAAGTCTTTTAAAGCCCTTTGGGCATAGTTCCTTTGGCCATAGTTGCCATCCAGAATAGTTGGATCAATTCACAACTCCACCAGCAATGCATTAGTGTCCCAATTTTGCCACATCCCCTCCAACATTCATTATTTTCCCTTGCTGTCATTTTAGCCAATCTGCTAGGTATGAGGTAATACCTCAGAGTTGTTTTGATTTGCATTTCTCTAATTATTAGAGATTTAGAACACTTTCTCATGTGCTTATTGATAGTTCTGATTTCTTTATCTGAGAATTGCCTATGCCCATTTATCAACTGGGAGATGGATTGATTTTTTGTACAATCAATTTAGCTCCTTGTGTATTTGAGTGATTAGACCTTTATCTGAGTTTTTTGTTATAAAGATTTTTTCCCAATTTGTTGTTTCCCTTCTAATTTTGGTAGCATTGGTTTTATCTGTACAAAACCTTTTTAGTTTAATATAGTCAAAATTATTTATTTTACATTTTGCGATTTTTTTCTAACTCTTGCTTGGTTTTAAAATCTTTCCCTTCCCATAGATTTGACAAGTATACTATTCTGTGCTCACCTAATTTACTTATAGTTTCCTTCTTTATATTCAATATAAGTCATTCACCCATTCTGAGTTTATCTTGGTGTAGGATGTGAGATGTTGACCTAGGCCCAATCTCTCCCATATTTTTTTCCAATTTTCCCAGCAGTTTTTGTCAAATGGTGGGGTTTTGTCCTAAAGTTTGGGTTCTTTAGGTTTATCGAAAACTTTCTTGCTGAGGTCACTTACCCCTAGTCTATTCCACTGATCCTCTAGGCCATATATTCTAACTCTGCAATACCTACCCATTATTTCTGGGGCCAAGGACAACCATCAATCTTCAGCTTTTGAAAAACTTAAAGACAGTCTTTAGATCTGATCTCACCTCCAGGAGTCTTGACTTTTCCAAGCTAAATATTCCCACTTTCTACTTGCCATTGCATGGTGTGCTCTTGAGCCCTTGCACTATCCTGGTTGGTCACCTTCTTTTGTATGCCCCTCCTAACAGCCAGATCAAAGCCCAATACAGTCCTCCAGATGTGAACAACCCCTATTCCACATGACAGCCTTTCAGGTACTTGGAGACAGCGGTGGAACTAAGGTAGAGTGGCATGGGCCATGGCAGGGAGGACCAAGAACCCACATCTTTTGTTCTGGAAGCCATGTAACCTAAGGCAATATTAATTTTATTGGTTACAATATTACATTATTGATTCATATAAAAACTCTCATGTTTCTATTGTATGAACTGTTACTTATCTTGTCACACATCTGTCATCACATGGCATAATGGTAAAGGCGCTAGACTTGCATTCAGGAAGACTTGTGTTCAAATCCTGCTTGAAATCATGTAACCCTAAGTCACTCTCACAATCACTCAGCCAGGTTTAATTTATCTGTAGAATGGGAAAAATAATATTTACCTCTCACTGTTGTTGTGAAAATCAAACAAGATGATGCTCTGCAAACTTTAAAAGCTTTATAAATGTGGGATATTATTGGTCAACCCAAACTAATGTAACATTTCTCTCTGTTAGATTTCATTTTATAAGATTTGGCCTATCAGTGTTCTGAGATATTAGTCCTGTAATCTACCATTTTTAGTTTAGCTAGATAAATTTGATGAGCATACCTTCATCTAAGGCATTCTTTAAAAAATGTTCAACAACATAAGGCCAAGAACAGATCCTTAGGGCTCAACACTAGAACCCTTCTTCCATTTTGACATGAATCCATTAATATCTAATTTGGGAGTCTAGTTAATCAGTTCCAACTAATTGTACTTTTATTGTTGCTACATTCCAGTCAAACAGGACTACCAGTTCTTCCCTGAACTTGAGACTTCATCTCCTCCTTCTGAACACTTGTGCAGAATGTACTCGTTCCTCATTTAAAATCTTTCAGAATCGTTGTTTTCCTTCAATGTTCAGTTTAGGTACCACCTGCTCATCGAATCCTTTATCAGTGGAGAATCTTTTCTTTTTTTAGAGATTGTAGTCTTCTAAGATTTACATAAAATACATCCTCACTGTGGAATAGCTGGACAAATTGTATATTAATGTGATAATCTATTATTAATGTGTAAAGAATGGTAAATGTGAAAAATTGAAAGAAAACTGGGAAGACATCTCTGAAGAAATGCAAGATAAAGTAAGCAGGGCTAAAGAACTATTATGCAATGCCTAAAATAACATAAATAAAATCAACATTGAAAGGCAACAAAATTCTAGTTAACTACAACAACCAATATTAATAGCATATCTCAGGTCAACAAATGTTTATCAAACATCTATTCTATATAAAATACTATGTTTGAGTTGAGGGATACAATGATATAAATAAAATGGTTCTTGCCCTCAAGATGTTCACATTCTAGGGAAGAGAGAAAAACATATACTAATAAGTCTATGTAACACCCTGTCCACCAGATTCAGTAGTTTCCTAAAGGACAACCCTATGGTAATGGGTACATGAAAGGAGATATGACTTTAGAATGGCTGAGACACTTTTGGACCCATGACACTGGACAAGATCTATCTATCATCTATCTATCTATCTATCTATCTATCTATCTATCTATCTATCTATCTATCTATCATCTATGAAGACAGGACTTCAGATTATTGGAGAAGAAGGAGGATGTTGAGAGGCAATTGAAAGACTTTTGAATTATGGATAGGCAATCTCCCTGGATCCAGGAGGAATGAGAAAGCCAACGCTCAACCTGTCCCTTTCTTTTTAGTGTCTGTTCCACCGAGCTTCCTAAGAGTGGACCTGAATACCCCTCCCTCCCAACCACCATTATTCTTTTTTCTTGGAAACTGAGATCTTACCATTTATTCCTGGAAAACTCATTTACTCATGTGTATTCTTTCATTTACTCTAGTCTTGATGACTTTACCAATTTCTGTTTATTGTTCACTTTGATAAAGAGGTTTCCTAATTATTCATAATTCTTTTGGCAAGCATTTGGTAGGGGTCAAGAGTGAGCTGTCACCCTTCCCTCGAGAGTAATCAGGGGGGGCAGCTGGGTAGCTCAGTGGATTGAGAGTCAGGCTTAGAGACGGGAGGTCCTAGGTTCAAATCTGACCTCAGACACTTCCCAGTGGCGTGACTCTGGGCAAGTCACTTGACCCCCATTGCCCATACCCTTACCATTCTTCCACCTATGAGCCAATACACAGAAGTTAAAAGTTAAAAAAAAAAAAGAAAGAAAGAGAGTAATCAGGGAAGGTGGCTTCTATTTTGAATCCTTTTGTGTGGGAAGCCAATAAGAGAATAGATAAAAATCTGAGACTCTTCTTTTGACCTCTTTTGTGATCCTTGTGATTTCTTGTTGAAAAGTATTGTGGCTTTATTGAAAAGCTTTAAGTTCCTAGTAAATCAGCATTTAAGAGGTTAATATTTTCTCCTTTTGGCCAGGAATGCAGTTGCCTGGTCCGGCCAAGGCCAAAACTTTAGCAGGGGCATTTCAACCCTGAGAAAATATTCCTTGACTTGGATTTCTGATAAGAACCCAGTCAAAATTCAGCCCTGGCCTTGTTCTGTTCTGAAGCCAATGAGACCTTTTGTGTTTTGATATGACATAATTTGTAACTTCTGCGTATCTTTGAAGTTTTGGGAGGGTTCTTTTGTGTGAAATGAGTCTTGAAATATATATATATATATATGTATATAAAATAAACTCCATGCTCCTGGAGCTAGAGCTAGACCCATGAGCTGAGGAAAAGATCTTCCCTGTCCTTTACTTCCTTATCAACTAAACTGTTCTTATCAGATTATCTGAGATGATAAAGGGATCTGGATACTTCCCTGAATCTCTCTGGCTTTCTAGTATGAACTCTAGTGGACAACTGCAGATGTGCCCACAGATAGGGTTCTGTGTGCCTCACCATCACTGGGATAGAGGAATAAAAGATGATGAAGAGTTTTTGAACTTTATGATAAGTATTGAAGTAGAGAAATCAGTAAGAGGAGAAACTTTGGAGGTGGAGGATGAATTTTTTTAACATGTTTAGTTGAGATATTTGTATGAAAATAAAGTAGAAATACCCAGGTGACACTTTAAAGTTCAGGTCTTAAAACTGGATATGCAAATATGNTAAACTCCATGCTCCTCGAGACAGAGCTGGAAGCATGAGCTAAAAGATCTTCGTGTCCTTACTTCTTATCAACTAAGCTGTCTTTATCAGATTATCTGGAGATGATAAATAGATCTTGAGACTTTTGTCATATCTCTACATTACAGATAAATTCAATATGTGGTAGATAGGTATACTTTTAGCTTAATATTTTTCTTGGAGATAACAGAGTGATATAATCTAGCCATAGCAATCTTGGAAGCTACCTGCCCTTCCCTAGCTAGGTTATTGGTACAAGCAAAGACTTTCTCTTACTTTCAACTGTTATAGGACAATTATAGATTAGGATTTATAATGTAATAGGTAACTGGAATAGGCAGGGGATTAGAAGGGGAGGTACAGGTACAGCTGGGGTTAAATTAATAAAAAAAGTGGAAATTTAAGACTTCCTTGAAAGATTCAGCCAGATCCTCGATCCGTTATCTGAGATGTCACATATGGGTCTGTTTAATCTTTATATTCCACAACTACTGATCGCATAATCTGTGTGCTTTATAACTGGCTCAGGGAAAATTGCAGAAAAAAGATCATTAACAATTAGAAAGATGAGCCTTAGTGGATAGCAGTGAGGAAGAAGGTAATGAATCCTTTTTTAATGTCATTTCCATTCATAAACCATATCCATTTCTGACGCTGATCTATTTGACAGTGCGAAGGACTTTTCTCTCTTCTTTTTCTTCTGGGTAATCAGTAGTTGTGGCTGTCTAGAAGGCAGCTCCTTCAGTAGTTGTTGCCTGCCCAGTTCTGTCTCCACAGGGATCTCCCCTATAGACAATAGTTCCTTGGGCAGTTGAGGACATTCAGATGGTTTTGTTCCACCTGGCACATGTTGCTTTTTGTTTCTCCCTCTGGGAATCTTGCAATTTTAGCAACTGATCAACGAATCAACAAATATTTGTTAAGCACCTACTCACTGAGAATACAAAGACAAAAATGAAGATTTCCATCCTCAAGTACTTTCCATTCTGTCCAGTGAAACAACATTATGTAGTGAGGTGTATAGAAAATAGAGGTAGGGTAATTCCTTTTGTGGGGAGGGAGGCGTTGGTAGCTAGAGGACATCACCGTCCTTCCAGTAACTTCCCCATACTTTCAGTTTTGCAATTTTGATTTCATCCTCAATGTAATAAATCTTTTTTTTAAGTGTCCTTTCCACAGATAAAACCACATTAAACTGTTTGACACATCCTACTGTAATGAATTCAATTTCCCCAATATCCTGAATCTCTCCTTAAGAGGAACCTGTGACCTCTTCCCATTTCAGCACCAACATCATTAGATATTCTAGCTCCATTTATCAAGAGGATATTCATATGGATTTCAATGAACAAATATTTATTAAGCATCTGCTCTGTGACAGGCACTATGCTCTGCACTGGGGATACAAGTACAATGAATGAAAAAATACCTAGTTGTAATAAGCCTGATTCTAATGAGAGAGAGAATATATATATGTAGACACACACCTGCATATATGTATATGGGTATATATAGAGATATCTCTAGATACACACATATAAATGTTTACATGTACATATTGATAAATAGTTCTATGTATCCATACCCATATATGCATGTATGTGTGTATACACACACATGCCGACACACTTATGCATGGAATAAAGAGAATAGTTGACTATACCACTCGAGACTCAAGCCTGGATCTTTTGCATAGACCTTCCTCACTAGGGGAGAGAATAATTGAATGCTGCCTGCTAGTGTCATGAAGGGTGAACTTAACATTAGAGATTCCTTCCAGGTTCAAAAGAGGAAACAAGTGGTTCTAGAAGAAGGGTGGGCTGGAGCCTGCTCAAACTGGGTAGGTGAACCAATTTTTAATTTTTCAGGGTGAGCATTTAGGCTTCAGGAATCACCAAATGCTTCGAATAAAGGCTTGATTAATTGTTTGAATGTTTATCTAGACTTGAGAGTCTAATGGAGAGAATGTCATAAATGAAGAGTAAACTGGAAAGCACGCCAGGAAAACAAACATTTTGGTTGTTTCTGGAAAGATGGTTGTTAAATATTTGCCAACATACTGGTTTCCAGACCCTCTTTGGGAAAGAATCTAGAAAAATAAAAAGGATTTTGAGAAGCAAAAGATATGCAGAGGTGCTGAAGCCTCAACACATCCCAGATTTCCCCCCTTGTTTCCCTAAAGCTTTCAGAGAATTTCTCCTTGGGTGTGGTGAAGAGGTATGGGAGCAAGCTATTTCAGCCCAACCGATAGCAAGAAAAGCTTCCGTCTCACTCAGTGGGATCTAAGGTCTGGCAGAGTCTATTATGCTTGAGTGTCACCAGGGTAATAGATTGAGTATGTTTTCCAAGGACCAACCTAGTAAATTGCCCAGAGACACAGAACCAGGAACTTGGCTACCTGGTGATGAATTCTCTTTTTGGTGGTAGCAACCCATTAAACAAAGAAAAAATGTCAAGATGACCCTCACTGAATCCCCTTTCAGCTTCAGTGACAGAGGCAGAGTGATAAGGAAGGTTGCAGAGGGTGCCAAGAAACCCAGTTTTTAGACAGTCAGTAAACTATCATTTAAGTGTCAGCACTCTAAAGATGATGCTAGGAGAATCGAATCCCATCAATCTTACTTGTCTTGCTATAAACAAAAGTCAGAAGAAAGAAGGAAGGTGCCGCTCCATGGAAAGATGCCTCGTATGTACTCCTTGGAGAGACAAGGAAAGTAATTGGTGGAATGGTTTTTATCATGTGTTCAGAAGCTACAAGAAACCCTATTCCATGGGACATTTGGTTATTCTACTGATATAAATTGCTGATAATGAAGTGATAGAAAAACTCAGTGAAGAACATAGGACCCTGAGACTTAGCCAAGTCTAGGTGAAAAGCATCCCAGTTACTATAGATTGTCATTCTTCTATTTTAGTTTTTTTTTTCTATTTTAAGCCATTATCCAGAAATCCAACTCCCAGATGTTGTGGTTTAATCCATGTCCAATGCTTTGTAAGCCATTTTGGGGTTTTCTTGGCAAGATACTGAAGTGGTTCACCATTTCCAACTCCAGCTAATTTTCCACATGAGGTAAAGTGAGTTCAGGGTCACCCAGTCACATGTCACTCTTCTTCCACTGTAAATACATCCCCCCAAAAGACTTCTATTGTGGCTCCCATGCTGAAAAATAACTATTACAGTACTATCTCATGAGGGAGGCAGCTAGGTGGTACAGCGGATAGAGACTGGACTCAAATCCTGCCTCAGACACTTACTGGCAATGTAACCCTGGGTGACCTGTGTCTGCCTCAGTTTCTGTCCCAGCAAAATGTAGATAATAACAGCACCTATTTAGAGAATTGTTTTGAGTACCAAATAAGACAATGTGTAAAGCTCATTGCAAACCTTAAATTGTTACATAAATGCTGGCTATCATTGTTACTATTGTCACCCACTAAAGAACATTACTTACCTCTTCTTCCTCTTTAATTGCATCATTTCTTACCTGCTAGGGTCTATGGCTAAGCATTTTGCCTCCTAGAAGGTAAATAGCAGCTTTCTCCTCAGGAAAAAAAAGAATCCATTTCCTCCTCTTTAGACAAAGTTTCATCCCTTTCTGTTGCTTAGCTCCAAATGTTTAATGGTTTATCTTTTCTTTCTCCTGTGTCTGACCTTCATTCAACTTCCAATCTACTGATAAAGGTCAAGATTACCCTCAAAACAATTCAATTTGATTTAACTTACCAAACCCCTAGTATGTGCCAGACATTGTGTTACATACTAAGAGGACAAATATGGAAATACAACAGTTCCTGTTTAGTCAGGTAGTTAAGAGAACTAGAGTTAGGGTTATAGAACCTGGATTTGAACCCTGGCTCTACTAGCTACATGACTTCTCTGGGCCCCAATTTTTTCAGCTGTAAAATTAAGGAGTTGGACTAGATAGTGTCTAAGTTTCCTTCTGGCTCTCAATTTCATTCTACTGATGTTACTGATACAACACCAAATATGCAAAAAAAAAAAGTGAATAGAATATATGTAGGAAGTAAAGACAAAGTAATTCGAGGAGGTAGAAGAATGTAAGCACTGGTCCTTGGGGGATCAGGAAAGAAAGACCTTTTGTAGATAGATGGTAGTGCCACCTCACACCTATCAGATTGGCCTATGTCAGTAAAGGAAAATGATAAATGTTGGAGGGGATGTGCCAGAATTGGGACACTAGTGCATTATTGGTGGAGTTGAGAACGGATCCAACCATTCTGGAGGGCAATTTGCAACTATACCCAAAGGGTTATAAAACTGTGCATACCCTTTTGATCCAGTAATACCACTACTAAATCTGTATCCTGGAGATATTTTTAAAAAGGGAAAAGAACCTGCTAGTGCAAAAATATTTATAGCTGTGCTTTTTGTGGTGGCAAAGAATTGGAAACTGAGGGGATATCCATCAGTTGAGGAATGGCTGAACAAATTGTTCATGATGATGATAGAATACTATTGTGCTATAAGGAATGATGACCAGGATGATTTCAGAAAGAACTAGAAAGACCTGCATGAACTGATGTAGAGTGAAATAAGCAGAACCAGGAGACCACTGTACACAGTAACTGCAATATTGTGGGATGATCAAATGTGAGAGACTTTGCTACTAACAGAAATGCAATGATCCAGGACAATTCTAAAGACATGAGAAAGAATAGAATACTACTCACCTCCAGAGATAGAACTGTTGGAATTAGATTTTACAGGTGTTTATTTGGGTTAATGTTTGGGGGTTTTAGTTTTATAAGATGACTCACAAAAATGAACAATATGGAAATAAGTTTTGTATGATAATGCATGTATAACTGAGCTTGATTTGCCTGCCAGTACTAGGAGGGGGAAGGGAAGGGAGGGAGGGAGATGAGGTCAGGTATATAATTAAGGAAAATTTGTGAGGAAATTTATTACATGTAATTGGTAAAAAAAAAATTAAATTAAAAAAAAAAAACAACCCTGATAGGTGGTAGTACTCTAGATCCTTAACGCCTCTTCCTCTTTTTTCTTTTCACTCAGAAGATCAGTCACTTGGCCAGTGGCAGAAACACAAGTTCACCCTATTCTCCACACTTATTTGAAATGAGATATTCAATCCTTTTTTCCTTCTTGCCAGTAGCCTTCTTGGGCAATTGCTGAGGCAAGCTGCTTGGATGGGGGTCTCAGCTCTAAAATGGTCACTTTCCTTTTATTTCCTTCTCACCTTCTCACATCAAGAGCATTTTGGAAGCCATACTTCACTTCCTTGTTTTGTTTATCTTACTTATTTTATACTTACTTTTCTTACTTAAAAAAAAAAACAAAAACAAAACAACCCAACAACCCTAACTTCCCTCTTAGAATCAATACTATGTATCGTTCCAAGGCAGAAGAGCAGTAAGGGCTGGGCAGTGGGGGCTAAGTGACTTGCTTAAGTTCACACAGCTAGGAAGGGTCTGAGGTCAAATTTGAACACAGGACTTCCTGTCTCTAGACATGACTCTCAATCCACTGAGTCTCACCTTTCTTACTTCTTATCTTATTTTAGCCATTCTTTCAGTTTCTCCTCAGGTCCTCCAAAATTTCTCATTCTAAATTCAACCTCTGGCCTTGATAGTGTTATAATAATAGATTATTGAACTCTAATTTGTAAACTCCATTCTTTTCCCTTTTTAAAAACATCATGCTATTTGTCCTTCTGTAGTCTTGTAAAGTATTAGGTAGTGGAGACATTATTTAGTAATGATGGCAAAATTCAATTATCAGGATGTCTGATGAAGCTCTCTCTCTCTTCAAATCAGAAGCTAATATTTTATTGATATGCCTTAATGAAAATTCTAATTTAGCTTATCGTAGATTGACTTCAAGGGCCATAATTGAACAACAGTATTTTGGTAGCATGTGCTTTTAAATACTGTATATGCCTATAGATGTAAGCATTCTAGCTATTTGGGGATGATTCCTAAAGGTAGTGATGGGCAAACTATTCCCTATGGGCCAGATCCAGGCCATAGTTTGCCCATCACTGCCTTAAGCAATTCCCTAATCACTACATCTGGATGTGGGGGCGTAGGGGAATAGTTTGCCCATCACTGCCTAAAGGGATAGCCTGGGTCCCATCTGGAAAGTGCCATTCTTGCTTTAATATTTCATTATTCAAAAGGCAAAGGAAAAACCAGTGGGAATGCTTACTTTGGAACTGATTCTTAGAGATAAAGAAGAACTGGTGTCAGAGGGTGAAAATGAATCTTGGGGAAGTGAGCACTATCTCAGAATTTGTGGAAGAGAGGAAAAAGTGGACATATAGTCTGGGATGCTCCCTAGATCTGGGTAAAGCAAACGTCATATATTTCAGAGAAAGGATTGGTATGAGCCCATTGACTAAAACCATGCTTAAGGGAAAGTCATCCTAGGAAAGATGGGAAACTGGAAAAAATAAAATCCTAAAGATATTGAGATAGTTACACAAAAGACTGACCAATTTAGATTTTAAAGATATGTTCAGAAGATGCTCATTAATGGAGGAAAAATAGAAAAGCAGAGTATGGTACCCTAAGGATATTGTCAGGAATGCCAAAATATGGAATGATAAGAGGTTGGTAAGGAAATTGAAACATAGCCAAAAACAGATTTCTAAAATCTGTTAAATTAAACAGATTAAAATAAAATAAAAACAGATTTCTATTGAAATAAAAAGGAAGATCAAAAGAGGGATAAGACTACAGTACAGGGTGGATAAGATTATGAATAATGATCATGGTGAAAGGACAGAATTACTCCCTTTTCATTTTGATTGTTTTCTTTGCCAAGAAGAATGATTTTTGGACTAAAAAAGACAGAACAAATGGATAGTAGAAAGTGAATATCCAAGATAAGGAGAGAGTAAGAGAATCACTGTACACTCACATTTAGAAAATGGATAATATATAATACATGTATGCATATATTATCCATTATAAATGTATGTGTATATATGTACATGGTTTTCTCTCAGCATAAATACATAAATATGGATCATGTGATTCTCATATATTTATAGTATACGTAGATATATGTGGGTGATGTATATGTATTTATACACACATACTCAGATTTCTTTAGTCCTTAAAGAACTGTCTTATGTGATGCTGAGTCACTTTCGGTTACCTTTGAAAGAAACCAAAGGACTAGAGAAAGGCACGTTTTCCTGATTTTCAAAAAAGAGAAAAGATTGAATACTGAAAACCATAGTACAGTGAACATGGCTTCAATTCTTGGCAAGATTATAGAATGTATTATTAAAAGGATGATTGGTGGCCATCTGAGGAAGCAGTGAAAACAAAGGCTTTATCAGAAATAGAGAGTGCCTCATTTCCTTTTTTTTTTTTAAAGGAATTACTAATCTGGTAGATAAATGCAATGAAATAAAAATATCTTATCTAGATTTTAGTTTAAGACATTTGACCAAGCCTTTCCTGCTATTCTTGTGGATAAGATCAGCAAATGTAGGCTTAGTGACCCTGCACTAATTTGAAATTTGTATAAATGACTTGGATAAAGACATTGATGGTCTATATGGATGGTTTGCAAATGACAGAAACTAAGAGGAGGAGCCAACAGGTTGGATGTCAAATTTAGGGTCCAAAAAGAGATTAACAGACTAAAATTGTGGATCAAATCTAACAAGATAAAACTTAAAGAGATAAATATAAAGTCTTGCAGTTGGATTCAAAAATTCAACTTTCAAAGTATAAGCATGCAAAAGTAGATGAGCTGCCTCATGAGATATGGGGGGCTCCTCATTACTGGAGGTCTTTGAGCAATGGCTAAAGGATGACTTGTCTGGTTTGTTGTTGAGACCATTCTTGTTTAGATATGAACTGGCCTAGATTGACTCTGAGGTCCCTCCCTGCCTCCATGCGGAGATTCTATGAAATGGGGAAGGCTGGCTAGACTGTAGTAGAAAAAGACTTGGGGATTTTTTAGTTGCCTGCAAGCTCACTCTGCATCCACCTGACATTTGGAATCCAAATATGCTTCAGCAGTCAAGCTGCATTATGGGAAGCACAGTGTTCAGAATTTGTTCCTCTGTGGTCTTCTCTAGCTTATCACATCTGTTCATTCTAAGTAAGCTATCACACTTTATGAATGACAATGAGAATCAAGAGCATGGTAACTAGGAGGTTTGAGAGCCCTGTAAGATTTTTTAACCCATACCAGATATTGGTTCCAAGGTAGAAGAGTGGTAAGGTATTTGGGGTTAGGTGACTTGCCCAGGGTCACACAGCTAGGACGTGTCTGAGACCAGATTTGAATCCAGGATCCCCTGTCTCTAGTTCTTACCCTCTTTAAGGTAAGGTAACACTGAGCCACCTAGCTGCCTTCCATAAAGATTATTTTTAAAAAAATTAATTAATTTTCAGTTATTTGTGAAAACAAATTTTGATGTTTGTTTTCAACTTCTGCCTATCATTGCTACTAGTTTAATCAGTTATTCAACCAAACAATAAGCAGTTTTTTTAAGTACTTACTGTCTTCTAGGCAAATAGATACAAGATATTCAAGACAGAGCTTATTATTTTTCTTCCTAACTCAACTTATGCTGCAAATTTTTCTATTTCTGTTTGTAACATGAATAAAATGAGTTGCCATTCCCATGGTGGGTTCTAGACACAAAGTGAGATTGTAACTATCCCAATAATGTCACAGAACATAAATCTTTGCTTCTATTACACCTTGCCAATCCTCCTAATATTTCTTTAGGTTTGATTAATCCCTCCAACTTGTTCTTGCCCTAGTAACTCTAAGTTCCCAGAAACAGACCAACAGTCAGTGGATAAACACTTACTAAGTGGCAACTATGTAAGAGGCACTGTACTGAGCATTTATAGGACTCTAAGGCTAACCTTGCTAGTGGAAATACATTTTCCCTTTTCACTGCTCTAACTTTTGAGCCCCCATCAAATGTGCTACTGGGCAATGTTACTAGCCAGTCACAACAATGGCACTCACAACTAATTTATACAACCAGGTACTTAAAATAATATTTTTTGATTTTAAACACAATCTTTTAGTTACCAGTAAAATAAATGTCAATGTTATAGATACTAATAGATTAAAACAAATGCATAAGCAATAAAATACAACACAATACTCACATAAATCTATATCACACTATTGAACATTATTTTTTCAGTTACATCTAGAAACAATTTTTGATGATTGTTTTCTGACATTCATATTCAGATTTTCTCCCTCCCACCCTTTCCCATCTCCTTGAAGCAGTAAATAGTCTGACATAGAGTAAGTATACTAGTGCTTTCATGCAATACATATTTCCATATTGCTCATGTTGTGAGAGAAGACATTTATCATATATACAAAAAATTTATGAAGGAAATAAAATGGAAAATGTATTTGATCTACAATCAGATTTCAGAATTTCTTTCTTTGGCTATGGAGAGTATTTTCCATAATGAGTCCCTTGCAGTTATCTTGGGAACTTGCTTTGCTGATAATGGTTTAGTTTCTCACAGTTGACCATCATTAACTGTTTTTGTTACTACATACATTGTTCTCCTGGTTCTGTTCACTTTGTATCAATTCATATAAGTCTTTCCAAGTTATGCCTATTTATCATTTCTTATGGTGCAATAAGGATGGCACTCTTCTACTCTATTGCTGATGAACAATAACTTGCTGTTTGGTCTTCCTGCCTCTGGTATCTTCTCACTCTGGTCCCTCCTCTATTCAGCTGTCAAGTTAACCTTCCTAAATGGCAGGTTGGATCATCACTCCTACCCCATTCAATAAACTCCAGTGGCTCCCTTATAGCCTCTAGGATGAAATATAAAATTCTCTGTTTGGAATACAAAACTGTCCCTTCTACGTTTCCAGGCTTCTTATCCTCATCCCCCTCTACATGGTCTGCAGTCTAGTGATTGACATTGCTTTCCTTTTCCTCCAACAAAATTCCAGTCATCTCTGGACTTTGAGCATATTCACTGGCTGTTCCCCATACCTGGAATGCTTTCTCTTTTCCTCTGCACTTCCTGGCTTCCCTGGCTTCTTTCAAGGCCACCAAGCCCAAATCCCACTTTTTACAAGAAACCTTTCCTGGTCTCCCTTACTGTTAATGTCTTTTCTTGATTATCTCCAATTGATCCTGTACATAGGTTGTTTGTATTTGTATAGGTATTTGTAGCTGTGGGGAGTGTGTCTTCTCCATCAGGATGTGAACTCTTTGAGAGTAGGGACTGCCTTTTGCCTTTCTTTGTATTTCTAGGGTTTACCACAGTGCTTGGCACAAAATAGGTGCTTAATAAAGACATATTGACTTCACATTTACAAATTCAATGAACTCTCACCCTTAAAAGGGCTTTTTGGAAAGTATTAATTTGAATGAGCAGTTCTCTTTAAGGTAGAGAACTTCAAAGCTCATCTAAGTAGCTATTTCTGGGCTATCCAAACTAGCCTAGCCAGTTATTCAATTCAGGTGCTGTGATATATAATAATAGAGCTTGTAGCAATAACCCAGGTAGGTTCAATTGACCAAGATAGCAAAGTTGCTGCAACACCTTCTCTGTTTTTTTCTGTCACACTCTAAAGGTGGCAGCAGAGAGCAACGAGCTCTTATGAAAAGAGCTTCATTCTTTTCCATCTCCAAGCCATGCTGAAGGGGGAAGATGAAGCTATTATTGGAACTCTTGGCCAATGAAGTCACTTCTGTCTCTGATCAATCAGGAATAAATCCAGGGAAGCCTTGGGTCAGCTGACTGCTTCTGACACAGCTCTGGCAGTATAGCCTTTCAGTACCCCTTCCTATGTTGTCTTCTCCCCAAGTTCTTATGTTAGATTCTTCTACAACCTCTGCCATTCCATTATGGGGCAGCTGGATGGAACAATGATTAGAGCACTGGACCTGAAGTCAAGATGATCTGAATTTGAATCCTGCCTCAGGCCCTTACAAACTGTGGGACCCTAAGCAAGTCACTTATCCTCTGTTTACTTCAGTTTTCTCAATTAGAAAATGGGGATAATAACTTTTCTGTCTTGGAGCCAGCTCCAAGACAGAAGGTAAGGGTTAAAAAAAAAAAAAAAAAGAAAATGGGGATAATAACAGCATCTACCTTGCAGGTTGGTTGTGAAGATCAAATGAAACATTATTTGTAAAGTGCTTAGCATAGTGCCTGTCACATAGTAGGTGCTATAGAAATGCTTATTTTCCTTTCATTCAACAGCTTACTCTTAATTTTCAGCAACTCATTTTTTACTAAAAAAATCCAACTTCCCACATTTCTCTTATCAAATTCTTTTTTTAATTTATTTTTAAATTTTTTTCATAGTTACATGATTCTTGTTTTCTCCCTCCCTTCTCTCCCCATCCTGGAGTTGAGAAGCAATTCCACTGGATTATACATATATTATCACGCAAAACCTACTTCCATATTATTCATCTTTGTAATAGAGTAATCTTTTAAAACGGAAACCCTTATAACAAGCGATAAACCATATGTTTTCTTCCGGATTTCTACTCCCACAGTTCTTTCTCTGGATGTGGATAGCGTTCTTTCTCATAGGACCCTCAGAACTGTCCTGGATCGTTGCATTGCTGCTAGTACCAAAGTCCATTACATTTGATCATCCCATGATGTTTCAGTTACTGTGTATAATGTTTTGGGGTTCATCATTCCTTATAGCACAAGATTATTCCATAACCATTATATACCACAATTTTTTCAGCCATTCCCCAATCAAGGGACACCTGCTTGTTTTCCAATTTTTTGCCACCACAAAAAGCACAGCTATAAATATTTTTGTACAAACAAATCCTTTCCCATTTTTCTTATCTCTTTGGGATACAAACCCAGGAGTGGCATGGCTGAATCAAAGGGCAGGCATTCTTTTAAAGCATTTTGGGCATAATTCCAAATTGCCTTCCAGAATGGTTGGATCAATTCACAACTCCATCAGCAATATTAGTCTCCCATTTTTGCCACATCCCCTCCAATATTTATCACTTTCATTTACTGTCATAAGGCCAATTTGCTAGGTGCCAGGATTGTTTTGATTTGCATTTCTTTAATCAGGAGGGATTTAGAACATTTTTTATATGATTATTGATAGTTTTGATCTCATCATCTAAAAACCTCCTATTCATATCCCTTGACCAACAAATTCTTCTTCAAAGGAATTTCAAAGTCCTTTTAAAATAATACCTCATTTTCCAAATTTTTCATATGATTTCTCATTGTTTTAATTTTAGCCTCTTTTGTCTTAAGATGACATAGGCAAATTAGCCAATGTATCCATCATGCTTTGTGACTCTGAAGGCCTTTTAACTCTCTCTCCTATCTCTCTGCTGCTCTTAAAACTGTTTCCTTACACTCTTACTTCTCTAGTTTTTAATAAAAATATTTTACAATATATTTCCCATATAAGCAAGGCATCACTCCATAATGTTGATAAAGGGAAATGAGTTCTCACTTCTACACCACAGATCATTTTCTCTTCAAAATAGTCTGAATTCCAGTTGAAAGCTATAAGTATATATTTGTACATATATTAGCAATGCATATTAAAACAATGTTCTTTTACTACTTGTATGAGGTAACAAAATAATTATCTCTAACAGTAGCAGTACTTTTCATCATTTGACAATTAATATAAATCTCTTCCATTACGCAAAAAGACATTTCCCAAACTTTTTATCATTAAAATGCTCCATTTATCTCAAAGGAGGGTGTATCTTACATACTGAGAATTATCCCAGTCATCCAGGCCCAAAATCTTAATCATCTTTAACTGTCCCCTCTCCCTTATCCAATCATTTGTTATATTTTGCTGATTCTATGCCTAAAATGTATTATACATATATTCAACAATAAATATATGTGCATCCTTTTTTTACCTCTCATAGCTCTGCAGCCATCATTCACATCATTCTCATTTTTCAACTATTGTGATAACTTTCTATTAGTCTCCTTTCTAACCCATTACATAACTGCTAAAACAATTTTTAAAAGGCACGGGGTTCACCCTTGTTTAAAATCCTCTAGTAGTTCCCTATTATTTCTGGAAAATAATTCAAACTTCTTAGCCTGAGTTTTAAGGTGCTATAAAATCTTCTACCTCCTACATTAAAGAGTGTCCCCAAACTCTTAGTGCAGGAGAAAGCATTATAGATTAAAACTATACTAGGAGACAACTAGGTGGTTCAATGGATAGTGAGCCAAGCCTGAAGATGGGAGGTCTTGATTTCAAATCTGGCTTTCACACTTCCTAGCTGTGTGACCCTGGGCAAGTCCTTTAATCCCAATTGTCTAGCCTTTACTGCTCTTCTGCCTTGGAACCAATATCTATTCTAAAAGAGAAAGTAAGGGTTAAACAAAAACTACTATATTAAGATAGTTGGTATATCTTATGTTGCTCTTATACCACCATTTGTGAACTCTGTATTTCAGTTAGCTACCAGCTGTTTTCTGAACTCTGTGGCATGGGACCCAATCCCTGATGAGTGCTCCACACTTTTCAGAATCCATACTTATTTTTCATCGATTTTCGGCTCAAGTATCACTTCCTAAATGTTTCCTAATTCTCCAACTTGAAATTGTTCTCTCCTTCCTCAAATATTCCAAGAATACTTTGTCAGGATCTCCCCTCCGCTCCCCTGCATTACTCACCATTCCTGCCCATGGTACTCCCCAAACTCCATGATTATGCCAGTCCTTTCTAGAAGGCAGTCACTGTTTCATTTTTGTTTTTGCATCTCTAGCACCTAGCACTGTGCTCTTGCCTACAGAAGGCATTTGGTAAATCCTTGTTGATTTGAATTACCTGGAACTAAGGGCTAATCAGCTAATGCTGACTATAGCTCTTTGAAGCAAGGTTTTTCAAACTGTATTCCAGAAATCCCTGTGAATCCACAAATCTTTTCAGGATATCCTGGAGGTAAAACTATTTTCAAAACGATACTGATATTTGAATTTCCGATGTGATCAATAGATATAACTCGAATAAACAAAAGCTTTTTATTGGTTTGGGTGCCTGATTCCATCAAGTATTGAAGCAGAGCTGTTTCCTTCCTCCTAGTCAGTCCTTTCTTAGTGTAAATATTTCCCCTCTTGAAGCTGGTTTTCATTGCATTCTCTCTGGTGACACTGTGTTCTGTTTTGTGATGCCACATCCTTCCTCTCATTGCACTTGTGAATCCCAAACCTCATAGCTTCCTTCCTTCCTTCCATCCTTCCTTCCTTCCTTCCTTCCTTCCTTCCTTCCTTCCTTCCTTCCTTCCTTCCTTCCTTCCTTCCTTCCTTCCCCTTTAACTTCCATTTTAGAACCAAAACTGTATATTGGCTCCAAGGCAGAAGAATGGCAAGGAATAGGCAATGGGGGTTGATTTGCCTAGGGTCACAAAGCTAGGAAGTATCTGAAGCTAGACACATTCTCCTATATCTAGAAAAAGTTACTTTACCTCACCCCCACCCCCCCACCCCATTTCATTTCATATCTTTTGTCTTAAGGCAGAAAAGTAGCAAGGGCTAGGCAATTGGGCTTAAGTGACTTGCCCAGCATCAAACAGCTAGGAAGTAGCTGAGGTCTGATTTGAACCCACAACCTCCCATCTCTAGGCCTGGCTCTCTATCCACTGTGCTACCTAGTTGCCCCCTGCCCATTTGAAATATGAGGCCCAGAAAGGTTAAGGAGTCCATGGTTACAGAGCTAGTAAGTGTCAGATGTGGGATATGAACCCAGGTCTTCTTGACTCCAAATTCTACCTGCAGTTGGCAAGAGTGTTCAGAACACACAAATCCCCAGAGCAGGACATTTCTGCTTCACTGCCAATGTAAGCAGGCTTAGTTAGGATTCCAGACACATCCCCTAAAGCCAACACTGTCACCCCTGGCAGAGCAGGAGTAATAGATTCTCCCTGTGTTTGCCCAGGCATGGAGTCCTGGGCCCTCACTCTTCCAGCAATCAGCTAAAAATTAGATTCTTCTCCCTTTCCTGACTCCTCATGTACTAAGCAGTGAACATTTATCAGCATACACTCTCTACTCACACTGCCCACGGCAAGGAGTTATCATCTAGTAGATGAGGCAGGATATGTTCTTTTTTAGAAAGTAATTAAAGTAGATAAGTGCCCGAAGAGTGATAAGACAGTAACTGGGATAATAGGTGTGCTGGAGCCAGCTCTAACCAACTTTGGAGGTAATTGTTAAATTTTCAGGGTCAACATTAACACCCCAGAAATCAGTACTTGACTTATTGTTTCATTGATCCTCTAGACTTAAGAAAATGTGAGTAATTCATGTCCTTTGACCATTTGTCAATTGGGGAATAATTTGTATTCTTATAAATTTGATTTAGTTCTTCATATATTTGAGAAATTAGATCTTTATCAGAGAAATTTGTAGCAAATATTTTTCCCCCAGTTTGTTGTTTCCCTTCTAATCTTGGTTGCATTGATTTTGTTTGTACAAACCCTTTTTTATTTAATATAATCTAAATTATTCATTTTATATCTTGTAATGTTCTCTGTCTTATTTGGTCATAAATTCTTCCCTTCTCCATAGATCTGACAGATAAATTATTTTACATCCCCTATTATGATAAAAAATAATAAAGACTGATATAATAATAGAAATTAGTAGTTTAATTAAAGCCATGCTGATAGATAAAGTCATTAGACCACACGCTTGTAAGAATTTAAAACTGCCACCTAGCCATAATTACCTCCCCTCTCCTCCTGCGCCCAGTAGCCAAAGAGGAAGTTCAAAGTCACTACAGGAGTCCATATTCCTTCTCTTACATCATCCCACTTCCTGTCTACCATGAGGAATCATGGGAAATGTAGTTTCAAAGTCTCCCACATGTCCATAGGGAAAAAAAAAATATATATATATATATACTTTTAGATGGCATTTCCCAAATTTCACTTTTACACCCCCCAATTTACTTATAATATCACCCTTTAAGTCTAAATCATATACTCATTTTGACTTATGTTGGTATAGGGCAGCGTTGGTGAACCTTTTTGAGTTTGTGTGCCCAAACTGCAACTTCAAGCTGCCTATGAGCCCCCCACATTACCCCAGACAGCAGAAGGAAGAAGTGCTTGCATTGAGCAGCTGGACAGAGGAGTGGAGCATGCAAAAAATGTCCTTGGGCACTGTGGAGTGGGGGAATGGAGCAGCCCCCTCTATGCTGTCGGGGTAGGCATGCCATGCCTTCGCCAGTGCTGATATAGGATACGAGATATTGATCTAAACCTAATTTTTGCCATATTGTTTTCCAATTTTCTTAGGAGTTTTGGTCAAATAGTGAGTTCTTATCCCAAAAGCTGAGATCTTTGGGTTTATCAAAACTAGATTGCTGAGGTAATTTACCCCAAGTCTATTCCATCGATCCCTCCTTCTGTCTCTTAGCCAGTGCCAGATTGTTTTGATGATCACTGCTTTATAGGACAGTTTAAGATCCCCAAATGTGAATAATTCATATTAAATTTAAAAGCATATGTACACACATCCCCCATCTTCTCCTTCTCAGTTGTTAAACATTTACCAACACACACTTGTATTGCTCTATAAACATTGCTTGAGCAAATGTGAATCCAGGTTTTTTTTTTTTTTTCCCCTTTAGCAAAGGGTGAGCTCAACAGAAGGGTGAAAGAATGGTTGAGCTGCCACTGTGAGCCCTGTGATGTTCTCCATTGTTCTACTACATAGATGCTCAAGGAGATACCCTCCTCCCTTCAGGGTGGAACCAAAAGCTTAAACTATAAAGAAATTACTCTTGGTGTGAGGAAAGTAGCTAGATGAGGCTGGTGACAACCCCATTCCACAGTGTGGAGCAGTCAGAAGAAGTAAGCATAGAAATCTTTCCTCTTCTGTGGCCACCGGGTAGAATCTTTTCACTTTATAAAAATAACTCCCAACAGAGACTTCGTTACAATAGGTTTCAAGTAGGTGGGAGGGAAAGGGAGTAAATGCAAAAGTATTGTTCAATTTGTGACTGGCTCTCTGGGACCCCATTTGCAGTTTTCTTGGCAGAGATATAGGAGCAGTTTGCCATTTTCTTTTCTAGCTCATTTTTTAGATGAAACAGAGGAAACTGAGGCAAACAGGGCCAAGTGACTTATCCAGGGTCACACAGCTAATAAGTGTCTGAGCTCAGATTTGGATTCAGGGAGATGAGTCTTTCTGCCTCTAGACGGGGCACCCTATCCCCTGTGCCACTCAGCTGCCCCAAAAGTCCAGGAGTATTTTATGTAGTAAAATATTTTGTAGGGTAGTTGGGTTGATTTAGTTGGGAGATAAAACTGGAAAAGCAGACTGGAAGGTCTTGAATGTCTGTATTTGGACTTTATTTCATAGATTCAACTGGAAATGCTGTCTGAGGTTATGATTCTTACTAACTGCTTACCTTTTTCTTTTCTTCCTTTTCTACTTCATGGCACCTCTGTTCTTTGCCCACTTCCCTCCCTTTCTGCCCAATCTTCACTTCTCCCTCTGCTGATGCTGGCATCCTCTCTCCGGAAAAGCGATTCTCTGCTTCCCCTGTGCCCATGCTCTCTGGGCATGCGTCCGCACCTGTCCAACCGGCTGCACCTGCACTCACGAGCGCAGCTGCTCTGTGCTGTGTGACAGGACCGGCCTCCTGCAGGTGCCCAGCGAGTTCCCCTGCGAGGCCGCCTTCATCAACCTGGACAAGAACGGCATCAAATTCCTGGCAGAGCGGGCCTTCGGGACCCTGCCCTCCCTCCGGCAGCTGTCTCTGAGCCACAACAACATCTCCTTCATCACTCCGGGGGCCTTCAAGGGGCTCCCTAACCTAGTGGAGCTGAGAATCGCCTACAACGAGGACATCCGCTACCTGCACACGCGGACGTTCGCTGCCCTCCGACGCCTGGTCAGGCTGGACTTGGCAGGCTGCAACTTGTTCAGCATCCCTGACCGGATCTTCGTGGACCTCCCTGCCTTGCAAGAGCTCTCCTGCTTCCAGAACCACTTCCGCCGGGTGCCCGGAGCCATCAGGGGGATGGAGAACCTGACTCATCTCTACCTAGAGCGTAACTGGATCGAGGCCGTCGCCTACAACTCGCTGCAGGGTCTGGGCCGGCTGCGTTCTCTGAGTCTGCAAGACAACAGGATCACTGTGGTGCACGCTGGGGCGTTCCAGGGCTGCGGGGCCATGGAGTACCTCTACCTCAACGACAATCTCCTCCACAGTCTCCCGGGGAGCTCCTTCGAGGGACTGAGTCACCTAAAGATGCTCAATCTCGGGGGCAACTCACTGAGCACCGTGTCTAGGGCTTGGTTCCGGGACCTGGTGGAGTTGGAAGTGCTCTACCTGGATAGGAACAGGATACGGTACATCGAAGAAGGAGCCTTTGAGAACCTCACCAGCCTCGTGGCTCTGCACCTAAACAGCAACAACCTCACCTTATTGCCCTTCTCCGTCTTCCAGCCCGTCTACTTCCTGGGCCACCTGTACTTGTTTCGGAACCCTTGGCACTGCGACTGCCAGATGGAGTGGCTCAAGGAGTGGATGGAGAGCTACGGTCTTGTCAGGGATGTCCCCTGCGCCTCGCCATCCTCCGTGGCCAGTGGAGACTTGAGCACGGTGGACTTTCACCGATCCCACGAGGGTCTCTGCCTGGATCCCAAGGAACTGAACTTCACCACCTCCAGTGAGGCCCCGTCGGAAGGTCCTCCCTCTGCCACCGAGAGCAAGTTCAGTAGCCTCATCTCCAAGCTCCTGTCCCCAAGGGCTCCACCAGAAGAGGTGGCCAACGACACTGGGGGCTTGGTCAACGGCTCTCTGCTAGATAGCCTTTCCTCAGGCCTAGAAGGAAGGTGGGGAAACGGGACCTTATCATTTTGGGTCTTTCCTCACCTATTGCTCTGTGTGGTGTTTTCCATAGTGACAAGGCTGAACATGACATAAGTTCTCAAGATATTTGTGGGAAAGCAGATAATTAGGCATTTAAAACAGTGATACCCTCAGGTTGGTTAGAAATCAACTTCTGCTTGGCAGAAGGAGGGGATTGCTGGTAGAAGGGCCAAGGCAAAATAACCTACTGCTGGAGAGGCCACTGGGAAATGCTGTTTTGATCATCTTCCACCCCAAAGGCAAACATAAATCCAGCAACTAGAACAGACAACGGAAGATGAACATACTTAGAGTTATATATTTATTTAGTGTTCACCTTTCTACCCAGGGGTGGCCTTTTGCATCTATGATATATAGAGGTGGCAGATTGCCTATAAGGTATGGTTTGAGAGCTTCCAAGAGGCACCCCTCACCCAAGAGTTCCAATGTCTGAAATACCCACTGTAGGAGATTTTTTCCTTTGGGGCCAAACATTGCCCTCTCTTGGCTCTTCCTTTGAAGAAAGCCAATTCTCCCAAGAGAGGGACATTGTGATGTCCTTAACCCTTTGTTATAAATTAGTTTTGCTTTCTTCCCTGAAATAGAGAAGGGGGAATGGTGTGGTTCACCAGTACAGCAGAATGAAGATACAGGACAGAAGGGTGCTAGAATGACTGGATGGGGCAGAGATGGCAAGACTTTTAGAGACCGAGTGCCCAAACTGTAATCCTTATGCCATATGTAAGGCCTCCATCTAACCCCAGACAGGGGAGGGAGGAAGCACTCCCATTGGGCTGTGGGGCAGAGGAGTAGGTAATGGGAGAAATGTCCTCAGGCAGCATGGAGAAGGAGAAGGGAGCAACCCACTCTGGCATGTGTCCCATAGGTTCACCAACACAGGATGGGGGAAAGACTCAGAAAGGATATTGATGGTTGGGAGGATATTAATAGTGAATGTGAAATTTGTCTTACAATTCCATGTTGGCTCCGAAAGAAGTACCAAGTAGAGAGGGAATTCCTTGGGTTGGTCTTTTAATAAGGGAAGGGGGAGGGGAGTAGAGACTGGTCCTTTGTACATCTTGGTACTTAACAAATATAGAAAGATACTTACTGGAAAGAGGAAGTGTTATGCTCCCAGGACTTGGGAAATGATAATTTAAAGATGTTATTATTCCATGATATTTGATGATGAGAAGAAAGTCAGGTCTGCCCAGTGAGAGTGCAGAAAGCCATCACTATACTGGCCTCACCTCTCCATGGCTACTAATGGCTTTTCCCAAGCCCTTCAACATCAATTTATCAGAAACAGAAAAATTGTTGGAATGAGAATGGACAGCAATGGGCTGCTGCTCTTGGATAATTCCAGGACTTTGTAACAGCACATGCTGTGGTTTCTAGTTTCATGTTTCAGGCATAGACTACTGAAGAGGAGAGCCTTTGGAAATACTATACTCAGTCTGAGGTACCATCTTTCTTCATTTCTTCTTTCCAAGCAGGAAGATCAAAAGTTTCCCCCTCACTCACAGACATTCTCTAGCTACAGTTCACTGTCCCAAAACACCATCAGAAACTCCTGAGCTGAATGACCTTGTGTTGTTTCTCCCAAATAAAAAGAAGAATCAGATCAGTTAGTCAATCAGTAAGCATTTATTAAGTGCCTACTATGGGGCGAGCACTGTGCTAAGCACTGGGGGTTCAAAAAGAGACACAAAATAGTCCCTGCCTTCAAGACGCTCACAATTATATGGATTATCGAATCCCTGATAAATGCTGACTTGACTTGTCCAGTGTATAGGACACAATGATGTTGGATTTCCAGGATATTTGCAAATTAAGATTAAGAATTTTTTTTAATGCATTGAATTCTTCTTTGGATCATGAAAAGTTAAGACCCACTCTGATTTTCTGTATTGCACAGCCACAGGGTTGAGCTGAGGAAGTCTGAAGGAAATAATATTCCATCCAGTCATTGAAAGTTTAGTACTAGAATTTTTTAAATAAAGGATTATTAGTTGATCATGCATTTTTAATAGCTGGTTTTCCTAGAGGTTATTAGGCAGTAAATTAAAAAAAAACCCCATGTTCCATAAAACTTAAATCCTGAAGATTAGCTTTATGTTTTCAATACATTTGTTCAATTCTTATTTTTCATGTGCAAAAATCAATGGAGGTCAGGTCAGAAAAATCATCTATTCCAATCAGACACTGTCAGGAGCTGTGGAAGGGAGGGCTTGAATGATGGGAAGCTGTTTTTTTTTTTTTTTTTTCATCCTTGTAACCATGGAAGTGCAGGGAAGAACCTCTCAGTCTAGGTTGCCAAGGAGAAGAATGTCACCTAGAGAAAAATGGTTTTCATTACTTTCGACCCAAGAGGGTTTGTGGTATCAGCTTTAATATGTTTTCTTGGTACTGACTGGCTGGCTGCCTTGCTTTTTTTAAGATAGAATCTTTAGACTGGAAGTTTTTGAATGAGTATTAAAACCTAGAGGCCCTCCTGGGAGATTTTTTTTTAATAAAGTTAACCAGAATTCCAGCAGAATTATGGGTAAAAAGGGCTAGGAGCCATATAATGAATCATGAAAAGCACGGAATGAGCTTTTAGTGAACTGTAGGCTGTTATGAGCTGGCTGTAGGGGAGAAAGCATCCTTATTTTCGGGTGTAAATTTTTTCAGGCCATTATGATGCTGCTTTGTACCTTGAGAAAAACAGAACACTAAAATGACCCTTGTTTAGGTCGCTGTGTCTTCAAAATATGTCATTTGCTTCATCTGCTAGAATGAAACCTATAATTGCAAACAATGACAAGAACATTAAGCAGCAGATCTGGGAGGAAGAAAACTGGGGCAAGAGCCATTAAAATTCCCTCCTGGGGTCAAGTACCACCTTTTGCCATTTCCACTACTCTAGATTTCTCAAGAGAAAGAAAATATGAAGAAAAAAGGTTCATATTTCATGCACCAAAAAAAGTAAAGGAAGGTCTTACAGCTCCCTTCCGACTTTTATAACCCCTCAAAGGGGAAGATCTAGTTGGGTATTAGTTTTCTCCTCCAGGTTACTTTTTAAATATTTCTATACTATAATAACCCTTTCTTTCCTTTTTAGTAACAAGTCTATCAGAGAAGGGCGAGGGCTACACAAATGGGGTTAAGTGACTTGCCCAAAGTCACACAGCTAGGAAGTGCTTGAGGCTAGATTTGAACCCAGGTTTTCTCGACTCCAGGTCAGGTGCTCTATCCACTGTGTCGTCCAGCTGCTCTCTGGGTTACTTTTATAAATAATTTCAATATAAACCATGTTATAATGATGCAGTTTTGACTAGATATTTTAAATGCTTGCCTTTCATCTTAGAATCAAGTCTGTGTATTGGTTCCAAGATAGAAGAATGGTAAGGGATGGGCAATGGGAGTTAACTGACTTGCCCAGGGTCACACAGCGAGGAAGTGTCACAGGCCATATCTGAACTCAGGACCTTCTGTCTCTAGGTCTGGCTCTCATTCCACTGAGCCACTCGGCTGCCCCTTGATGATATGTTTTTAATAGGCAGGGATATTTAAAACAAAACAAAACAAAATAGAACTCATTTTAGTATGGTGAGAGTACAAGTCTGTTGAGTCCTAGAAGCTCAGAACAGTTTTCTCTCCATCTCTCCAAGCATTTGGGCCAAGTGTGAGTCTTAGCGTGTTTCTAAGGTGCTAAGGACTGGGGAGAAGAGTAGCACCATTTTAGTAGATTTGGGTCCCAGACCAGTGCCTCGGACATTACTTCCTTTTGTGATTTAGCTAGATAGAATTTTGAAGGGCTCAGGGAAATATCCATATGGTCATTTAAAAAAGAAGATCTCATATTCTATCCTTCCCTCCCAAAGAAAACCCAGTTTTGCTGATGACTCTGACAGGGTACAGAAAATTTATGTAATTGTCTTACAGCCAGAGTAAACTAAATGGTAGCAGAAGGAAGTCAGAAGGACTAGATAATCTATGGAGATCTTTTCCAAATTCTATTTTTAGATTCTGTAAATGTACACCCTGAAGCCCAAGAGTAGCTACTTGTAAATTTAATATGGAACAATAGAAAACTTACCCCCTGCTCTCAGAGATAGTGGATTCAAAGCCTTGCTTTGTTACTTATTACTTATGTGGCTTTGGGCAATTCACGGCCCTTTTCTGGACCTTGGTTTCCTTCTCCGCTTTGGTCTGGATGGCTTATGAGGTCCCTCCCAGATCAAAAGCTATGATTCTGTGATCCCAGCCCTGATAATATAGGAAGATGGACAGCTTGCTTATTTGGGTAGATTCCTGTGGATTCCTGGGTCAAGTTTTTCATTCATGAGAAAAGCACAAGACCACCTTTATAGAAACTATTTAAGCCCTCCTTATTAGTATCCGAGATCCAGAAGAGTGAGATGAAAAGATCAGAATATGAAAATGAATTATTCTGAGCATTGATCAAAATTTTACACTAATGTTAACATTGTCTTGAAAGCTTAAGAGTAATGGTGGTGTTTCCAGGGCAATCAACTAATGAGTGTTAGGTTCCTATGGCGCCTTGGCAGAATCTTGCATAATAAGCTAATAAGTATTAATATGGATAGCTCTGAATGACTCTCCTCGTATCTTACACTCAAACCTATTATGAAAGTCCCCAATGAAGGGGAAAAAAACCAGGAAAGATTCTTGCAGAAGTGGTGAGTTTGAGATATTTCTACTGTTTTTTCCCCCAATCTGCTTTGTTTTCAAAAGGTTGCTGATTTCCTTCTCTTGCACAATTATGCTAATTCCTCTGGAATCCAGATAAGGAACTTGAATACCTAGAATACAGAAGTCTGGTTTGGGCAGGAAAGAGGACTTACTAAATGTAAAGTCCTAGCCCAGCCTTAGCTCTCTGAGACTTGGTTCTTGAGATAACTAATGTTCTTCTTTCTTAAAAAAAAAAAAAAAAGGTTATTGATGTCTTTTGATTTTTACTGCATGATATTTCCTGATATACTCTCTCCATCTCCTTAATCACTGAATCTTTCCTCGTAACAAACAAAACCAGATCGGCAAAATCAATTGATTTTGAGAGATGAGAGATACATCCAGCAGATGCCAAATCTTATACCTATAGTTCCTCATCTGTCCCTTTAGAGGAAGAAATTGTATTTCTTTTTTACTTCCTTTGATGTATTTCTCAACACAAAGAATATAAAAAGCCAGTGTATGGAACCTTGAATCTCCACCATATACCATTTGGTGTCTTTTCTTTATATTTTGAATTTTACATGGTAGTTCCAACACTCATGCTTATCTCTGTCCTCTTTTGCCCTATCTTATACTCTCTTCTGTTGATTTTTAAAAATGATTCATCCATACTCTTTTCTTTCTTTTCTTTTTTAGTATCACTCTCACTACCCCACGCACAAATAAAAGTCCTTCCTTACTGCTGAAATTTCAGTGCTGATTTTTCCACGTTTTTTTCCAATTCTTAAATACTCTGCAAAAAACAACATTTAGCATCAGACAAAGCCTATGTTAAGGGTCTGAAGCCTCTTGTGTCAAGATAAAAAGATAGTGTTAAGGAAGTTTGTTTAATATGTTTTTTGGACCCTTGTAAATTAATAACCTAAAAAATTGTAGCCATTCAGCAATGTCAAATCATAGAGCATTAGACACCACTTGTCTGGTTTCACTGACATATGGTTGATGTTACAGTTTGATCACTGTGAATAATATGATAGATACAGTGACTACAGTCTTGCAGAGTCCAGGACAAAAAAGTCAGTTGTATCTTTCACATCTACTGAAAAAGTTTCATATACTGCCATTTCCTTTGTTTGAAAAAAAGATGCTGACCACCGCCTTGAGTTGTTTATAAGGAATACATAACAAATAATTGTAAGCCATTTGGTAAGTGCAATGCAGAATATCACTTAGTGGCCTAAGAAAGGAAGGGTTTGAAAACTTTAATTTAAGTGGACAGACATGGAAAGAGTGCATCGCTGCCAATAGTTTTGCTAATTAAGAGAAAATATTCAATTGAGCATATTTTCCCATTAGGCATTAATTTCCTAGAGTAATTCCAAGCAGGGGCAGAAGAGCAGGTCTGGAAAACTCCAGGGTAATTGTCAGGGATTCTTGGCCATTGCAATCCCCTCCTTTGTCCCTAAAAAGAGGTTAAAAAAAAAGTTGCCTCTTTGTAAGCTTGCCTTATCCAAATTGTAAGCTTGCCTTTTCCAGTCTCTTGAAGAGGTGATTAAAATAAAATTCTTATTGCATTATAACTACTACCAAAAAGGTATAAAACTGAGCTAAAGCTATAAAACATCATTGTCTGGAACATTTAATAACATGTTTCTGTGGAACTAATTGTCCCCACTGATGTTTCACATAACATGCTTTTCCCAAAATAGTCACCAGCAGGGTAAACTTGTACATTTCTCAGGTTTTTTTCCCCTCAGAATTTTACCCCAATCAAATCCATTTGCATAGATTAGGTAAAGGTTATTCTGGAAAGCAGAGGGCAGGAGCCCTGGAGAATGGAGTCAGGACATGTAGGAAGTGTGCTGTGCTAGGGTCCAAGGCCCTTGGTGTCTGGGCAAGGGACCTCGTGAAAGCACTTCCTGGGGGTATGAGTGAGTGTTGGTGGTGGGAGGAATCGGTGGAAAGAAAAAAATGGAAAAAGTGAGTGTGGAAACAATCTTTGCCTTATTCACAGTTTGCCTGGAGCCTACTCTCAACAAGCAATTCTGGACTTTCTAAAAGTTACCTTTTGAACAAAGGCATGAAAACTGAGAAAGCAGCACATGCCCTATGTCTTGGAAGAGGAAAGCAATGAGGGGCAAGATTCTGGTCCAAGGCAGGAGGGATAGGCAAGAAAAGACACATTCTTCTTCTTTTTTTAACCCTTAAGTTCTGTATTGATTCTAAGGCAGAAAAGCAGTAAGGGCTAAGCAGTTAAGTGATTTGTCCAGTATCTAAAGCTAGATTTGAACCCAGAATCTCCCATCTCTAACCTGACTCTCTGCCCACTGAGCCACCTAGTTAAACCCAATACACATTTTTTTTTGGTGTTGCTAACATCATATATCTTATTGGTATGAAGGATAGGCTGCCCTCCTAAAAGGAGGGATAGGTAGAAAAACTTTAAATGAAAATACACATATATTTATATGATTCATGTTTTCATTGGCTAAATAACTTGATAGAACATAAAGAATCCTGGAGTAGACTCAAAGAGGCTAAAAAATTAGAGGTCAGATCCCAGCCCATGGACCTTTGTAGCCAAGACTGAGTGGCAGTTGAGGGGAAAAAAATCCCCAAATCAAGCTCAAGCCCAGTTAATTTTGGGTAGTCACTCAGTTTCCTCAGCTCTGAAAAGGGCTTTATTACTTCAACAGGTTATACAATGGCAGGATCTCTTAAGATGGAAAGTAGAGCAGAGAAATGAGCTTTAAAAAACCACAGATGGCAATTTAGTCTTAAAACTTGATCTGCTTCTGCTGCCTCTCATTCTTAGTCAAAGAGGCTGAGAGCTGTCAGCTCTGTTTTCCTTGCCTCTGTCCCACTCCCCCAGCTTGGGTATACACAAGTTGGTATGAAGGATACAGGGCAGTGCTGAGAAAAGCAGTAAAGCCCAATGGGCTGCCCCGATCTGTCTAATCCCAAAAGGGCAGGAATTTGGCTAAACGGGGAATAGCCAGGTGAGGGCTTCTTGAATACCCTGTTGAAGTAGACAAGAGGAATTCCCCCCCAAATATTCCCTCGTCTTCCTTTAGAAGGAATGCCTCTTTAGGCAGGGGAAAATGCCTTGTGAGGCTAGAAATGTTTAAAAGAGATGACTCTTGGGGAGGAGAATGATACATCCCCTTAGCCTTGTCTACATGTTAACATCATAAAATAAATACTTACCCCAGAGAGGAGAATTTTCTGGCATTAAAAAGAAAGTGATTTACAGAGAGTAATATGGGAAAAGGAGCCCTCACTACCATCTCATGTGTTATGGCCAAAGTTATGGCTTATTCCTCCTAAGTTCTAAATATAGCTTGGGGTGGAAAGGAGACATTTGCTTGGAAAAAGCAATGCCGATAGTCTTGAAAGTTTAAGAGCATTTTGAAAGCTGAAAGGCAGAGCTAGTTTTGAAGAGTTTCTCGGGGGTCCATTAGAAGAGGGGAAAATGACTCAGAACTCCTGGGTTTATTTGGAAAACTGAGCCCCCATCACTTACCTTGTAGCACTAGGTTTAGTATATAGGTCTTGAGCACCTTAAGTGACAACATTCTTCATGTATGTTCTTGCTTTTCATATCCAAAATGTCCAAGGAAGTGTGTGCCTTCTTAGATGGCAGAATGGAACCAGACCATCTAAGTAGCACTGGTCAAGTGTATAGGTTGGGGGACTAGGCTTCAAATCAATGGTCCTGCCACCTACTTACTCTCTGTGTTTCTCTTTCCTTTGTGTTTCTCTTTCCTCCTCTTTAAAACAAAAGGGTTGATCTAGATGACCTCTAAGATCTGTTCCTACTCTATATTCATTGGAAAACTTGCTATTTTGGTACTTTTAAGTAGTATAAAATAGTAGATGTGACCTAGCTCCAATGAAACAATTGCAGTACATCCTGCCCCTCCAACCCCCCCACCCCCACCCAAATCCCCATCTTAATTTATCCAGTTTTTGGCTTTGTGCTGAGGCGGAACTGCCCAGATTGGAAGGTCAGTCAGTCCTCTCTTGGATAGCTGGCTCCAGACCAACTTTTATCCTATCCAACCATCCACTAGGTCACTTGGGCTGGCCAATAAGGGGGCCGTGCCAGCTTCCCTGCTTTAGCACCCTCTTCACCCCTCCCTCCTCTTTCCACTTCTTGCTTAGAGAACAATAATCAAATCAATACATCCATTGCTGTGGGGAATAGTGTGATAATCTCCTGCCCTGTGGTTTGCATCACAGTACCTGTAATATCCCAGATCAAACCTTTTTTTTTCTTTCTGGCCACTACTCCCTGAATATGATTTATCTTCCCAGAACCCAAGCTTGTCATTTTTGTATTTATTTCCCTAACATCTAGCACAGGACGTGGTACAAAGTAGACTTTCCTGAGTGGTCTAGAACTGTGGGAATGGTCATAGAGAATATAAAAATAATGAATAACTATCAATACTTAGGGCTCTAAGGTCTGTAAAGAACTTTACAAACATTATCTAATTTTATTCTCAAACTGTTGTGAGGGTTTATTTAGTAATTAATTTAGTAATAGTGTTGGACCTAGCAGGAAGGGCTGTTGGATTCCAAGATGGAATGAAGGAGCAGGTAGTAGGGCTTATGCTCTGAGAGAGACTCCATTAGTGGTTGGACATAATTGTTGCTAACCCTGGGAGATCTCAGAGTTAGGGAAAAACTGCATCCTGATTCCCTGGGATCCTGAGTGGTGGAGGCTTTCAGCAAGTGGACAAGACCTGCAGAGCAGCACCAAGTGGGGAAGTGGTTTGTGATCTGGTGGACAGCATTTCAAACTCACTCTCCCTACCTGGATACCTTGGATCACACCTGGTGGAGTTGGCTCTTGGCATCCTGTGACCATCCTTGGATTACCGTGAGACCCCAAAGCCACCCTCAGGCCCTTTAGCTGTGCTGACCAAACCTGGCTGGAACCAGGTTTGGAAGAGCCTTCCCTGTGACTCCAGTACTGCTCCTTTGGGCCCTGCCTGGCTTAGGTCAATTAGGATAGAGTAGTTAAGTCCTTCCCTGCCCCCTGTGTTTTGCCCTTAGGTTTTCAAGTGTAGAAATTCATTAACCCATCCTTTATTTAGTTTCCCTCAAATAAACTGCATAATCTTGACCTTTGCCTGCTGGTTCCATAGACCCTGGCCTAGGGTGAGCTGGGGGACCTTTGGGCTGACTGTCATTCCTGGATCAGTTAAAAGCTAGGCAGTGAACCCTGGTCTCCCTATCCTGGTTGGTCCTGTCTCTCCTTTAACCCAGTGTGAACCCACAAAACATTTAGGGTACATTTTAATAATAATAACAACATCCCTGGTGCCCCACCTATTGCAGCATCAACTCTAGAAGGTGAGTGCTTTTATTCTTTCCATTTTACAGATGAAGAAATGGGCAGGCAGAGATTACATGACTTGCCCAACATGGTCACGTAACTAGTATCTGAGGGGGATTTGAATTCAACTCTTCCTAACTCCAATTACAGGCATCATTATTCTGCATGGTTGAGAATAGGGGGTAGAAGTGGTAGTAATGTCAATGTGGATAGCTAGAACACTGCGGATTAACCATCAAATCTGGAAATTATTTCATGCAATAACACACACACACAATAGCCCACTACATAGCACTACATATCTGTACCGGACCTATCTGTGTTGATATTAGTTGGCCCTTGTTTTAGGGTCCTATGCCTGAATTAAATCAATCAATGCACCAATGGCCCAGCACTTTAGTGTTTCCTCCATCCCTTCTCTTGACCAATTCTCTTCTAGTATCGACTCTCTTGCAAAACTTATTTGAAAAATTCAAAACAATGGTTGTTTATTACAAAACCAAAGGGCAAGTTGGCCTTTTTACAAAAGCTTAGTGTTAAACCTAAGGAGACAGAGTTTGACTGAAATGGGCCATCTCCCTCATTCCTCTCAAATTTAAGGGGAACATGTTTTTGTTGAAATTCTCTTTTAAAAATTAAATAAAATGTTCCTAATTCAAATTGTGGGTGTGTTTGCTAAACAGCCTAATATGGTTATAGCCTAATACCATGAGAATATATGCTGAACATTAGTAGTTAATATATGAATATGAACATTTGTGTTTGTGTATTCTTCTCAAAAAGACAAAGTAGGGTAGTGGTGGCTACATTTGTTATATGTATAAGTAAACAAATTCTGCCACTTAGTGTCTGTGTGTCCCTGAGCAAGTTATTCTGTACAAAGCAACATGCAAGTGTTTTGGAAATTTCCTCTACGACATGGAAGATTAAATTAAAAAAAAGAAAGAGCCAAACACGTTGTGGCTGGATTTTGGCTATAGTTTAAGAATCATTTCCATATGTATACACACACGTTTATTTATTTTTACACTGCTTTTAATATTGATTCCTAACATTTTAAAAACTAAAATAATTCAAGAAACAAAAATAATTATCTTCCTTGAATTTGATTCTCCAGTATTATAATGAGCAAAGGTGCTAGGCTTGTATGTGATACAATGGAGTCTTGGGTTCAAATTCTGATTTTGTTGCTTACTATGTGACAAAGGAAAAGTCATTTACTATATCTGGAATACAATTTCCTTACTTGTGAAATGGAAAAACTACTCATTCAATAGTCTAACTCACAGATTGTTTTAAGGATCAAGTGGGATAATATATGTATTTTATAAACTTTAAAATGTCTATTATTAAGACTACCTGTCTTCATGGAGTTGATGTATTAAGAGAAAAAACACCTTTGTATATAAATTTAAAAACATTTGAAAAATTTGCGCCTTTTGCATATAAATTAAAAAAAATGTAAATGTATTAGAACTGTAGCTAGATTAGCTGGGTGAGTCACATAGTGGATCTTTCTGTAAAGTGAAGATGATACCAATAAAGCAAATAATCTCCAGTTTATATATTTCATTAGATTCGAGTCACAGTTGTGCTGTCAATAGGTTATTCCTGGTGATTTTGGTGAAGTTTTATATATAGAAATATGAGTCTATTAAAATCCAAATGATCTCACTGGGATAAGCTCCTTAAGAGCAGGGATTGTTCCATTTTTTGACTTCGTATTCCCAGGGTGTACTAGGGTCTGGCACATAGTAGGTGCTTAATAATTGCATGTTGATTGATGGATGGATAGAAGGAGACGAAATATGTATGCAGAATAAGAAACTAGAAATAATTTCTCAGACGTTAGGCTGAGGACTAAATCAAAATGCACCCATAAATATACAAAAGGCCTTTGGTAAAGAAAGAACAACTCTGGGAGCTGTTTTTTCAGATGCCCTTAAGGCATTCTATAAAAACAACAACTTGAAATCCAAGTGAAGACATCTTTTTGATTCCTTAGTCCTGACACTTGCTAACGTCAATTTATCTTTCTATTTTTATGTGATGTCGTAATTGTAGTAAAGAACCTGGAGCTGTTTTAAATTTGTACCAAATCGACAAGTGACTTAACTTAAACAGCTCTAAAAGATGGAAATCTTTTAACAAGGCAAGACAGACACCTACGCAGGTGTTACGAGGAAGTCTGAGGGAATAAATACTCTTTTGGGAGATGCTGAGGGAGCTTCTCCTTTGTTCCCAGGCACTTCTGCTAGCAATTTCTGTCCCATTTTCGTACGTGTCTGTATCTGCTAAAGTTAGAACAACAGAGTAGTACAAATCCATCAGGCTGTTTCTTTTAATCCTTCTGAGGCTTTTTGCCTGTGATGTGAGCAGACAATTAGTTTTTCATGTTTTATACAGTTTATTCATACTTTTTTTTTTGTTCTCTCCAACTTTGAAATGACAAAAGCCCATTTCTATGGTTTCTCATAACACAGCATCCTACAGGTATGTATATTCTACAAATACTACTATGGAGTTTTCTCCTCATCCCCTCTTCACACAATAGATAATTTTATAGGGTTTCATGAACTCATGAACTTCTCACATCCTTTACATCAGCTTTATGTTTACTCTGACAATAGGGCAAAAAAATCGGGAAGGGGAGGGTTGGTATGCTGCTAAGGCATGTAAATAGACACACATGTAGAAAAAAAGCAGGACATTTACAAAGAATCTGGACCTTTTAAATTCCTTCATTGCCTGTGTGCTGAAGGACATCTCCCGCACAAACGCTATTACATACTAAGGCATTGCTGTACCCTGTAAATACTTACAATTGGATACGGTGAAATTTACAATAACCATTAACATCTCGCTCTTTTATCACTGAGACAATACTTCAAAACCTTTTATAAAAAGGCAATAATACATAGAGAAAAAAGAACACGTTGGTAAAATTTTATGAAAAACAACCCTAGAATTGGGTTTGCAATTGCCACACGCCTGAATTGCAATTAAACAAACATGATGTTGTGTTCTTAGCACACAGGAATTGTGCTACCATAACAACACCAGTCACCCTACCCACTGCATGCAGTGGGTTCCCCTGGTACAGATCACATTTTGGGAGACTTCAGATAGTAAATAAATGCCCCCCAAATTCCTTCTCTTTAAAAAAAAGGTGGGATCACCATGGAGAAGCTTCTCTTTCTATTCCAAAGTATAACTCCTTTAACACAGATTGCATTTCCTCCTGGTCTAGAGAAAAAGCAGTTCTACATCTTGACTATTTCCCAAGACGTGGTGAAACCACTTAGCCACTTGTGCAAACCAGAGACAATTGAGATAATGTACACAAAAGTAACAAAAGTCCCCGGGTTAAGTCGGGACAAAGGTGAGAAGTAAGTGTGTGTCTGGGGAGGTGTACTTGGGGTCAGAAACAGAGCTTTCTGCATGGTGACTAACCTTCTGGTTTCTTTTGCTCAGTCCATTCACACAGGTGCAAAATCGTGATGAAGTGTTAGGTGAGTGGTGATGGAAGAGCTCTAAGTGGTTAAAAAGTCAGACTTTTCTTCCCACTCAAAGAGATACTGTGCATATACAATGATATAGAGGACTGCCTAAGAGATTGCTTTAGGAATTTTGTAAACTGTTGCCTTCTTACCAATTCTAAGGACACGTATTTACTTTGACTTTTAAAATACTAGCACATGGCAGCAAAAGGAATGAACTAATTATTCCTTATGCTCCTGGCATAGCCCTTGTGTTGACAGAACCTCTTACATATTTTCTAGATACATGTGTCATTGAAAATCTACTGACTCGCTTCCTATATTCAAGAAGTTCTGCCTGTTTCTAAAAGATTGCTAAACTTCAGGAAACTGATATATGTCTTCAGGGGTAAAAGCTAAATGATTTTCAAGCTACAGAGTTTTAGATCAGAATCAAATTTCAGTTTGGCTGTTGGCACTCTCAATATGAGATTCTTGTCTAAAGACCAATGTAGGGAACAAGGTTGAAAGAACTGAATAATGTCTATCTTGACATTCTTGCTACCCAAGAAGAAGAAAGGAAGTCAGAGCCATATGAAAGGATGATGGTTCATAAGTACTCCTCGGATTCCTGTGAAGCAACTGGAGTGGGTACTAGGCTATGTATACCCAGAAGCTGTATTATTTCATGGGATACTGGTCATCACATATTGCAGTACTGATGGTAAGTAATTGCAACAAGACCACCATGAAAACAATTGCAACTGATGCACTGACATGGGTTGCTATGAAATGGGAGACGAATTTTATGAAGAACATGAGATCCCTCAAATCAAATAATATGCTCCCTGATGTTTGGTGCTATTAATGTAAAGGTAGGAAAAGATAAAGATGAGGAGAAATATATTAGAAAGTATGGTTTGAGAAAAAGAAATGAGAGGCCAATGGCTTATAGATCATACAGAAGCCTTATGCCTCTATATCATGAATACTTTCTTTAAAAAAAGAACTGGTAGGCACTAGACATAGTGAGCACCAAATAACCCTATAAAGAATGAAACATTGATTTTAACTAACAAGAGAAAATAATTGTTATTGATTTGGGAGCTATCCCTGAGTCAGCAGCAAAAACTGAATAGTTGGAACATTGGCACTAATATTAGAATTTGTAAAAAATAAAAGAATGAATAAGAAAATGGAATCAAGAGAAAGAGGGAGAATGAGACAGAGAAAGAGCATTGTTAAAGGCAACAATAGATATAAACCCACCTGCAAAATCTGATGAAGGAAAATGGAAGATTAATAGCAGTATTGACTCAAAGGAGAGGAAATAGCAGAGGATAAAACCAGTTTAAGGAAATATGGCAAGAGATCAGATTAAGCAAAATCATCCCAAGGGCATTCAAGGATGAAAATGGAAGGACTGCAAACAAGAAAGATGGAAAAGCCTCACAAAAACCATTTTAACAAACTTTTCTAATTTAGGGAGAGTGGGACCACCTTACCACACCTGGCCTCTAGGACTCTAGTTGTTCCTATAGAGGAGGCAGAAATAGGAATATTGGGAAAAATCTGGGAAAAGCAGCCAGATCGGATCAAGTATACATAGAAGAAATCTGTGCTGAGGGTGATAAAATTGTGGGATCTTTGAGGGACTAATGGACATGGTATCTGAATGCAAAGATACCAAAAGTGTGAAAAAAAGCTTAGATCTTATTATTATTGAAAAAAGGTGACCAAGACAACATCAATAACTACTTATCTCTATGTTGCTCTTCCATCTATACACATTTTTTTTTGAGATTCACAAATACACAGATCGAGGGCATCCTTGGTGAAGATGATAATAGAGAACAAGCAAGTTTCTGCAACCTATATTCAACAATGCACATTTTAATTCAGTAGAACAAAATGTCATCTTCCAGGCTCGTTTTACAAGGATTTGTCTCCCAACCATGGAAGATGTAACAATCAAAACATCCTTGTTCCGTGACCCCAAAATCATTAACATCAGATGAGGCATGTAACAAGATGCAGTCACCAAAGATATCTGCCACCACAATGAAAGAGACACAGCTCAGAGTCCAGGTCAAGAAAGGCCTCCTTGTAGATTTGCTGTCCTCTAGGTGCTCCTGTTTGCAGATGACATTGTGCTCTTGACACTGCATCCACACAGGAAAAAGGAAGAACATCAGTTGCCCAGATTTCAACGTGCATTTGGATGGATACCATATAAAGTCTAATACTATGGTCAGCAATGAGATGGACCCAGGATTCAAAAGGAGATGATTGAACTGCCTTTCCAAAATTTAAAAGTTCTTTTATTGACTCCAATCCCCTCATGAAACTAAGTGTCAGTCAGTATTGAAAACAATATATATTTTTTACCAGTACTGCTGTATGGAACAAAAACATAGATACTGCCTCCTAAGAACTAAAAATGAGCACCACTTGGGGCAATAAGGAGACACGTAGCTGCTGGGAGAAGGTCACAACACATGATGAACAAGAAATGCCAAAATGGAACAAGACCAGAGAGTGTCATCAAAGAATTGCAGGACCAGAAGAAAAGAGGCAAGGATAGGAGCCACTGAACTCCATTGGTATCCTCATGATTCTGAGAAGAAACGAGAAGTCTTCATTATGATGGATGGACTCCTTGTGGTGACCCTTTGGGAGAGGATGTAGCAGAGTCTCTCAGGATTGGCAGCAAAGATGGTTATTCGCATTGTTGGAGGAGATCCTGAACTGATGAGATCATGGGTCATGTGACTACTAAGGGAGGACTAAATTCCATCCAAAGGAGATATGAAAAAGAAAAAGCAAGAGAAACCTACTTCAGAATCAGCAAATACCTAATGCACGTGGCCAGTGGAGAAGAGTTCTCTTAAAGAAAAGGATTCTTTGGAAAGTTGGTCAGGTACCTTTAGTATCACTGACAAGTTAACAGAGCAAATTTAACCCATCTTTCTCATTTGTCCTAGGATTGTGAACCTACTTAAAGAGGAGAGTATTAATAGTTGTATCTAAGTGTGAGTCAATTGGCTAATGGAAAAGAATAGCTGCTTGAGGCCAGAAAACAATGAGAAAAGGAAAATTGCTTATGAAATTCCAAATCAAAAGGTGCTAAGTGTACCCTGGGATTTTGTTCAGGAAGACCTCTCCTTGGGTGGCTTAAAAAAGTTTATCAAATAATTTATAGATAATTTTGAATCCTTTTTGCCCCACCTCAAGAAGTTAATCTGTCTCAGAATACAGAGAGCAATTTGATTTTTTTAGTGCCTTATTATGCCTTTAAATAGCAGCATAGTTTCTTTTCTCTTTTTTCATTTGGGTATCTTGGGATTGTTTTCATGATGGTTTCAAAGTTTAGCCAAGAAATGAACTAGAAGCTTTAACAGAGAGACAACTGTAAGAGGTTTCTTTATTCCAATTGATTTTCCTACAAGTCCTCTGCAGAAATTACAATCCTTTAAAGACAGATTTGTATATGGCCCCAGAGAAGACAGAAATCCAGGTCTGCTATAGTTGAGGAAGAATAGTTATCACTGGCTCCCTCAAGTAATGAGACATGGAATTCAGAATTGTAAAAACATAGTCTTCATTACTTAATTCAACAAACTCTTTGACTTCCCTAAATATCTTGCCAGTCCAATAAAATGGACATAGATAGTGTCTTCTGAAAGTTTACACAACTTGTCTCTCAGGCCTGGAATGTACTTCCTCCTTATCATTTTAGGTACCATCACCTTTGTAAAACACTCTCTGATTCCCCTAGCAGAGACTGAGTCCTCTCTTTTTCTCTCCTCTCAATTTTCCTGGACTTCTTTCTTAGAACCTCTTCCTTGTCTTCATCTCCTTTTCCTTCATACTAAATTAATCTTTGTACTTGTCCTGCCATGTACATAGTAGGTACTTAATAAATGTTGAAATGAATTATCTAGCAATATAGTGGCTAAGGTCAAGAGGTATTTAAATTGCACTGGGAAAAGACTCAGGATTATTGTTGACCTAGGAAACTTCAGAACTATTTAACAGAGTAAAGTTTTCCTTTTTGAGAACTGGAATAGTTCATGAATAGGAAAGCCAATTTCTTTTTCTAGGCACAGAATTTGATATAACAAAGATGCTGCCTTCCTTGCCACAAGAAACTTTTCTGAACATAGTGACATTAGCATTTCTACTGAGTTGTCAGTTACTCATTCCTAGTCTTTAAAGTGAAAGAATGGTTTCCTCAATGGAATGGAAACTGAAGTTGTACAAACATTTTTTCTGTCTAGTGGCCAAGTGTGTAGAGTGAATGATGATCAGTCCCAACACAACAACAACAACAACAACAACAACAACAACAACCACAGGACAATTCTGGAATCCAAGAATTTTAATTTACTAAATAGTGAAGAGATGGTTTTTGAGAAAGAAAAGCATAGTAATGGAAACATACAGTTGTTATTCATCAGATCGTATCAGTGCGGTCTTGTGGAAGGAGTGGTCAATAAAGAATCAGTAGATCTAAGTTCTAGTCCTAGCTCCCTTTTTCAATATTACTCAGTACCTCAGTTTTCCAACTTGCTAAGTAGAGAAGCACATGCTCACCCATGTACAACACTCAGGGTGAGCTTGATGAGATGAGAGGTGAAGCATTTGAATTCTTCAGAAGAAAGGGGCTATATGAATTCAAGCAATGACTATTCCTGTTTATCAGAACAAGAATCAAATCTTTCTGATAGTTAAAAATAGCAGTTCTACTTCTAAAACAGTTGCTTCACTTAATAAGTCTTTATGCATACAACAATTTACGATGACATCTGGAAATCTGACCAGCAAAGGGGATCAATTTCTCTACTGAAAAAGCAGGGAAGTTTTCTTTTTTTTGTTCTTGTTTAGTTTCCCATTTCATGAGTTGTTTGTTCTTTGTGCTTTGATGGGAAATGAGGTAGAGTAGGCTCATGAAAACTGAAATGAGCCCTAAATGTGGTCAGTACCATCAAGTGTATAACTCACTAGGGTTAAATTTTCTCAAGCTTAAAATGATACTAGAATGTACCAAAATACATCTTTTTTTTTGATTCACATATAAAGTCAGGAATAAAATTTGCATGTATTTATGTTTAGAGTAGATGAGAAACAACTTCCAGTATGTCTGACTTTTTAAAGAGCCTGCTGTTAAGGTCAGTCTTACTTAACAATTTGCTTTAGTAAGTCTTTAAATTTATTTTGTCATGGCCATTGGCACTGTTAACAACAGGAGCCACGAGAAGGAGCTGCCAATTTCTAAATTGTGCACAATTAATACATTTGGTCCTTTAAATGAAAGGTTTTTGACAGGAACACATCTTGTTGGTCCTGCCAAGGCACGGAGTAACCTAGGCTTTTCTCAATACAATCGAGCACAGGCCATTCTAACCTACAAAATTTATTGTACTTAATTATAAAAGGACAACAATGATGTATTTTTTTTTCACAAACCACATAATACTATGAAAACTTGATATTCACAAACACTAATCAAAAAAATAAAACAAAACTCAACTGATATATGGGGTAATGGGCATGAAGAACACCAAGCCCCTGACCACTTGCACCGGCAGAATATGATATCATGGAAGAGTAATGAGATGGTTGATGCCTCTCAACTAACACGAAATAAAAAATTCACCTGTGCCAAGGGATAAAGCAAGAGGAAGGAGCCTTCACAGATGGTCCTCAAGTAAATATATGGCTGACTGCTCTCCAGGGGTCAGAAACTATTCAAGTTGTGCTCTTGTGGTTGTTGTTGGTGGACCCCTGGAGTGCACTGCAGATTTGTATTCACTCTAGGGCCTTCTAATGGTTCAATTGTCATCCAATGCATCATAAAATCTAAAAGTGTTGATTTTCAAAACTGAACCAATCTGTAATGAAATGAAGGACCCAAAGGCATTTAATTGTTGAACACATAAAAGGAAGTGTATTTAAAAAAAAAATTGGTCAAACTGTAGTGTCAGTTACCATTCTTAAGGAATTTACAGGGCTGTCAAAGATGAATCTTTTTTGGAATATTCAGTTTATAGCAAATGCCTAAACTGGTTTCTTCATTGCACATTATTTTCTTTTAAAATGGGTAAATTTAAAACAATTACATACATATTAAAAATCTGCAATTCTTTGCTGAATTAAAACGTTAATACTCTCAGACAACACAGATCCGAAATGATGAAACCAGCAATTCCCCCTCCCACCTTACAACAAATTAAATTGAGACAAAATTACAAACACATTTCACTACATGATTATTATTAATAAAAATCAGTTTTTTTATAAAGTTGCCCAAAATGCAAGGGATGTGCATAGGTTTACAACTTAGTCATAACATTTTATTTTTATTCCCTTGGGTAATTTTCCCATGAACGGAATGTACTTTTGCTGTAGATTACAGTTTTTTTCAACACAGATACACCGACAGCATGAAAGCTTGCGACTGTCCACATGCATTAAGAGTCAAGACCCAATTTCAAATCTCTAAAAGGTTGACAGAATTCTTCAAAGAGACAGTATCACATTATCTGGATGTTACATAAAAGTACCTAACAAAAATACTATTCTAAAAAAAAGAGAAAAAAAGGCCTTTAAAAATGTTTTGTAATCACTAGATTATTTCAAATAAATAAAGGAAAGCAAGATATTCCAATCCATAAAATCAGACTCTAAAAAGAATGTAGTGTTCCACCCCCATGTCAAGGTAACAGAAGTATTTTTTTATTATTATTAAAATAGATTATAGAAAGCAGCATCTATTTTGTGCAGTTTTAAGGGGCCTTTGAAATAAAAAGCTATGATTTCCAAAAATATAACATTCCAAAGGATTGAATAATACATACATTTAAAGATACATTTTTATTAAAGTTTAGGAGAACTGATTAAAAAAGATACTGTCTCTTTAAGTTAGTGTTTAATTCTTTTTTCCTCCTCCTATCTATTTGGACATGACAATATTGTTAATTTTAGGTCACACTACATCTAGGTAGTCTCTAGGGGCCAAGACCTGTTGACGCAAGGCCAATAATGAAGAGGTTTTTTTCATGTATGAGGTGGTTCCCAGTTATGTGATAGAATTCCTCAGTTATCTGGTGGGAGGCTTAATAGACCCAGGAGACCGGAACCCACTGTGGTGCCGTACAAACGAGCTCAATGGCTTCCTCCAGATGTCTGATTGTTTCATCAATTTCATTGTTGATAATTGTTAGATCAAAGTAGTGTGCATATGTTCTCTGTAAGATATCAGATTCCTTCTGCAGGCGCTGAAGAGATTCATCCTAAAGAGTGATTTGGGGAGGTGGAGATTAGAGATGGGATGGGGAGGGGAGGTGCATTGGGAAGCAAAGAAAAGAGAAAAATTAGTTGGCTTCCTCAGTTCTCCTGATTTCTATTTGTTCTGCTAAGGCCTCCTGGCCCAGTCCCACTGGGTGAAGCCATGAATAAACACAGTTATAACCAAAAGAAGTAATTTTGCTATACACTGCAGCTTTAGTAAGCTGCTCTGTGTTACAGGGAGCTGCTGGACATGCAACAGGGCACTCTTCTAGTTTCTAGGAAGGCTGGAGTAGAGAACCACTGTAATGAGAATGACAACACATTCTTGAATAACAAAACTCAAGGGCTCAGTTGGCTGACCTACCTCAGGGGCAGAATATATGGGTGACACAGCCAGTAGCAGTTACCCAGCCCATTTTTAATTATTTCTCTCTTCCTAGTCTTCTCATACCTTAAATGTGCTCCCATTTTTCCTGGTAACTCGGGCATTTCCTAATCTGTTTGAGCAGAGATCTCCCATTCCCTTTTTCTTGGCCCAGGTATGTATTCGAACACTTAAATTGCCTCTTGGCCCCCAAAACGAGAGCTGTAAATGCACTAGGCAAAACTCTCTCAATAGCAAACTGTTTATTTCTTTTTCCATTTAATGACCAACAAGTTCCAGGAATTCAGTTACATGTAAAGGTATCCAACCCAATGAGATGTCAATGGCAGATTTTTTTTGGATATTACAAAGTGGGAAGCACTCAGTGTAGAATGGGCCATTTCAAAAGTATGACTCAGCATCTGCTGGCCTGATGAACCACTAAAAATGAGGCTGTTTGCAAACCTGCCAGTCATTCAAGGTAGACTGCAGAGATAAGCTGTTGATGGCATTGGGCATGATGTCTCTATTTGTGACATTTCCCCAAACCTATGCCACATTCAGATCTCTGGCAAACACTGATAGCTTACGGTGAGCCAAGAGCAAATGAAAATTTAAAGAGGACATGTATTACTTACAGCACAGTCCATTTTATTTTGTTGTTTCAAGACAGGGACATCTCAAGGGAAAACAGGAAGTTGAATCCCATTACAGTAAGAGAAAAAGAGCAGCTAAGTTTGTTGGAATAAAATTTCTGTGCATCAAATTAAAATTTGTTAAAACTGGCTTGTCATATGTTTTTTCTATACGTATGAGTGTTTATATGTATGCATTCATGTATATGTGAGTTCACCCACATACCCACACACCCACCCACCCACATCCCCCCCCCCCAAACCAATCCTTCAGGGGCATGGTAAACTGGATATGGGAAGTAAATATCCCAAATAAATGAAAGGTTGTATACCCTTGAAGGATCAAATGACAGAAGCGCAAAGGCCTTCTATGATAGGTGCTCTTTCAAATACATGGTCAAAATACTACAGGTAAAATCTGGGTTCTGTGTATGTCTTTCAAAGAATGATCAGCATGAATTCATTAACAAGGACAAAGTTAGTTAACTCCATTCAATTACCACAACAGAGAAGGGGCTCAAAGCATTTCATGAAGTATTCCAAAGAGAAAAATTTTGTATCTATTCTCAGGACCATCTATTTCTTTCAAAGCAGTTTTAGAAGTATGCTTTGAATGTCAGTATTAATTATTCTATAGATAAGGCCATGGTTCACAATTACCTTTTTATTATAGGTGTGCCTGTATACACTTGCTTATCCTTAAAAAAGCATAGTATTTTCACTGTGACTTCACTGTAGAAGGGCAAATCTGCCTTTGTTCAGAAGATATTAGATTACCTAGGGAACAGCCTTTACAAAGTATAGCCTTGGTTTGGTATTAGCAAACTAAACTGATTAGAAATGAAAAAATGCTCACCATAAGAGTTATAACAACTCTGTTTCCTTGAAATACAGGTCTATGGGAAACTGAGAAATCACACTCTTCTGATAGAGGATTTCTAGGTAATTTTTGGTTAAAGACAGTCTCTGTTTCTCAAAACCATCAGATGACTTTTTTGCCCACAAGGGCTGTCAAGTGTCAGGAAGATTTTGTTTGAAGTATTAACTGAATTCCAATTTTGATACAAAAATTGATGAAATGTTTCATGCTGAACTTAAATGTCTATGAGCTTGAATGGTGAAATTAGGCTTGTTTCTTCCTTTCTTCTAAAAAAATTGCCTTTAAATGTTTTTAACTCAATATAGGAGCGGGGTTTAAGACAGTGAAAACAAAATGCCTTTATTCTAACAGCAAAAGCAGCATTCTGGGAACAGAATGTCTACATTCTAAATCTATTAAAAGAAACAGGGCTGTATTTCATCAGCTCCTAGCTGGTACTTACAGGCAGTTTTCTGCACCATTTTGGCAGCTATGGAAAATTAGTAAAAGGGCAGGAAAAATAGGCAAAAAAAAAAAGCAAAGATGATAATTCAAGAAAAATAAAACCAAAGGATAAAACCATTTAACAGATGCTTTTGAAATGTTTGCAAACTGAAATAAAGCAGGAAAGCAGATTATATTTTAGAAAGAAATATACTCTATGCAAATGAAATGATATAAAAAATCAAAGTGAACAGAAATAAAAAGCACTTAGGCAAATTTAATTAACAGATTTTCCTTGAAAGAACAGAAAGTAAAATTCTCCAATATCTTATTTTTGTGGCATGATTAATTAAAATGAGATCTTAACTAAACAGAAAAGACAACAATTTTTTCCCAAGGAGTTCTCATAGTTAACACTCCTGAGGTTAAATGAGTATCTTTGTATAATGAATGTTCTGACACTGTACAGCATGTTCTTCTCTGCTAGGTTTGGAACGTTTTTCAGTAGATACAGTTTGACAAAATGATAAATTTTCACATGATACTTTAAATGTTCTACCACCTTCCTACAACTAAGTGAGCTGCTTTCATGCTACTGTCCAGCTGGAGTTGTGGCTTGCTCCTCCTACTGTCTAGAGCCTCTGGAGGCTCCAAGGTCTGGGGTGAGTATAGACCCACTACAGGTTTATGTGGCTACAGTGGTCCTGGGGCACCTAGTTGTCCCGACCTTTTTGGAACATCTGTAAAGTGATAAAGCCTTGAGATCTTAAGAAATACTAGTCTGGGCTCAGAGCAGAACCCTGAAGCTCTTGTCACTCTTAATCCTGAACTCAAATAAATCATCTAGCAGGATTTTAGGACTATTCACAATACTCCTTGCTCTTTACTGCCACTTTGTAGACTTTCTTTACTATCACTAAGTGATTTTTCTTTCCTTTAAGTTCACTTGAAATCTTCCATTTAATCCAGATCATAGTAGTCTCCAGGTTATTCTCTCTCCAACCTTTCTAAGGGGATTTCAACATATAGCTGTACATCATCTTCCTCTCCTTTCCAATTCCTTCCTCTCCTAGAGCACAAATAATATTTTTTGCAATTTAGCTTCTGAACTCATCACTAAACTGAAACTGCTCTCTCCAAAGCACCAATGATCTTTTTTCCCCTTAAAAAATGCTTTATTTTTTTGATGAGCCTCATTCTCTTCTTAAAAATTTATAATTTTTTACTGTTCTTTTTTTTTTTTTAAATTTTGAATGACAATTTTCTCCCTCCTTTTCTCTCTCTCCCACCTTCTGAGAAAGCAAGCAACCTGATATCAATTACACATGTAAATCACATAAGACATATTTCCATATTAATCATATTGCAAAAAACAAACAAAAAAGCTCAAGAAAAAGAAAACAAGAAAATTACACCTCAATTTGTACTCAGAGTTCCTCAGTTCTCTCTCTGAAGGTGGATAGCAATTTTTTCATAATGAATCTTTTGGAATTGTCTTGGATCACTGTGTTGATCAAAGTAACCAAGTCTTTCACTGTTGACTGTCATCATAACACTGCTATTATGCCATTACTGTGAACAATGATTTCATGGTTCTTTTTACTTCCCAGTTGGTGTGATCTGAGGTAGGGGTTGGGACTTTGTGATCACTGCTTTCCTGGTCTATATCCTGGTCTTCACCTAGAAATGTCCCTTGTTTCCCTGCAGCACTAGAGTTCCTCTTGGTCTTAAAACTGACACAGACTATGTATGCATGGGCAACAGAATTGCCAATTAGCACCAGTTGCATCTACTGCCAGCTCAGGGCCTCTTGTAATCTCTTTCTCACCAGTTGTTCGACTCTCTTGCCAACGAGGCTGAGAACTCCTAAAGCTGCTGTTGCCACTGTGTACATATGCTATGGTCAGGTCTTGACTCTGGTGTCAAAGACCTTTCTTGCTGATCTCTCAAGTTTTCTTTGGCAGGAAAGATGTCTCTTCTTGACCTTTTGCTGGCTCTGCTGTTCCAAAATTTGAGATACTATTTGAAAATTGTTTGAAGAGGAATGTTGAGAGTTCAGCTGAGTTGATGCCTCTAATCTGCCATCTTGGCTCTGCACCACTCTCCCCAATTATCTCTTAATTGTCAGACTTGTTTAGTATTTATTCTTCTCAACCAATTGGCTGTATTTGATGCTGTTGAATCACTCTCTCCCCCTAGATACTTTCTCTGATTACTCCTCAATTCTATCACACTCCCTAACTGTGAGTGTTCCCAAAGGCTCTGTCAAAAGTTCTCTGCTCTTCTCTCTCTGTATAAATGAGTTCATTTGATTTCCAGCTTTTTGCCAATGTCTCCAGACCTACTCCCACTGAGCTCCCCATCAATTACTTACTGGACATTCAAACTGGATGTTCTGGAGACATCTCAACTTGTTCAAAACAGAACTCATTATATTTCCTTCTAAACAACTCTATTTCTATTGAAGGCACAACTCATTCTTCTGGTTTCCCAGGCTCATAACTCTTGACATAATTTTTGATCCTACACTCCTTCCACCCCCTACCCCCATATGCAGTCAGTTGCCAAATCTTGCTATTTCTTCTTCTACGACATTTTTTATATCCAATCCCTTCTCTATATTTATGTAGTTAACACCTTAGTTCATGCCTTCACTATCCCTCACTTAGATTATAGTAGTGGCTTCCTTCCTTCTTCTAGTGTCTTGTAATTCCAGTCCATCCTTTATACTGCTGCCAAAGTGGTCTTCCTTGCACACACACCTTGCATACCTCTCTCACTCAATTTATTCTAGAACATTTCCTATAATGTCCTCAAAAAGAATGTAAAGAAACTGTTTTTCCTCATCTGAAATCTTATGAAAAACTATTACCACATGGATCTTTATATAGAGAATTATGGCTATGTCATTACTCTGATGTGGCAGAGGGGACAAAGAACACAGAAGTGTGGGTGTCAAGAGATTTGGATTCTACCCAAGCTACCCAATGACTAGTTCTGATACCACAGGCAAGTCATTCCTTTTGGGTCTTTGTTTCCTCGTTTATAAAATGAAGTGGTTGAACTTGATGACTGCTAAATTGCATTTCAGATGCAATATTCTTGGATTTTACTTAAATGCTTCCTGACTTTGATGAAATAATTAATCTTTAAATTTTAATACTTCTGGAAAGACGGCTGTGTGGAAGCTGGCCTCAGACTCAGGGCATTTGGAGTTCAAATCCCACCTCTCATACTGACTGCCTAGATGACCCAAGGTTCAGATTAACAAACCCCACAATCAACACAATTTCTTACCCTCAAATTGGGAAATGTAATTAAAGATGCATATTTTTAAAATGAGGGACACTGACCTATATTTAAATTACCATTTCCAACTCACTGATCGATTTAAGAGTGAAGTGATTTCAGCTTAATAATCATCCATTTCTATTCTACTACTTTAGGGATGCCAGTTTTCATCTGGCAAATGGATCCAAAATAAGACTGCTGCTGCAAATGCAGGATAATGAGTTCTTTAAATTCTCTTGGTTGAACTTGGTTTAATGTAAACTGGCCTCAAGAAAATTTGCCTACATTTGCTGCTAAGTTCTCAGTGAAGAAAGAAGATCTTATGCTCCGACAGTTTCAGCTGTTTAAACTAAGTGTGCTTTCAGTGTTTTATGTGTAACAAACTAAGTGTGCTTTCAGTGTTTTATGTGTAACAAATACGGATCCTTTAATCAGTGCATTTTTATATTTAAAATTCTAAATAATTCTTACCTCATTGATGCCTGGAGTAATCGTGGGTGCAGCAATAAAAACTACAAAAGGAGCAAACTCTGCAGTTCTCAGGACCTTCAGTGCCTGTATGGAAAGAAACTTGAGACTTCAACAAGCAGATGAACTAATGTACCCTTTGCAAGAATTTCCACAGAAATAAAAGAATCGGCAAAATCTCTGATACAAATTTAATTACAGAATAAGTATCCATTTTACCTCAAAAATCATAGAAAATAGCTATCTAAAAGAGATCTACAAAGTAGAGATTTTTCCTGCAAAAAGATAAGCTCACGGACTTTTTTATAATAAATAATAAATGAAATTTTGATAGTTCTTTATATAACAATACATATAATATAATGTTATATTTATACACACAATCTCATTTAAGCCTCCTAATGACCTTGTGAGGTAGGTAATACAGGCATTATTATTTCCATTTTCAGATGAGGAAGTTAAGGTCTCCTTGAGAGCTTAATTCCTAATGGTCCCACAATAAACATTAGAAGCAGTATTTGAATCCACATAACAAAAAGGAGGAAATAACACAAAGAGATATCTCATTCAAATAACTATAAAATGCACAAAATCATTCTACCAAGACATACTTATGACTTATAATAATTAGAACATAAACTTGACATTAATTGAAAACATTACTTAAAAATGACTTAAATTGAAATGTTATTTATTGCCCATATTCAAATGATGCCAATATTTAAAATAGAAAAAAAGTGATTATTGCAGATTTGGTGTTCTACCCAGTCAAACTGTTAAGGGATTACTTTGTTACTCTTGCTTATCTCCTCCATCCTCAACAAATTCTTACTTGATTCATCTCAGACAGGTATTATTATTACCCCATATCTCTCCTCCCCTTTGTTGCTAAACTTGAGGAAGCTTATTTTTTCTCATTAGATTATAAGCATCTTGAGGGCAGGGGCTACACGCGTGTGTGCAGTACTTAGCACATTACTGATTTAAATGTCAAATCTAATAGCCATTAATTCGTATCCTTTGTAACTTCTCTATGACCTTTGACAATATCTATCACCTGATTCTCCCTGAAATTCTCTTCTTTCTAGATTTTAATGATATTACTCTTTGGGTTCTCTTCCTATCTGTCTGGCTGCTGTTTCTCAGACTCCTTTGCTGGATCTTCAGCCAGGTCATACCTGATAACTGTGGATATCTCTCAGGGCTTTCTTTTCTTCTCTCTCTCTCTATACTATTTCACTTGGTGATCTCATCAGCTCTTATGGATGCAAGCATCATTTCTATGCTAATTATTCTCAAATCCACTTATCTAGCCTTAACCCATATCTCTTGGTTGACCTTCAATCAATCATCTCCAACTGTCTACTATATGGTTGACTAACATGAAAGTCCTCATAATATCTTAAACTTGCCATATGCAAAACTGAATTCATTATTTACTGCACCCTGCCAACCCCCTAAATCCTTCACTTTTCTTAGCTCTCTTATTACTATGGTGAAGGTACCACCATTCTACTAGTAACTTGGGCTCACAACTTAGGTATCATTTTTACTCCTTACTCTCTTTTATTTCCCATAGCTAATCTGTTGCTAATACTTTTTATCTTCATCTTTAGCATGTCTTTTTCTCTCCTCTAAAACTGCCACCATCCTGGAGCAGGCCCTTATCACCTCATACCTAGACTATTGAACTAGCCTGCTGGGTTGATCTGCCTGCCTGCCACATATTTCTTCCCCATTCTAGTTTATCCTCCACTGAGCTGCCAAAGTGATCTTTCTACAGTTCATTCCCATTCCAGTGGCTCCTTTTCACTCCCAGGATCAAATATTAAAGACTTTATTTGGCATAAAAGCCCTATGTCATTGGTTTGGGACCCTCCCCACGCCCCCAGTCTTCTTACACTTTACACTTCCAGGATGGGCTACCATTCCTTGCCTCAAGTGACCTCCTTGCCATTCTTCAATCAAGACACACCATCCCTCAATTCCCAACTTATTTTCACTGGCTACACTACAAGCCTGAAAAGCTTTCTTTATTCAAACCTATACATTTCCTCCTCCTGGTTAGGAAAGGCTTCCTTCAAAATCCTAGCTAAAATGCTACCTTCTATAAGGAAACTTTTCTCAATCCTCCTTAATTCTAGTGCCCTCCCTCTTGGTTATCTCCAATTTATTCTGTAAATATCTTGTTTATACATAGTTATTGTCATGTTATCTCCCCTATTAGATTTCTTTAGACCAGGGACTGTTTGTTTTTTTTTTTTGCATTCCTTTACATCCTCTGCTTAGCACAGTGCCTACTCTTAGAAACTTCTTCATCTTTTGAATCCCATGTATCCTCCACCACCCACTGAAATATCTCTTTCATGAAGACTTCCTTCATTTCCTAGTTTCTTTTCTCCCCTGAACTCCCATTGAATTTGATGTCTCTTTGAGGGGAGTGAGCACACCTTGCCTAGAATTCAGACCTATTTGTGTATTTGGTTTCATCACTGTTACAAGACTGTAAGCCTCTCGAGGCCAGGGAACGTCATATTCAGTTCTGAACTGTCTCCACTCTCTAAAACAGTCTTGTGCATAGTAATTGCTGAATGAATGAAGGATATTTAGCAACTACATTTTGAATCAGATGTGTGGTAAATCAACATGTATTTCTATGCTAAATGTACATGAAATGAAAACTAGTTTAAAAAATAATTCTGCCTTGTTTCATGGACTGAAATCTTATGAAAACAAGCTTCTGGGTCAATTTCAAGGGGCCAGATTTGTTTTGCTCAGGTTTACAATCTCTTATTTACAAACACTAGTCCCCGTTAGTCAGCTTTCTGGTTATGCTGGAATCTTATTAACGCTCTCTGCCAGACTGTGAAATTTATAATAAGCTAGGCTTACCTTGGGATTTGTTACAAGTAGTATCAGATGGACCTCATCACAACCCTGTCTCATGCCCTATGGTATAAACTTTGAGGACAAGTCTTAGTGAGGCTTCCTTACTCTAGTTAGCTTTGGTGCTGACTAGGGGATACACCTTATTCGTCCGAACTTATTTTAATGTACAATAAAATACAAATCTTATGAAGAAAAGCTACCAATAAAAATTATTTTATGAAGGTTATTATTCACCTCCATGAATATCCTTGATAAAACATAAGCCTTCGGTATCCTGATGGTTAATCTATGCCCTGACTGGTTAAAACAGAAACAAAGAAAGCAATATACTTTGTTGTTATTTATAGCTATTTCTTTGTAAGAATAGAGAAAACCCTGTAAAAACACCATTCTAGAAATGAATTCATACCAAAGAAGGAATATTATTCTTCATTTGGGATATAGTTTGTGTGCCACTATGTGGAGTTACAAAACACTGGTCTCCTTGTCATTCTTCAATCAAGTCACTCCATCTATCAACTCTAACTTCCAACTCATTTTTTTCTGGCTGTGCCAAATACCTAAAATGTTCTCTCTCTTCATCTCTTTCTCCTGGCTTTCCTTGCTTCCTTCAAATCCCAGCTGACATGCTACCTTCCACATGGAAGCTTTTATCAATCCCCCTTAATTCTAGTGCCTTCCCTCTTTTGATTATCCACTTGGGGTATAGAGCTCCAAAGGTGTATAAGCATGACTTATGTTAAAGGAGAAGGGTGGGACAAAAAGGTAAGGCCCATAACCCAATGACCCCTATCTTAATAACAGTCAGTGCTGCTATAATTTTACAACATATTTTTCTCCTATCAGTGCTACATTTGAAAATGTGAAATGTAAAATATTATTCCATTTCATAGATGAGGAAGGCTAAGTGATCTGCCCAGGAACATGTCAGGAATTGATCCTTGGTTACCTAGCTCAAAGTCCAGTGTTCTCTACTCCAGGAAAATGGAGCTAATGATCTTGTCATTTCAATATGACTGAGATCTAGAGAGATAGGTAGCCAGCATATTAATGCAGTACAAGATTCTTGCCAAAGGTCAGATCACTGTGGACATTCTTGGAAAACACAGATTTATTCAGCTACTTTATTAAGTTTCCCTAATATAATAAAGATAATGGAAGCAGAACTGCTTTTTATTTTATAGCACGTGTTTATGAGATTACTGCCCTAAGTCAAAATGCTAATCCATTTATACTCCAGATTTCCTTCTTACATCTCTGGTCAGTGGTATTCTCCAACACTTTAAAGAAGTACTATGAAATGCATTACAAGTTTTTAAAATCACATTTCTCACCTTAGAGCTTGCCTCAAAGTCCCAATCTTTAAAATTAGTTTGTAGAACAAGGCAAGAGTTTCCAGATGTCTGGGAATTAATTACCTGAGGTTCTACATCCAGTATTGCAATCAGTCCCTGTTCATGGATCTTCCGTATTGTCTCCAGTTTTGTCCCATACATGGCATCCTCATGGCTGCCATACTCTAAGTACTCATTGTTAGATATGTCTTGCATCATTTGGTCGTGAGATACAAAGTAATAATTCTTGCCATTTTCTTCATCTTTCTTTGGAGGTCTAGTTGTGTCTGCAGAAGCAATACAATGAAAAAGAAGTTTTAAGTCTCAGTGAAGACATCCCTGTTTCAACATTTTCTTAGGTTTCTAAGCTTTTGGGATCATTCTTATGGCAGCAATGTCATTTCCCTTTATAGATGATTTTTGGTCTTGGAAGTCATGAATGGTTTTAGTAATTACTGTAGCTTTTAGGTGGAAAGCAGTTGCATCAGTACTCGCTGTGTCATCCACAGAAGAATAAGAAGTGTATTTAATGACATAAAGAACTTTCATAACTCACTTTACAGCAGAACTTATGCTTTAAGGCCCACCTTAAGTAGATAAGAGGTATGGATTTATAATGAAAGCTAGCAAATGACTAAGACCTGACAAAGGAAGGAGATTCCTGTGCTTGGAAGTTTATAGGATTTCTCCAAATTCAACATTAACTTCAATCATACACAACAAATTCCTAGGTAAAAGGAGGATGATACTATATTTATAGTCACTCTTTTTCTGTAGCTTAAATATTTAGTAGGGAAGATATATTTGAACAGAAATCAAATAACAGAACCATAGATACTGAAGACCTGGAAAGGACATTCCAATCCCTTATTTGTAGATTCACCCTGTACATGTATATTTCTCCTCTCTGAGCCTCAGTTTTGGCATCTACAGGTGCAAACTATGAGTTGCTACTACTGCTACTGCACAGTGCTAAGCATTTTACAACTGTCTCATTTGTGCCTCATAGCAACTCTGGGATGTGGTTATTACTAACCCCATTTTATAGATCAGGAAATGGAGGCAAACAGAAGCAAAGTGAACTGCCCAGGGTCATACAGCTATTAAGTGTCTGAGGTTGAATCTGGAAACAGTTCTTCCTGATTTTAGGTCCTATGCTCTATCCACTATGCCACCTAGCTGCTAATACTCTTGAGTTGTTTGACTTAAGAGTTAAAAGAAACAAAACACCTTACTTTTGGTTTTGAAATCAATACTGGTTTCAAGGCAGAAGAGCAGTAAGGGTTAGGCCAGTGATTCCCAAAGTGGGTGCCACTGCCCCCTGATGCTGCAACGATCCAGGGGGGACAGTGAATAACTGTAAGGGGTGGTGATAATATGTGACAGGGGGCACAAAGTAATATTTTTTTCTGGAAAGGGGGTGGTAGGCCAAAAAAGTTTGGAAAGTGACTTGCCCAGGGTCACACAGCTAAGAATTGTCTGAGCCAGGTTTGAAGCCAGAACCTCCTCTCTCCAGGCCTGGCTCTCTATCCACTGAGCCACTTCGCTGCCGCTCCCACTCCTCTTTTCCTCCATGGTTTTTCAAAGATTGCTGATGGTAGCTCAGTGATTATACCTGCCACATCTTTTAGTATTCTAGTCCATATGGGCCTCATAAATTTAACTCGTCAAGGGAGGTAGGGACACTTTCTTATCTCTCTACCTGCCTTTGGTAGTAGCTTCTGTCTTTTTTCACTTACAAGAAATTTCTCCTTGGAAGAGAAAACAAGAGAAAGCAGAGTTGAATAGCTTTGCCAGCTTTCTATCATCTGATCTTCACCTTTCTACCATGAGCCTCTCACTTTTCCCTAACAGAGACAGGTTCATTCCAGGCTCATCTGTTTCTTCTTTCTGTCTGGTCTGTAGAGGAACACAGGAATGTTGCTTCTTTTTTGGCCTCTACTATCTTCACTCAAATGCTTTCCAGCTTACCAACTCTGAGTTGTGAAGTTCTTCACACGACTGGACTATATCTTTTAATATGCAATGTCATCCTACTTTTTAAATAGCTTGTTTATGTTCACTTTTCTCATGTGTAGAATAGGGATGATAATAGTCCTAATCTATGGAGTTGTTGTGGGGATCAGAGATTATATATGTAAAGTGCTTCATAAATTTTTTTGCAGTAATAGGATTTTGTTAATTATATTATGACTCTTTTTCTCACCTTTATTAAAATATATTTTATTTTCCAAATTACATGTAATAATAATTTTTAATACATGTTTTGGAATTATAAAATCCAATTGTCTCCTTCCCTCCCCACTCTCAGAGATGGCAAGCAATAAGATCTATTACATGCCTTTCAAGCAAAACATATTTCCAAATTGGACATTGTCGTAAGAAAATGCTCATATAACCAAAACCCCAAATAAAACCATAAATAAACTAATGTGAAAAATAGCAGGCTTTGATCTGCATTCCGACTCCAACAGTTCTTTCTCTGGGGGTGCATAGCATTCTTTGTCATAAGTCCTTTAGAACTGTTCTGGATCACTGGATTGCTTTGTAAATTTTAAAGCACAATATAAATGATAATTATAGCTACAGGTTGTATATTTTATTGCAGTCTTCCTTTTTGGATTTGGTCTCATTAATTTTTGGGCTTACTGATGTTTTATCTCTACATTGTAGCTACTTCCCCCCATCTCTTCCTTTTCAATTTAAAGCACTTTCATATTTATTTTCATGACTATAGCCAAATAGTCTTAAGAGCTTTCATTAGGAAGATGTCATGCCTGGCCAGAAAGCTTGTCATTTCTATATGTTTAATCCACAGTCTGTTTAGAATCCGAACTTGATTTTCAGAACCCAAACTTTTTTAATCAACTATCCACTTCCTCAATATGCTTCTCTTCTCTGAAACTTCTAAATCTTCAGTTCTGCCTGAGTCTGAATTCTTCAGCAATGCTTTCTAGATTCTTTCTGGCAATATTCTCTAAACATGCATAAATTGCCAGAAGGAGGTATTATTCATGTGGTTTTGAGGAGGGTTGGAAGATTCTTTGTCAAATCCTAGGTCTCATTAAGACTGCAAATTCCTTTATTGTTACCAGACATCAGTATTCTTCAGGAAGTTATCTTTTAATCAATACTACTCATCTTTTTCTTCCTCTGACTTTTACTAAATGATCTCTTACTTAACAATCTCAATGGGTACATATTTCCCTACTCTTTGGGAAGAGCCTTAGATCTGTTACAGATCACACAAAGGCTGAGTATACAACACTGTTTAGATGTCACTAGAAGAGGAAAGAAGAATATGAATCTTTTCTTCTTCACTCCTGCCATCCAAGTACTTTTAAGCTACCAAATGACAAATTTTGAATAAAACATGTAAACAATTTGAATAAACATCTTTCAAATGTAGGAGCCCTGAAAAACAACCAATAATTACTATGGATATATAGAATACTATACTATACTATAAAATACTATAGCTAAATAGATACTAAAATCAATATGATTTTAAAAGAGAGAAGAGTTTGTATATCACGCTGGAGGAGACAGAGAATCACTTACGTGGAATAGGGTATGCAAATCTGTCTGGGTGTTTTGTAATGAGTGTGTTTTTTATGTGTCTTCTTCCAACACCATGTGCACCTATTTCATAAAACAAAAGAAGACAGTGACGTTTAGAAACTTAAAAAAAAAATCAAGAAAGTTTTGATCATTAAAACTAGCAGGTCTGTTAATCATCAAACTTACCTAGTAAGACTAGTGTTTTCCTTTTAAATGCTGGCAGTTTTACTACTTCTTCATATGTAACAAGATCTAATTGATCAAACACTATAAAGCAAAAATTTGTGAAAAATGTTGAGTTAAAAGAATTCACAAAAGCTTTATACATAAATATGGCTATTTTACTGGCAAATTTCATCATCAAATAATCAAAAATTATCATCAAAAGTGATAATTTAAAAAAAGAAACAAAATATAGCAATACCTAATATATTTTAATATAAGGTATTCAGAATTAAAAAAAAATAACTTAAGTATTTCAGGGAAAATGTTCATTTTGAAGAATATGAAAATAGACTTTAAATCACTACATCCAAAGATATATTAAAAACATGCAGAGAAACCTGTCTCTTTGAAAGTCTTGTGTTTCTCCATGCAATACTCATCAAATGACAAATTCATCCAAAACTACATGCTGTTCAGACTTTTGCAATGGTAAAAATTAGCAATGCTAAAAATAAAAGTCTACAAATAGTAGCCAACATGAAAACAATTTCAGCACATCTAATTTTAACTAAAAGTAGCTAAATGACTCCTTTTTTTCTAGAGCATGATGAGAAATGAATGGAGAATCAATATTCAATTTGAAATAACTGCTTTATAACTATTAAGATGAAAGCATGCAGGTTTTACTCTTAAGTTCAAGAAAGATATTGTGCTATTATTAATTCCAAACTTTTAACACTTACATTTCACAACTACAATTTACAAGTGTAAAATGGCAAGTTAAATAAATATTTTATTATGAGCTAGTTAAAGTTCTGAATGTTTAACTACTCAGCAATGAAGGACTTCAAATATGAAAGGAGTAAAATGCTTCCTTGTGGATGATATAATTTTATCTTTGTATATTCATGTGAAAATGTGGTGGCAACCATTTTGATAAAATAAATACTTTAAATTGAATTGAATTCAATCATGTGGAAAGAGATTGAAGGCCAAAACAACCTGAGCCTGGAAAGTTCTGCAAGCTGGAAACTGTCATTAGTACATTTTGAAAAGAAGTATTTCTCTTAATAAGTCTTTTTTTAAACCTTTTTTTTTTCTGTTGTAAAAGCAATTTAAACCATCAATTAAAATTTTCTGAAAGGGGATAGTCACAATTGTTAAAGTTCAAATAATTCCAATTCCCACTTCTATTTGAAAACTCTTGATAAAAATTTTAGATTTAATTAGGGTCTATGTTTTTTACAGTATCTTTTGCATCCCTGACAGTGTCCAAAATGTACCAAGGAATAAATTAAAAATTTTCTTTGATACAAACTGAATTTTGCAAAAGGTACTGACTCACTTTTGAGCCGCTATTATTATTTTAGCAAAATTCCAAGGAGTAAGAAAGGAACCAAGGAGAGTAAAGCTGATACAGAAAAGTTATTTAGCAAAGATCACACTGCCAAATGAAAGGAGACCTGGATAACAATTTCAATATTAGGTCTATCTCTAATAATCAGTTATCATCCTTCTCAGTACAATAATCTTTGGAAATGTAAGTTGTCAGAGGCTGCAATGAAATTTAGTAGGAACCTCCATTTTGGTGTTTGTGATAATATGAAAACAGAGGTTTTAGGGTGTTAGTTCATGGTAACCAGTGATAGTGCATTTTTTCTACTAATATTGTACTAGGAAGGTGATAAGGGAGTCTTCGAAATCTTGTCCTTTAGAACTACTCAAAAGCCAGAAAAGTTCTGAATGTTTAACTACTCAGCAATGAAAGACTTCACAAAACTACTGAAAATGAATATTCTTTCTTATGAAGCCATCTTGCAAATTTATAGGGGCAGGGGAAGGATGAAGAAGAATTACAAAAGTTGGTCAGAGTGCTTCAGGTGCTGCTTTTTGGGCACTGGTGATTCTAAGTATTTTTCAATCAAGAGAAGGCAGGACTGTGAAAGAAATATACTGACAGAAAAAGAGTTGGCTTTGAAGTGATCATAAGTCAGGATATCTCAATTCTAGTTCCAGCATCTTGAGGCAATCTGTTTTATGTACAGTACTGGCTAATCCACTTCACTTCTTTGGAAATTAGGGGGTGAACTAGAAGATCTCAAAGGTTTCTACCAGCTCTCAGGTTCTATTTTATCAAGTGTCAAATATTTAAAACTATTAAGCTTATTATAAAAGATGCCAAATTTTCCAAATGGGTTAATAAACTAGTCCTTTTCCTTAGGTTTACTCTAATTCTATCCTCTATTCAATAGTCTACATTAAAGCTACACACACACACACACACACACACACACGTGTGTTAGATACCAACAAATAAAACATATGATATGCATTCATGCCCTAAACTACACATTAGCAGCAAGAGGTTTTGCTCTGGTCTAAATGAGATCATTACATGGTTATAGGATTTCAAAACAAATGAAAAAAGGACTTCTAAATACATAAGAGATACGAGGAATAAGAGGAGAGCATTTAAAGACAAAACTTTTAAAGTTTCTGTGCTGCTGGCTGATACAGAAAGGAGTTATTAAAAGGAAATAATAGTAAGAAGCAAATGAAGAAGCATAGTCACTTGACGGGTTACTTACATGCACAGAGGCCATTGGGAAGAAGACAGCATGAAAAATGTACAGGGGTCATTGAAATATGGCTTTTATTATATTAGTAAAATAAAAAATATAATAGGCACAAAATAAACTTTACCATGCAATATTCTAAACACAAGGCAAATAAATCACATTAAGAAATGATAAATGCATTTCAGTAAGTCTGACAATTCTCTAGTATACAGCAGTCAGTATTCTAATGTGTGGTAGCAAGCACAAGTAAGCACTTCAAAAAAAGGTATTTTGAAAGGTCTTACAATTTTTCTGAGAAGGAAGAAGTAAGAAGGATGACTTAATTGAGACATTAAAATACCACTGAACAAGCCTCTAACGTTCATGAAAATAACTCAGTGAAGAAAATATCTTTTACAATTCACATCAAAAGGCTGATCTGAAAGTGACTTGAGAGTTCTAATCACAGTGTCTTGACAGATGGCCATTGCCTTTTTGTAGAAAATGAGGCCTGCAAATCTTTTTGGTAGTGGAGAGAGTACACTTGCTTTGAACATCAAATAATAATCAAATTAATTTCCAAGGCTTCAGAAATGCTGTCCAATACAGTCTGCTCATAACCCTACTAATATCTGGTATATTACTCAAAAATATGGGCTCTTCTTTTAAATATTTAGGTAATTATTTTCCAACTGACTCTTTCTCAGAAGAAAACAATTTCAACATTCATTCTTATTCAAGGAGGAAAAAAATAAAAAAGTATCTTTGCACCTTATACATGGAGCTTACAATTTAAGAAGGCCTTGTATGTTAGAAATATAGAGGCAATGTATTGTGTAAAATTGAGTGAAAGTCTAGGTATGTGGAATTCCCATTGCAATTGAATGTGACAGTGATAAGTTTAGTCTGGGGCCTCTACTACTAAGAGACTCACGGGTTTCTGAAACTAAACTCTGGGTGTTACAATAGTGCCATGAATGTATACAACCTCAGAATTTGACACTGGTGTCAAATTAGGTGTATAGGGAACAAGGAAACTTCTTTTTTCAGTCTAGTGAACATCTTATTTAGTGGCGGTGGGGATAAATGACCTGTTGATGTTTCAAATAGTCCAAAAAACAAAACAAAACATGGAAACCTACTGGAGGTTAGGCTTAAGTTTTATGGGCCCCTGGTTAGCTCAGTTGGTTAAATATTGTTGCTGAATGTTCTTGAAGTATATTAAGTTAATAACATCTCTTTCTATAGGCAGCTTATTAGGATAAAGCTTAATTTGTGCTAGAAGTCTTATTTTGCTAACAGCTGAACATCTGATATATTTCTTAAAAAAACCAAACAAACAACTCCAAGACAGAAGGGCATGAGCTAGATAACTGAGGTTAAGTGACTTGGCTAGGGTCACACAGCTAGGAAATGCCATTGGAACTCAGGTCCTCCTGATTCCAGGCCTGGCACTCTATTATTTGATAATCCTTGTCCTGCCCCCCCCCCAATATTTTATTGGTACGAATTTGAATAAATACTTTTAAATATATACCCATGCATATATGTATTTTTGATTTGCCTTGTTGACAGTACCTCTTGAAATGTTAAAGAAAATATGAGAATTTGGTCTCCGAAGCTGTGGGATTTATTTATGATCCTGTAAAGAAAAAATATGGTGGAAAAGAAATGGCAGAGCTTTGGAAGAAAGTGATCATGCTCTTAGATTTCATAATAGAGAAAGAAAGATAGGCCTATACCTCTGACTTTTAGGGAGGCAGATTTCAAGAAATTCAGAGAGAAGATAGGTATGCTGCTTATCTTATCCTGTCTATATTTTGTTTGTCCATAACTTGCATGCTGTTTACCTCATTAAGACTTTTTTGGCCTTTTTATGTATCCTCATCACTGGGTACCTGGGGTCTAGGTGTAATAAATGCTTATTGAATGACTGAGAGCTACAGACTCTAAAAGGGATGGTTCAAGAAAGCTGTGCAGTATTAGAAGAAAAATTTATGATATTACATTCCAAATATGGATCCTGAGGAGGAAAAAAGAAGTTACTCAATAGAAGATACTCATGAAGTTGCGCAGAAAGCTCTTTAATGAGGTCCAATTACAAAAAAAAATCCTCTAAGAATTGTCAGTAAGCTGAGAATAGTCTGAGGTTTGTGGAAAACAGTAAGAATAACACAAAGGCGACTCAAAATTATTTTGGAGGAATTAAAAAAAACAAACGAAGAATAGGTTCATTTGGGGCAGAAGCTGCAATGTTAACAGATAATAGAGAATAAACAAAATTTCTTGAATCTATTTTGCTTCATCTTCTCTTTCAGAGAGAAAGTTTTTTAAATGGAAAAGTTAGAAAACACACGACTAAGGTAAAATGAAGGCCCATGAAATATAAGGAGAGAATAAGGTGAAATTTAGTTGCTTTAAATGAGTTCGGATTCCCTAGCCAAGATGAACTATATCCTAGGGTCCTGAAAGAATGAGGATGGGTTTGCTGAATAGTTGGTAATCTCAGATAAATTATGGAAAACAGAAGTTCAAAGATCAGAAACAAGGAAATGTAGCAATTTTCCTAAGAGGAAAAAACCCTCTGAATTTTGAAAACTACAGACCAATAAATTTGGCCTAAATCCACAGAAAAATTCTAGAATGGTTTATTAAAGAGATTGTTTTTGAGTACTTAAAAAGGAAAGTAGGGGTCATCAAGAACCAGTATGGATTGTCTTTAAACATTACTTTCAGCTAATAAGAATTTTCTTTTTATTAGATTATTAGGTTAAAGAAAAATCATAGGCAGAAAGCAACTGATTTAACAAGTCATTTGACAAAGTTTCCAATTATATCTATGTGGACCAGATGGAGACATTTGGACTGTATATTACTGTTAGATTCATAGATTTGCTGAACAAATGTAACCACAATTTGTTGATTAATGTGAACCCGAAGGGAGTTCTTGGGTTGTATGCCATAGGCTTCTATGGTTGGTTCTAGCCTATTCAAACTTTTAATCAATGATTTGATGAAACAGAAGACATGTTTAATAATGGTAGAAGGACTAGCCTAATATGTTGAATGGTAATCAATATCCTAAAAATAGAATTCTAGGCTAACATTAAGAAATAAAGATTTAATGGGTTTAAAATATAAATATATACATAAGAAAAACACTCACTATATGTCCAATATAGAATTGGAAATACCTGGCTTAGACTGCAATTTTGAAATCTGGAGTTATGCTAAAAAAAAAAGATCTAGGAATTTAATTGATTCCAAATTCAATATAAGACAAGAGTCTGACACAGTTGTCTAAAAGGCTAGATTAATCTTAGGCTGAATCAATATAAGTATAGGTTATAAGGGGATGACAGTTGTCAGAGCACATGCAGAGTATTATCTTTGTTTTTAGATGATGCATTTCAAGAAGGAATTGGACAAACTGGTATGCATTTTGATGGGGTGTCACAATGGTGAAATGTCTCAAAACCACCTCTGGAGATGATTTAGTTTTTACATGAGAAAACTTTGAGGGACATAATATTTGCTTTCTAATATTTTAAAAAGTCGTTATTTGAGATGGGGTGCAGTTAGTCGGCCTCTGAGGTCCTTTCCAGGTCTAGTTCTATGATTCTATAAAATTCTAGAACATGGCTAATATGGATATATGTTAATGCAATTTTACATGTATAACTGACATACTGCTTGCCTTCTCAATGGCAGAGGGAGGAGAGAGGGGATGAAAGGAGGAAGAGGATTTGGAACTCAAAATAAAATAAATGCAGAAGAAGAGGTGGAGGAGGAGGAAGAAGTAGAAATATCTGTATGATACAGAGGGATCAATTAGTGAGAGTTATATGGAAGCAGATATTCAATAAAACTTTCTAATAGTTAGATATTCAGTAATGAACTGGGAGGCCTCATGGGGAAAATGAATTCTTTATCAAAAGATAAAGGATAAAGCTTACATTCTTATTGCAGTTCATAACTTTTAAACCACTTTCCTCACTTAAGAGGCAGTGCAATTAATGCCTCAGGTTAGCAAATGGAGGAAACTAAGGCTGATATTACATGACTTTCCAGAGTTACAAGATTAGTAATTGCTGAGTTCAGTAATTAAAATTTAGGTCTTTGGGTGATCTCTTTTCTTTATCAGTGGTGTTAAACTCAAAAATAAACAGAACCCTTGGGGCCACACCACACATTAACTCAGAAAGTCACATATTAACATTATGTATAGTTTATCAGATTAAAAAATTTCCAATTACATTTTCATCTGGTTTGAACTGCACTCGGTAGTTTTGCAGGCTTTAAGTATGACAAACTTTGTTCTACACCATTCTGTTTCATATCAAAACAATGTTAAAAGAAGAATTTGGATGAGTACAAATCCTGATGTTAAGAGGTTCAATACAATGATTCCTGGGTTGGATCTAAAGACCAGAGCGCTGAGTTCTGGTTTTCTGCTGCCTACTACATGTGATCCTATCTGATCTAACTGCATTCAGAAGACCAAGCCCAAGTTTTCTAATCAGTAAAATGAAGTTAACGATACATCTTTTGCCAGTTTCAAAAGGTCGTTTAGAGGATAGGACTGATACAGTGCACAGCTCATTTTTATATCAGGGAAATCCTGTGAAATAGAGCAAGTATTTCTCCCTATTTTATAGAGAAGGAAACTGAGGTTCAGAGAGTTTGTAGTTTGCTTGAGGTCATATAGTAGACATGGAAGTAGAACTCATACCTTCTGATACCAAGTCTTTCCAATAAAGGTTATAGAAATGTAGATTATCATCATTATGTTTATTGGGTAATATGCTGGATTAGATAGCTGAAAGGTGGCTTTTAAATCTGAGATTATGGTATTCTTCAAAAGTCTGTAGTTAAAAAGAAATCCTTATCGGGAGAATAATCTTACACAAACATACTTTGAGACTTAACATAACCTTGGTCTGGCTTTGCCAAAAGTGTTCCTCTGGTGCCATCTTACCTCCCTGGGGTCTTTAGGAGTTTCATCTATTTTCAGGGGTGAGGAAAGGTGTCTCTACTCTCCAGCAGGAGAGGATCACTGGGGAGGTGGTTAGTAGACAAGAGAAAGGTAACATAGAAGGAAGCGAAAAGGAGCCAGTGAGGAAAGTTTCTGGCCACTGTCTTGTCTCATTTAAATAATGTTTCCAACTTTATCAAAGCTTACATTTATATAGCACTTCCATAAAGGCACTTTCCTTACCTAAGAAGCAGGGTTCTATCCAATTAAAAATTGTGAAGTTAAGACTTTTCAATCCTTATTTAATTCAATTTTTTGTCCCTCTGACATTTTCTCCAAGCCTGGATTTGTGAGCGGATGGTAATTTAATACTATACTCCATCTGCCCTTTGTTGTACATACAACTGTGTGAAATGAGGATAAACTGATAAGAAAAACAAGTAATTTCCTTGCTCTCTAAATTAATCACAAGGCTATTTAAAAAAAATTTTTTTTAAACCCTTAACTTCTGTGTATTGGCTCCTAGGTGGAAGAGTGGTAAGGGTGGGACACAATGCTATTTTAATAGATCTTCAAATTTAATTGATTTTAAGCATTACAATATAACTTTAAAAATGAGTGATTTCAAAACTGCCCTACTGTGAACTGATAAAACGTCTATGAAAATAGTCAACAATATGTTTATTAATGATCACTGTTTATAAATGGAGGTTTTGAACCTTTGGACTTCATCCCCCAGAAGTCCCTAAGTATTTTCCCAAATTCCCTTTAATCTCTCCTGCGCCTCCACGTTTGTGTGGTCACATTATTGTTTTATAAGTTTTGTAGCTCCTCCCTCTCCCTCTCTTATTTAATGAGTGGGCTGGGTGGTTTAGGTAGCATTTTGCTTTAGTTATTATTAATAAAACTTTTAAAATATAATAGTTATTGAATATTAATTTCAATCTTCACAACTGGTAGTTTGGGTCAAGAAAAGCATTCCACTGAAACAAATCAAATTTTGGATTTTTTAGGATTCCAATTGACATTAATTAAATGTTTATAATGAAGAGAGATTAGATTACATTCATTTCGTCTTGCAATGTTGGTGTCTAATGCAAAGCAATCAAATTCAAGGTAGGGAATTCTGCTTTTTATGCAGCAGCTGCATTCAGTTATATTATCAGGAAACCCCACAGACCACTAACAAAGTAGGCACTTAAAATGGTGAACTGAATTGTTGAAAATAAAAATGCAGGTTAGCTAATGTGAAAGAAAAAAACATCAAATTCCAAATTAAATTATGAAAGTATACCTATCCCACAAAATATACTATTCCTAATGGTCATTGTTGATTTCTGAGTAAGAAATGAATTCTTAAAAGTTATAATTTATAATAATAATATTTTTGTATTTTATTTATAGATATAAATTTTATATATAATTCTAATATCAATTAGCATATAAACATATAATATAATATATAATGTATAATAATAATAATAATTTTCCTTGATGAATTGAGGGAACAATATATATTTCAGTACATATATTTCACAGTTTATAATCCATTAAGTGCCAGAGACACTGTATTCTTTCTATTTGGAAAAGTGTCAATGGATTCACTTAGGTTTCACATGATATACATTTGGTATGTAGGATAATTTCTGAAACCTTGGGGAAAAAAATCTAATGTCAACATCAATTCTTTATTACAATTTCCTTAATAAAAGGAGTTACCAATACACAAAAAGCACTTCTGAAAATAAAATAAATTCTATTCTTTATGTCACTTTGCACTTTCTTTTAGGTGAATGGAGATTTTGTCATTCTAATGGGAATTTAATTATTGTGTGATAATCAAACAAATTGTATTTGTTTTAGTTGCATATCTTGACATATATGTCTAAAAAGTTGAATGTTTTGTATAATCTTATATAACAGATGACTATTATAGTGAAAGGAAGGCTTGGAAAATATTCTAGTATTCTTTAAAGCAATGAAGAACTATAGAAAAACAAGTCAACTTAAAGAATCTGCTTTTAAAAAGTCACACCTGCTCAATCCTCTTTCAAAATGGAAACCCAGCTTTCTGGAGTATGAGACTGAATACTTTGGAGCTCAATGTTCTCTCCTATTTAGTAAGTCCTCTACTAAATCAAAGGACAAGAATGATCTATATAGAAGAGCTAGGGGTTTGGGGAGTTTGAAAAAATGGTTTCATTAGAGGGGCTATTTCCAAGAAATACATTAATTCGAGATTCCTGGCACATAAGAAAGGAAGGATTCAGATCACTACATTTATCTGGCTGAGGTGTAGTATCATTTATATTTACAAAGAATATGACTAACTACTGTGATATTCCCTTACATGAAGTAGCACTTTTCTTCCATGAAGATAAATAAGAATTTGCCTAATATCTGGCAAATATAAGTGGACACACAGTTTTTCTGGAAATTGGCCTAACATCCCATATAAGACATTTTAGTTATCTGGGCTGGGTTTGAAAAATCCTATTTAATCTGGGTAAAGTGACATTTGATATAATTTTAGTGATAGTTATATGCTTTCTAACCTGCATTGTGCTTTGCCAAATATTTATCTTTGTATTGCTTTTTCTTCTTTCCAAACCAAGTACAGCTAGCTTGCTGCTCCTGTTTGGTCTTCTCCATGGCAATACAAGCAACTCTCCTGACAGAAAAAGAGAAGAAAATTTAGTGTGTATCTTTAGCCTGGCATAAGCATTGCTGAAAAGAAAAAAAATGTTATTTAAGGGGCACATGATATACTGGTATTAATTTTCTGTGTAAAATAAAATTAAAACTAAAAAGAAGCATGAATTTCCCCTGGAAGAGAAGGCTTAAAGTATTTGTTATATAATATTGGGAACCATGCATGATCTGAAGTAAAATTTTTCTGTGACTTATCTATGAAGAGTTCCTGGCATGTTAACATTTGGTTGATACCTATATATCTACATATCTATATCTATATCTATCTATATATATTCTAGAAGGCAGTAATATGTTTTCTAATATTGAATTTGTGAGAATGTTTTTTCATTTCAGAAAGCCTGAGGAATAATATATTTAATGAAAGGATTGGGTCAACTTTGTAGTGCCATCATTTATCCGGGGTCCTATCAGTTATTAAGTTTTCAATTCTTGAGTCCTTTTAAAAATAAGATTTAGATCCCAAAAGAAATTGCTTATACCTCCACATGTCTGAAGTACTGTATGGTCTAACTTAAAGCTATCTCTTAATATAGAATGCCTCTATAAAATAAGATCTCTTTGAAAGAAGAATACACACAGAGATATACTTAAAAGTAACAGTGATTATGGGCTATAGTCAGGACTTTTTTTCGGGGAAAAAAAAGGGTGGCCTACATCTGGATCCAATCAGTTGATCTTAATGGGGAAACTGAACTTGTCCAGTAGGCTGTAGTTATGCTCATCAGATAGTCAGCAATTTATATTATCTATTTGTATTGAAACTAAGAATATCCATATGTGGATCTTCTCTATTATATTAAAAACACCCTAAGGTTTTATTCTACAATATGTGTAAAATTTATGCTTTAACAGAACTTCCAAATGACAAAGTGTTTCTTACATAGTGTCATTGTTTGAGATTGTTCTTCTCTAATTATTCTTTAAACACCAACTTAAAAGCAGTTTAAAGCTTTAAAACAAAAGATTCCATGCAACCATAAACTATTATTACTAATGAAAACAGTTATTCAGGCTCTTAAAAAGAGCTATAACATTGTTTAGGTGAAAAAATGTCTGGACTCTGTAGAATAATTTAATATATACTTGTGATGTTTTAAAAAATTTCGTAAATGTGGGTAGTAGTACTAACATGACTAACACACCTAATTAGAAACCATGTTCCTTGGGACCATATTCACGATTTTACATTTATTTTTACAAATGAAGCTGCTAATACTGCTGCTACATTTGACTGTGAAGTCTTTGAGGTCAGATTCACATTACAAATACTGTGAAGATTTGTTCAAATACCTGGGAACCATAATATTTTCAAATGATATAATTCATCAAAAACCAACTGCATATTCTCCAAATCTGTGAATTAATTTAGATCAAGAAGAGCTGGGGATGACTACAGAATTAAGGACAGACCTCTTTGAATAGCTTAGACATGCTCATATAATATCTTCTTAGCCAAGGATCAAAAGGTTTTAACTTTTTAGGCATGGGGAACTGAAAAGCACTAAATTATCTCTTTACCTGCAACAGGAAAAATGTATGTAAAACTAGTCTGTCCTTCCTTCCTTCCTTCCTTCCTTGCAACATTGCTAGTTTTATTTTCCAAAGATACTTGAGCTAGGTACTATATTACACAAATAGATTAGCAATGGTAACAACAGACTGTATATGTAGTCTGGGTGTCAATTAGTCAGCTACTTTCCTTTTGCTGAAGTTCAGAAGTCATAAAGACTAAAAATTCACCTTATTCAGTTTTTTAGTCTGCAGTTTTAATATTTTTTCAATACAAAATGCATTTTTGAGAAGATTGGTATTCACAAAGAAAATAATTTTGATTATCCTGAAAGCAAATATATTTTACACCAAAAACATTTTGATTGACCTAAACTCAATGAATGTGTAGTTTTCAAAAAGGGGTCACAAGAAAAGGAAGCAGTGCTTATTTTAAGGGTCTGTAAACTGTCAAAAAAATTCTAAAACAGTCATAAAATACTTTATCTGTTAAGGGCCTGAGGTGATTCATTTAGATAAGATATTCCTTAAATTCTTAACCTAGCATTTTTGTACTAGTGAGGCAAAAGTTCATATAACCAAACACATTCTATAATAAATCTAATTTATAAAATGAGGCCCAAAGTGAAACATGGTATTCTTTGAACAGAAAACAAAAGCATACCATTCTTGAAGTTCAGGAGAAGGAATGAGACCTGCAGTACCATTTTTGGAGTTCTCCAGTTTACCTTGCCACCAATTGTGGTCATCCTTACTAATAATCTGGATAATGTCACCGACTCTAAATCGGATACCAGCTTCCTTGCAGGGGATGAGGTCATCCTTTGCTGGGTCGTATTCAAATTGTGCTCTTACGTAGATCTATAAAATAAGATTGTGTAAGAAAGAGTACCATAGCAATACTATACTTTTAATAAACATATAACACTTAGAAACAAAAAGGAACTCAAAGATGAAAGCAAAAATGACAGATGAAAATGAAAAACAGAAAACATCTAAAACCAGAAATGAAGTGATGCTATTGTAATACAGATAATGTGGACCTTATTACTCCTATTACATTATCTTTAATATGTAAAGTTTCTAAAACTTGCAAAACATAAACTTTCTCAGTCTAATACTGCTATTACTTTTCATAAACATTTACCTGTTCAGGATTAATGAAAGTTTTCCTTTATTGAAAATTTCATTTATGCATTATCCTGAACAGAAAAAGTCTTCAATTATGGGGAGGGGGTCTTTTAAAATGGTTAGAAGTATTTTTTGTATTTTGTATTAAACATGCCACTTTAAAGCCTAAATATATTTTAATGATACTAATATTAAAGCAAATGATAACACTCCTTAGCAGCACTCACTTAACCTTTATACTCTTTAAGTTCAATTTATCCTACATGCTAGCAGGAATTGTAGGCTGTAATTACATCAGAACTGGAAGTGTTTGCAAATACTAAAGTTAAACATAAAAACTATTAAAAGGTGCAAGTTCTTATGGTGAGTATTTTGCCTCTTCTCCCTTTTTTTTGGTGGGCAGATTTTTCTTAGTTATTTCCTTTTGGATATGCCAATGCAACCCCTAAAGCATCCCTCAGGCTATTATAACTCAAGAGCTGATTTTTGGATGCATGTCATGACAGTGTGGAAAATAGGCCAGAAATGGAGTGTACTATGTACTACACTTAATTCTGAATCCTGAATCTGCAACTTATTACTTGTGTCACCCTGGGGAAGTCATTTACCCATCTTGGGCTTTGATTTCATTATCTGTAAAAAAGAGGATGTTGAACTGTATTTCTTTTAAGGCAACCAAATGATGGGTGACTTTTATCTCTGGAACACTATTAAATGAAATAGGCAACAAGGTGTGTGTGTGTGTGTGTGGAGACAACATTTTAGAAATGTTAAAGTATATAAGGAATAGACCATTATAATAAATACATGGTCAGCATATGACAAAGGTGTGCAATGACAACTTTTTCCTAGGGATGTTAAAATACTGGTAACAGACTAATTAGGAAAGGAATTAATTAGAAAAATAAATTCTGGGACTCAAGTCCTTATAAATTATTGTTCCAGGATGTTTTATTAAGGGTCAGTTTTAAAGTATTTTGTTAAGAGGATGAAATCTTCAGATCAAATATTTACATAATTATACCATGGTTTAAAAATCTGTCAGCTTTATTTTATAGGAAACATTTTTATAATTCTATTATTTATTACTAAATTTCAAGTTAAAATCCAACAAAGCTGTAACTTGGGTAATAACATCAAAATATTAATGGTTAGGTTACTGTAAAACCAATCTGACTACTTCATGATCCACAAAGTTTGCTTCTGAGAAATTCAGTTTGTAAAAAAAAAAAAAAAAAAAAAAAGGCAAACTATATCTATATCTTAAACCCTGGGCTCTCTTAAGTGCTAGCAATTGGAAAATGGTTTTCCTTTTGGTAGGCACCAAGAATAGCTCTTAACTTTCACTATTTTTGGCATTTGTAATGATTGCAAAACTGTTAAAGAAGACAATTTTGAATCTTTGCCCTGTTGACTCTGGACTAGCATAAAAGCTGGGATGTATGCATTCTTAAGTTTTTTTCTATTTCTAAAGGGCTTTTTAAAATCTCCTTTTAAAAGGAAGAAAACAACTTTCAGGTTTCAATTAATTAATACTTTAATAACATTCTCTGCTTAGTGTTTTTGTGTATACTGTTTAACCACTAGATTCATTCTAAAAGCCAATACCCAACACAAAGTTCTTAATCAGAAATACCAAATGTCAGGTTGAAATTACAATAACAATCACAGTTACATATATGTACTAAAAAATTCATGTAAAGAATTAGTCATGTAAAATGTGTTAAAATGAAATGATACCAGCTATTAAAGCTTAAATGTTATAGACTAATATACAAAGGATATGGGATGGAAAAGAATAAGAAGGGACTGGCTATTAGCAACTTAGTTTAGAAAAGTTTCTACAGAGGATGTCTATTCACCTGTCGTCCTTTTGGTTGGGTAGTTGATGGCAAGTCCTGTAGAATAAAGCCAACCCAGGTGAAAAATTTTTCATTTTACTTTTCAAGAGCACAAGGTAATTTGTGTGTTCTGTTAGTTATAAAATGGTAAAACAAGCCAGATTTATATTTTAAGTATTAGGTATTTCTCAGAAACATTTTATTTAATGAAGAAATAAAACCCAGGCCATTTAGCAGCAAGCTGAAGAAAGCAGGTAAGTTTAAGCAGACAGAAAATGTGCTTTTAGGAAACAATTCAGCATCTTCAACACAAAAGCACCGGCAACTGAAATCCCACCCCACCCTCCTTCATATTAAAAAAAAAAAAAAAATAAAAGAAAAGATTATTGCCCTTTTAAACTTGGTAATAAAAATCTATTGTATTCAATATCTTTGTTAACTTTATAATCTGAAAGGTATTAAATATTAGATGTCATAGATTCCTGCATTACCTATGTATGTTTTGAAAGTTAAAAAAAACGAGAAAATTTTAAGTATCTTTCATGGTTATTTTTCCTTCACAATGCCTTAATATGAGTATCATGCAACTGAGATAATTTCTAAATTGTTATTTTACATTTTATTTGAAAATTTTATAAAGCTATTGACATTCTGGAGGACATTTAAATTGTATTATTGGAATGTTGTGTCTTCAGAAACAGATGAGTGGTAGCAACAATTCTAATATACAAGGTAGGTGTTGCCACCTAAAGTCACTACATATCTTAAAGTACTTAAATCTGTTTAAAAACAAAAACTATTCAAAATTTTAAGATAGCTTTTAAAAAAAGAAACACTAAAATTCACAGCATCTCTGTTCCCCAAGTTCACGTGGAATATGAAGTACTTTGTGTTAAAGATGTGATGATAGCTTGGCTTATAGTGCAATCTGAAGCCAGCTTCTATTGCTTTTCATATCCAGGCAAGTTCACAAAAATTGTGCACGTACCACAGCAGCAGAGGGCACACCAATTCGTAAACGTAGATAGCGGAAACTAATACACATTGTGAATTATCTTTCAAAGCATACAACTTCAAAATATGAGAATACCCAAAAATGTCTGCTCTGCCACGTACTTGTAATTTTACCCGTTAAAAAAGCCCTCAAACTGAAAAGATGAAAAAGCCTTTGCTTAAGTTTGAGAAAAATAATACCAAGGGGTAGGCTGGGAATATTTTCAATATCTAAAGCTGAGGTGCATGATAGTTCTTTGAACTTAGCTCATTACAAAATCTTTTTTTTTTTAAAGTAAGAAGAAAAGGATGAAACATTTTCCAGGAGAAAACCATGTTGGAGTTGCCATGGCCTTTATAAATCAGCAGAAGGACAATATTCCCACTGAACACATATGACTAGAACAGTGAGCAGGTGAGCACCAACAAAACGTTCACACTTTTTCTGTGTGTAACTAGAAGTCTTACCGAAACAGAATTGTTGGTGCTGCTATGACCATTAGCTGGGGACTGTCTGGAGGTAGAGGGGGAATCTCTCTGAAATAAGACACAAGTTTATTAACACAACACTATCACAGGAGCACAGATATCACATGAACAGTTACAACCACAATCTGACAATCATTTTGGGGAGGTTTTATCTCTAGCATTTGAAAATAGATTTGCATGATTCCATAGAAGCATGGAACTGATGTTTCAGAAAGTGAAAATTATAAATCATTCAAATAAACAAAGACCTCATTCATTAAACCATTTGTTTTATTCTTCAACATTTGATTTCCTTAACAAGTACCCAGGAAAGTGACAGAGATTAAAATCCCAAAAAGCAATTAAAAATCAAACCTAACTGTACAGCTATTGTACTAAAAATGTTAAATAAGATAAGCTAGTGCATCTAGGAGGACTTTGTATGAGTATTTCTGAATTTTTAGAACCTTCATGTCAAGAAATGCCGACTCCTGAAAAAATTTTGAACTTTCAAAATACTGGCAAATATTTCAACTTATTCAGTGTCTCTCTCAGACAGGATGCTAACATTTATGAGTACATAAGGTTAAAGAGAAGTAGGTGCACTCTTTTAAAAAATTAGTATCAGGTTGATAAATATCAATCAATCAATCAATCAATCAACGTTCATCTGTTGCTAACATTCCACAAATGAAATTCACCTATGTCAGTACTGATTTGTCCTTTTGATCACACTTACAACCTATGTATCACATTCAGAATTACTCTCAGGTTCTTTTTTGCTCATTCTACAGATACTGGTTTCCTTGAAAATCACATGAAATAGAAGAGAACAAAGCAAGTGGGCAAAGAACTCACTAAATAAATCTGGTTTTGTTACCATTTCTTTTATGCTCTTAGCAATGAAAAGTGAATATTTCAAAGATCATTTCTGTCACTTTTTTTTAAAGGAGAAAGAAATATGAAGGCTACAGAATCCTTGGACAGACATATACATTACAAAATTACTGTGTGTGTGTGTGTGTGTGTATGAATGGAGAATGGGGAGAGACTGTATATCAAAAGGAATGAGTCTCTAAGTAGAAAGTCTTTAATTCTTAGAAGTCTGGATTTTAAACTTTTAACATTTATTATAGAATCCTAAGTGTCAATGGACATAAAGCCCATAAACTTTGATCACATTATGGTACCAATTTAAAGTATTTTTTCATGAACACTTAGGATTATAAACTAAACTTCTCTAGAATATTTAAAATGAATCACTTTTCCACCTTTTTCTTTCTACTCATAATGTTTTATTCTGAACATCAAATCTTACATAGAAACCTGAATTTGTTTTTAAACTTTGGGTTTATACCTTTAATTGAAGTTCCAAAAGCGGTCACCATGAGGAGCTCAAGACCTAATATGGGAGAACCTATACTAGATCTGCTATTAATAAATGTTTTTATGGCTCATTTAAATCCACACGAAAAATAATACATTCTACATACAATTTCCTCCTAGATACCTTGGAGTAAAATATTGAGTGCTTTGACTCCCCCCCTTCCCCGCCCTGATAATTTATAGGTTTTAATGGAGAGGAGAAGAAATAATGTATTATTACCTCAGATTCCCATGTACAAATTCAATTTTCCAAATAACCTCCAATAAGTTGACTACTTAAAAATGAACTTCATAATGCACTCTTTATACCAATGTACATATATATTTACAAATAAAAAGATCCCAGTATGAAGGAGTATTAGCCAAACTAAATGAATGCGCAATATGGAAAGATTGGTACCATTTACATAATTTATTTCAGTTTATATTCCTAAATATTAAAAACATCCTGTCTAAAACTCACACTTTAAAAATTTTATTCAATAACTAGAATAAAACTAGATTAACATCATACATGAGAAAACTAAATAAAGAAATTTTAATATGTATACACATCTCTCCTTGGGAAGTAACATAGGGATGCTTGAATTACTTTAGGATATGAATTTTTTTGTAAGTATTATAAGATGAACATTTAGCAAATCCACAAAAGGCCTAGATATTTCTATTTTCTTTAAGTACATTTAAGTCATCAATTTAGTAATATGTGTAAACTATTCAATCAGAATTGGCTATCACATTTATTTGAGAGAATCTCCCTAAATTGAAACAAGATCTCAAGTCAGCTCTTTACACACTAAAAAATTATGAGATCACTTCCCATATTCTTGGAAAGAAGAACTATTTATGAGATAACAAGGAAGTAAAAAGTTCTTCCTGGAAATATTACTGAAAATGTGATCTTTATTTCTTTATCTGAGAACATATATTTTCTTTCATAAGCACCAGATCATTACATAAGGACCCTCTCTTTAGATTTTGGGTTGTAAAGTATTCAAGGTGCTGATGAGATCCCTATGGAGCTTGCACTGACTAGTGGGGTGGGACAATCCTCTGTTCCGTTATCTTTGTTGTGAAATTGGTGTGCGTGATCTAACAGCACAGGCAGAAACAATTTTCCAGAAAGCAATAACATTCAGCCATCAGCAGGCAGTTAGTTACAGGACTGAGAAGAGATGGGAATGGTTCATTAGGTTCATTACCTCACAGGATGAAGATTGAGTGCGGTAACTTGGCACAATCTTGAAGGTAATACTCCCCCGCATTTCCCTCTGGAAAATAAAAGTGTTTTTTTTTTCCTTACAATTTCTTTACAAACAAATGTTGCAGGAAAGCAATCATCTCAAGAAACAACTTAACATTTGTGAGACAGTAGATGAAGACCTCAGCAAAGACACGTAGTTATATTCCTCATTAAAAAGGGAAGGGGTGAGAAACTCTAGCTTACACTGTATCCTATGAACATAAACACTAAGGTTTTTATGATAACGAGAGCCTGCAAAGAGAGAGTTCCTTCCTATATTCATAGTCAGTTATTTTCCTGGAAAAGGCCCTAATGTGATTTAAGTAAAATTTGATTTCCTCAGAGAAACTGTGGTGTGTGTGATAGGAGGATATGCTCTTCACCAAGGCCTTAATATTTAAACTTTATAGAAATAACCTCAAATATAAGATCTAATAGGCTAGACTCTTGTTAGTATCAAAACTTTAAAAAAACATAGTTAAAATGGTCATAAATGACATGAAAATGACATTTTAATGTGTTACAGCATTAATGTACTGTATAAAACTTTTATCTCAGTTTTTGATTATTCCTGACATTCCTACAGAAATGAATCAAGTGAAAGAATGCCATCATGACAGGGTTTGGGGGGGTTGGGGTTGGTGGGGATGGTGTGATTTGAAGTAGAGTGAGAGAGATAAGGCTACTCAATAGTTATTTTTATTTATTTAAAACTTTTACCTATCTTAGATTTGACAGTAAGGAGTTCCAAGGCAGAAGAGTGGTAAGGGCTAGGCAACTGAGGTGAAGTGACTTATCCAGGGTCACACAGCAAGAAGTATCTGTGGCCATACTTGAACCCAGGTGTCCTCCTGGTTCTAGATCTGGCGCTCTATCCACTGTGCTACCTAGCTGCCCACACTTGATAGCTTTTAAAGAAATTGATCTGGGAACCAATTTCTCTCTCATAAACTTTGAGTCTGGATAGCTAAAAAATGAAGTCCCTTCCTCACGGAGTAATCAAGCGTCTTGCTGAGATCCAGACTACAACCAAAATCCATTCAGTTAAGTAACATGTATTCATCAAACATTTACTATGTGCCAGACACACAGGAACAAGTTAGAAGCCTCTTTCCTGCACCTGAGGAGCCCCTGAGGAGGCAGCACGTTATACTGCAGACAGGACAGAGGCCGTGTAACCTGCAGGCCCTGCCAGGAGCGACAGGGGGGAGGGCCTGAGCGCCCCGTGTGCAGACAGCACTAACAAGGCCGCAGTGGTTGGAGTGCACAGTATGGGAGGGGCTGAAGTGTCAGAAGACAGGAAAGGCAGGAGGGCTTCACATGCTAACTAACTCAAGGATTTCATTTTTGATCCAGGCTGGAGCAGGGGCTGTTGGATTTCATGGGGAAGGGGATGAAAGGGTCAGGCTTTGTGTTAGGAAGGCCACTCAGGCAGCTGGGGCAAGACCGGAGGCAGGGAGACCCACCAGAAGGCTACCATTCTAGTCCAGGTATGAGGAGATGAGGTCTTCCCCTGGAGTGGCCTCTCTGAGGAAGCCATAAGCATCAATCCAGATAATTGTAAAAGGGGATTTTCTACAACGTGGCAGGAAAATGGAGAACAGCAAATAATTAATTTACAGACACATATTGGCAAAATGGTCTTTATATAACTGTTTGGTGAGAAACAGAGGGAATACTGAAAATGAAAATGTTCAGAAAATAATGTTTTTGTATTCTTTTAGATTGTCAAATATCTGTTGACAGGTTAGAGATACTTTGTATATAAAAAGAAAATTCGTGATTTTGTGAATTTGAAAATGATATTCCCATCCTCCTGCCTGTAATCTCAGAAATATACAGATAAATTATTTACTTACAAGCATTTTTTGCAGTTGTTCCACTGTTTGATTTGCTACACTGATACCATTTATTTCTCGGATTTCATCACCTACATGAAGTGTACCTAGAGTTTAAAAATGAGCACTTTATTACTTAAGATAAAATGGCATGCTTTTACAATAAAATTTAACTTAAAGTATTTTAGAAAGAGCCTCAAATTTACCTCTAGAAATATGAGAGGTAGCATGGCAATAGTTAGCCAGCTTTCAAATCAGGGACACATAGGTTTAAATTGACTCTGATATATACTGGCTTGTGTGACTTTGGGCACATCCAAAGTAAACTCGTATCACCCCATGCACCTAAGTTAAAAAAAACCATAGGTTGCAGAGTAGTAGTGATTTCCATTGGTAGAGGGAATTTTCTCAATAAGTTTTATCTATGCTAAAGAGATAATAGATTCACTAATGAAATTGGGTACAAAAAATTTTTAAACTTAGGCAAAAAATACCTATCTGTAGGGTTTTGAAAGTATAGTCAACTCTGCCATTTAGTATTAAGTAATCTGCTTCATCAAATAATCTGGTAGCATGAGATAATTTCATCAGTGGAACTGACATTAAAGAGGCATTAACATCTGCTTTGTTTCTGTACCCCTGAAACCACTGAATCTTTCCATCTGATATGATTTTATCAGTGGAAATGGCATTAAAGAAGAGGCATTACCCATCTGCTTTGCCTCTACCCTAAGAACCACTGGATCTTTCCATCTGATTTGCAGATGGAACCTTCCATCTATGTGCTGTCACCATTGTTAGAAAGTGAGCTCCTTGAGGCAGGGGCTGCCTTACTTTTCTATCACTAAGGACAATATTTTTTGCACACATAGTTGTTTAGTTGTTTCAGTTGTGTTTGACTCTTTTTTGGCTTGCCATTTCTTTCTCTGGCTCATTTTATAAAACAAGGAAACTGGGACAAATAGTTAAATGACTTGCCCAGGGTCACACAGCTAGTAAGTGTCTGACTTCAGGCCCATCACTATATCCATTGAACTACCTAGCTACCCAGTTTGCACATAGTAAATACTTAAGTAATTAAGGTGCTCAAAACACACTTTCAATGCTACCTTTTCCCTTACACTTTCATCTCTACTCAGCAATACCCTAGCCCTCCCCAGGACCTATCTTCCTATTTTACTGAAACTTCTAATTCTATTATTAATAAATTCCTCTTCATTCTAGAACTCTAATTTTATCATACTTTCTCATTTTCTGGTGCCTATGGAAATACTTTCTCCAGAAGATACTTTATCCCTTGCCACTTTTCTCAGAGCTGGCTACTTCTCACCTGTTAATACTTCCCATTACCACTAGCTCACTTTAACATGACTGCTAAGTCAGCCAAATCCTTGCTCCCAATTGCTGTTAAAACCTTCATACTGTCCCCACCATTAAACAATTCAACTTATCTTCATTGGTCTATAGCATACTGTTCATATGCTTGTTGCTATCCTAATGTTTTCCATGTCAATATTCTCACCTTTTCCCAAGAAATCTGTTTGGGATCTAAAGCACATGCTTACCTTCCCCCAATTCTCTGCCTTTATATTTTGATATTTTCAATTTTTAAATGAAATTCAACAAACTTTTATTAAGCACTAGTCAGTCAATAAACTTTTATTAAGCATCTGTCATGTGTCAGGCACTACACGAAACACTGAGGATACATAGAAAGACAGAAAAAAAATGTGCTCTCAAGATGCTCAGTTTACCCTTGGCACTCCAGAAAAAAAAACAAGGCCCTTCTCCTCCACTTCAGAAAGCAAAACTTCTACTGATTTACTAATTATCATAATTTTTAAAGCTCTCTTGGAAAATGTCTGGCCTACTCAATCTAATTTTGTTGTGATCTGGTTATTGCTTGGAAGGGCTTCCTGTCCCTCCTGGGTAGCTATTTCATCAAAATATAGGAACCCTCTCTGGCCTCCTACATTCCTCAGAGACTTACATACTCCCATCCAATCATTGGCAGTGATTCTTAACTTCTGGATGCCACTGTCAGACCCCATTTTCCATCCCTTACTGCTGACGTTCTAATTTTTATCCTTCTCACCCCATCCCACCTATTCTCACTCTAAAGCTAAAACCTCTTCCAATGCCTGTTCCATAGCTAATAAACTGGCTTTCCCCCCCCTCCTTCCATTTTCTTGCCTGCACTGAAGCCTGGCTCCCTCCTGATGACGAGTGCTTCCACAGCCACTCTTTCTATGGTTGGTTATGCTTTCATTCATACCCTGACTCACTTGCTGTGGTGGGCAAGCTGGAATACTCATTGCTCCCCCTCTGTCACTTTCAGGATCTCCTTCTACCTCCATCATTCAATAACCTTTCTTCCTTTGAGAATACCCAATCCATCTACCATCCAGTCAAAATTCTGGCAATTGTTGTTGACCATTCTTTACTATTTTCTCCTTCCTTTATCGATGAGTTCAATGCCTGGTCCTCTCCTCTCCAAGGCCTACCCTCCTACAAGGGGACTTCCAACATATATATTAAAACTCTTTCAAACACCCTAACTTCTAATTCCTCAACATACTCATTTCCCATTACTCCTCCATATAATCATACCTTAGATCTTGCCTTCACTTTTAAAAGTGTTCTACTGGCAAGTACATATATGCTGAAATTCCTTTATCTGACCATGATCTATTCTACCTTTTCCTCTTGCCTTCTAACCTCAAACCCGATTCTTCATCTTCACTGCAATCTTCAATCCCTCATCCCCACAGTTCTTTCCCAGACCATTACCATTGGAGAACACTGTCAACACTCTTCTCCTTTCCTGATCTGGATCCCTTATTAACTCTAAACTTTTCTTTATTCTAGAGTTTCTTGCCCCTATATCCCATTACTCCTACTATCTGTTGACTTGGCCATTATAAATGTACTGCTAAACAGTGCTAGAGAAAAATCATGAAACTGGGTCAACTGGGTTTACCATAAATTTATGTTACATAATCTTATCCTTATACTTTCCTAATCAACATTAACCTTATAACTAACCAACCTAATCCTAACCAACATTATCCCTTTCATCATAGCATCTTTTCCAAACCTTTTTATCTCTCTCAACCTCCCAGCACTACACCATATCCATTCTCTCAGCTGAGAACCTGCCATCTCATATTCAGGTCATTCACCAAGAGCTCCCATTTCTTCCTTCATCATCTCCCATCACCCAAATGCCTTCTGATACTCTCTCTTCCTTTACTCCAGAGTCTCACAAGAAGAGAAGCCCTCTACAGGAAGAAGTGTTCTTACCTTGATAAAATGTAAGTTTTTTGAGAACAGCAACCATTTTACTTCTGTCTTTGTATCCCCAGTGCCTAACAAAGTGCTGGCACTTTTGGAGAGGCTTGATAAATGCTTGTTGGTAACCAAAATTCTGATTTAAAAAAGTTTTAGCTGAGTGTAGTACAGACTGACCTATTGAATCCTCTACAACCTGATGCTATTAAAATTAAGCAGGTTTTCCATTGTCTTTCTGGAGTTTCTTTAGCAAAAACTATTTAACAGCAATGAATGCCGTTGCTAAGAACCATGCTATGAAAAACATCTATTTTCACCTTTTACATGGTTTCCCTTCAGGGAATATAGGGTGGAGATAATGGTGTCAAATCATCTTTTTCTTAAAAAAAAACACACACACACACATACACCACACACGGACTCATGCACACTAACAAAAATTGAGCCAATTAGGTCATGCAGTTTCTTACATAAAATAAAAATGAGATTAGAGGCCAAAATGAATTTAGGGAGCTAAAGAAGAAAGAGTACTGTAAAGAATGGCCTTGAACTTTGAATTTAAAAATTTTGTGTTAGAATACTATGTAAAATTTGTCTCAGTATTGTTATGATAACAGTAGAGACAAACAGATTTTATCTACTTTTGTAGAACTATTCTGAAGAAAAATTTTCAAAATTTTAAGTGTCTTCACTGGCTACATAACGGATTAAAATTTTATCTTAACTTACCCATCTCCCAATTAAAAAAAGGGACTCAACAGGCCTCTTATTTTTGTTAGAATTAAATTAAGTATATTCAGAAGCTCTTATTTATAACTTAAGTTAAAAAGGACATGCTTTTTCTCCTCCAAAAACCTTTCAGAAGAGACCTGTACTCTTTGTATTTTTCTACAAAGTATAATAACTTTTAACAATGGCTTAGAACTGTGGAGGAGATAAAAGCCAAAGTAAGGCTTAAACTAAAGGAAACCATTTAATAATAAAGGGAATATCTAATTGTTGTTGCCAATTTCTACTTTGCTTACTTAACAAAGGTGTCTTAACTAAAGTCTGTAATTCTCTTCTTATTTCCTTTACTGCTTCCTTATGAATCACTCTGGATTATTACTTTTGTATATATCTGTTTTCTCCTATTATATTGCAAGATATGTGAAAGCTCATAGGACTGTAGGTTTAGAGCTGGAAGAGATCTTGGGGGGTCATCTACTATGATCTGCCAAGGCAGATGCTGTGTTTTATCAATCACTGTAAGTCTCACATAGCAGGTGCTTAAAATGGAAATTATTATCCTTACCATTCTTTAAGTACTTTATAAATGTATGGTGAGTACTGTATAAACATATATAATAATGTGCCTTGTGGATATCTCTTAAATTGTTGCCACCTTCTAATTCTTATATTGCTACTTACAAGCTGGTGAACTTCCATTAAAGTCTAGCCTATCTCTGTGGCATGGAGGGGACAATGAATTCTCAAAGACTTATTAGGACTCTTGGCATAGAAATGTCAGAGAATCAGATCTGTTGCAATAAGAGCATTTGCTGCTTGACAAATAGGATCTTCCATTAACTATGGACATAAGTTCAATATTGAAATAAAAACTGAGGCAGACTACTATTAGAACAAAAATTATTATGCTAATTAAAATTTATCATTTATCAGGACAAAAACTACTAACAGACACAAAACTAACAACTTCCTAGAAGCAGATCATTTGATTTAGTCTTTAAAAATCACTTATTTCACACAGTATGTACAGTTATGAATTGAGTCAAGGAGCACTTATGTGTCAAGATTACCTTGTCTGTGAATCATTCCCCCATGCATAATTCTTGCTACAATGCAATGGTTTAGCTCATTCATTTTCAAAGTGATACCCTGTTGAAAAATAAAATACGAGTGGTACAATTATTTGAATAAAAGCTTTCCCTTCCCAAGATGAATTATTCCGTATAGAAAAGACACATTTGAGCCAATAATTGGTTATAATTACAAAACTGTCATTAGAAAAATTCACATCATTACTATATGGAGTATGTTAAATATCAAGTGCTAGTAAGATAATGTAAGTAGAAAAATTATATCTCTAATCTAAATATATAAAAACCCCAAAGTTCTTAAAATATCATAACATATAAAAATAGTCCTAAAAATTCCCCCTGCTAAAAAAGGCTATTTAACAATGATAATAATGGCTCACTTTTATAGGATACTTTAAGGTCTATAAAGTGCTTCTTCCCAACAACCCTGTGAGATAGGTAGTTCTATTATTTTTATTACACCTTCAGTTTCCTTATCAGCAAACTGGGAGGCTTGTACAGATGACCTCTGAGGTTCCTTTCAGTAATAAATCTATGATTCTTTGATTTAATTCTAGTCAACAAGTATTTATTGAACAATGTGCAAGGAGCTCTCTGATTCCATGTTATAGATGAAGAGGCTGAAGTTAGAGAAATTAAGTGACTTGATTAATATTACAAAGCTGATAAGTAATAGACCAGGGATTCAAACCAGCTTTCTTAACCACAAATCTTATTTTTTTCCAGGACATGAGAAAAAAAAAAGTTTTGTGAAAGTCAACAAAGTAATGTCAGATGGGGAAGAGATATATAATTCCATAGACAAAGTCTTTTTGGGGAAAGTACCACCCTTTCTGGTTTTTTTTGGGGTGGTAGCTGTGGATCATATGATTAGAAGACCACAAATTTCAAGCTAAAAGAAGCCTTCGCATTTTTGGGGTCCAACACCTTTGTGTTCCAGATGAGGAAACTTAAGCCCAAAGAGGTTGACTTCCCACAGATCACACAGGAAAAACCCAGGGTCAGGGTTCTAACCCAGGTTTTCTGATTCCAAAAGTCACAGTGCTCTGTTGAGAACTATTAAGATGTGTTGATTTTTTTTTTTTTTACCTTTCTTTTCTGACTTAGTAACAAATCAAGGACAAGGGCTAGGCAAACAGGGTTAAGTGACTTGCTCAGGGTCACAAACCTAGAAGGTTGCCAGATTTGAACCCAGGTCCTCCTGAATCCAGGTCTAGAGCTTTATCCTCTGTACCACCTAGCTGTTTCCATTCACTTGATCTTATTTGTGATAATCCATTAAGAGAAGAGAATTCTTTTTTTCAAAAATATTTCATTTTAAAATTTATTTTTAAATTAAGAAAAATTTTCCATGGTTACATGATTCATGTTCTTTCTCTCCCCTCCTCCCACGCCCCTCTCATAGCCAATGTGTAATTCCACTGGGTTTTACATGTGCCATTGATCAAGATCTATTTCCATATTATTGATATTTGCACTAGGGTGATCGTTTAGAGTCTACATCCCCAATCATATTCCCATCGACCCATGTGATCAAGCACTTGTTTTTCTTCTGTGTTTCTGCTCCCACAGTTCTTTCTCTGGATGTGGATAGCGTTCTTAAGAGAAGAGCATTCTTGAAGGTCAGTGGTATTAAAACTTTACATGTTATCAAAAATTTGGATTATATTTTAAAACAAAATTTCCAGATCTCAAGCCTAAAGAATCTATTTGCTTGAATGAAGAGAACTAATCTTTGCTTTAGCCAGTTTCCCTGCCTTTTCAGCAGTTTATATCTCTGTTGAAAATACAGCCAAATTGCCTGCTCAGGGGGAGAGAGGAAAAGGGAGGAGGTGGGACATATGCTGTAATTTTATACCTGGCTTTGAAAGCAGACCTGGAGATCAAGTAAACACTTCCTAAATTGATTCTGAAGAGCTTTGTCTGGAATTGCTAAAAAAGGAAAGACGAGTGACATTCCTACTCTAGTAGGAAATAGTAGCATTAAGATAGGATTTCTGATAATACGATGTAAGTGGCATCTAATACTTTCACAACGAAGCATTAGCTATTACTGCCAATAACGTCTTGAACATGTTGTGTTTCTCATTCTGGCCAAAAAGAACATGAGGCCATCTCATAAATTTGGCTTGTCTCAGAGGTTGATAATCTCACTATTCCCATATTTAGAATTTTCTGCAGAGCACTGGGTTTAAGAACCTAATGGGCAAACTGATAAAGGATGTGGCTTAGGTTGGGTATGAAAGATGTAGAAAATCAATTTAGGACCTGATAATTGTATACAAGATGGAAAAATTCAGTGGGGAAATATCATCTCTAAGAGGAATTACAAATAGGTTGGTATAATAATGAAATAACTTAGAAGAGTTCTACAGGCTTTGGTTAAAAGGAGATTCTTAAGGATTTTAAAGGATTTTTTCCTTGATTTTCTTCCTATTATTAAAATTGAATTTCTATTTAAAAACTTTAAGAGAGTTAAGAATGATTAATGGTTAATCGATGTTAAAAAGGGAATAAGAATGTTACTATATACTGAGAATTCTAAAACTTTCTATGCAACATTTTCTATTTCATGAGTTAACAAAACTCATGGGAAAGTTATATTTAGATTCCTAATTTCTATAACTCTACAGCAATGATTTCATCAGCTGTTATATTTGTTATCCTTAGAGCATAGTTGGCAACCCATGAGAAGAACTAGTTTATAAAAATGCTGCTATTTAAGTCATATTTCACATTAAAAATTTCATTTTAGTTTTCAAATACAAGTAGTCCTCACACTTCATGAAAAAGATTCTATGGTATTCTCATAGGAAGTAACTGTAAAGGGAAGTTGACTGAGGGCCTGAAGGTGAATTTCTAAAGAAATAATCACAAAGCAATACTGAGTCAGCTATAAGTCTCATATCTGAATAGTTTAAAGCTTTCTAAATTAAATTTAACAACTGTTAAGTACTTATTATGTACAAAGCACTGTGCTAGGAGCTAGGATTACAAAGAAAAGAAAACTAAATCTTCTTTGCCTTCAAAATGCTTACTTACTATTAAGAAGGTCTAAGACAAATAATCACACAAAGTAACTAGGACTAACACCTAAGTGGTTCAGGGAAGAGTTTCTGAAGGATGTGGCACCTAAACTGTGTCCAGAAGGAATTGAAGGGCTCTACAAAGTAGTAAAGGAAACAGAGTACATTCCATGGGTGGGTGTAATCCCTTATTCAAAGGCAAGAAGAAAGGAGATAGAAAGTCCTGTATAGAAATGTGTTAGCAAGCCAATTTGACTGGAATGGAGAATGTAAAGGGAAAGATGAAATAAGATCATAAAGGTAGATAGGACTTAGACTATAAAGGACTTCAAGTATTAGACTGAGGATTTCTAGGCAACAGGGATTCACTGAAGAGATAGATCTGAAGACAGAAAATCTGTGTTTGCAACTAGCCTAAATGAGGTCAGATTTGAACTTAGGAAGATGAGTCTTCCTGAATCTAGGCCAAGTACTCTGCATTCTGTGCCACCTAGTTGCCCAAATGGAAGTAGTGAAGTGATAAAGTTAGATCCATGTTTTGGAAATACTAGTTTAGTATCTATGTGGAGAGGAAAGCAGACCAATTGGAAGGTTATTGGATCTTATAATCTAGGTGAGATGTGATGAAAGAGCCTGAACTAGGATGGTGAGTGTGTAAACAGAAGAAATGGATTTAAGAGATGTTGTGTAGTTAGGAATGACAAGATTTGTCACCGTCTTAGATATGTGGGGTGAGTGAAAATGAGTCAAGGATGATACTGAGACTGTGAACCTCATTCCCTTGAAGGATGGTGGTGCCCTTGACAGAAATAGGTAAATTTCAGGGGGCATTTAGGTGACTCAGTGGATAGAAAGCCAGGCCTAGAGATCTGGCTTCAAAAATCTGGCTTCCGGTACTTCCTAGCTGTGTGACCCTGGGCAAGTCACTTAACTCCCTATGCTTAGCTCTTACTGCTCTTCTGCCTTGGAACCAAGGCATAGTATTGATTCTAAAGTGGAAGGTAAGGGTTAAAAAAAAAAGAAAGAAGTAAATTTTGAAGAGGGGTAGGTTGAGGAGGAAAGATAACGAGTACAGTACTGTTTTTGGCCATGTTGAATTTAAGACTCCTGTGGGCCATGCAGTTGAACATTAACAGAACATTCAAGTAAAGATGTAGGCAATCAGTAATATGGGATAAAGCTTTAGGGGAGAAAATAAGGCTAGAGATATAGTTCTAAGAAACATCTGAAGAAAGATAATTGACCCCAGAGGAACTAATGAGATAACTGAGAGAGTACAAAGAAAAAAAGAAGTCCTAGGACATATCACACTTTGTAGAATAATGACCCAGTAAAGGAAGCTGAAAAATGTCAGTCAGACAGAAGGAGAACCAAGAGAACTATATTCAGAAGCTGAGAGAAGAATGTGTTATAATGGGGTAGTCAACAATGTAAAAATATTGCAAAGATAACATAAAATAAGAATAGAGAAAGATTACTGGATGTAGCTATTAAGAGATTAGATTACTGGTGTCTTTGGAGAGAGAAGTTTCACTTAAAGTATTTGGATCAAAAACCAGATCCCAAGGGACTGGAAAATGGAAAATGAGAAGACAAATGAGGGAGAAGAGATTTATGATAATAATTTGAGGCAGTGACAGACAGGTTCAAGTGAGGCATTTTTTTTAAACCCTTAACTTCTGTGTATTGGCTCCCAGGCAGAAGAGTGGTAAGGGTAGGCAATGGGGGTCAAGTGACTTGCCCAGGGTCACAAAGCTGGGAAGTGTCTGAGGCCAGATTTGAACCTAGGACCTCCCATCTATAGGCCTGACTCTCAGTCCTCTGAGCTACCCAGCTGCCCTCAAGTGAGGCATTTTTAAAGATGGGAGAAACTTGAACATATTTATAGGTGGTTGGGAAGGAGCTGGTCAAAGGAGATGGAAGATGAAGTAAAGAGAGAAAATTATTGAGGGAGCAAGTTCCTAGAGAAGGCAGAAGGATGCTGGAATAAGAGCACAAGTAAACAAGTTTAGCCTTGGCCAGAAGAAGGTCCACCTCTTCATTAGAGACTGAAATGAAGGAGAAAAGTATAGGGGATGGTGTGCAGTTTTGTGAATTTTGTAGGTGTGTTTAGTAGCACATGCATAATAACAGAGGAAGCAAATGTTGGGGGCAAGGCAAGGCTGGCAATAGGACAAAGGGCAAAAGAGTCAAAGGGTGTTGACAAAAGAACAGCTGAACTGGTCTACCAGAGGCTGAAGACTGTGAAAGGAGGTTAGAAAGAGCAGAGATAATGGGCTGGGAAGTGGGTAGTGAGACTAGGCGATGGTGAGGATGAAGAATAGGTTTAAGAAGGCTGACAAGTTAGCTATGGTCCTGAGAAGCATATTATATTTCTTTTGGAAAACATACAACAATTTTTTCCCTACATACCATTGGCTCATCTGTGTTCTTCTGGAATTGTACCAGCCGTACTCGAGTAACATTCTCCATATCCATGTCACCATTGGCACTTTCTGGAGAATCTCCGTTTAAATATGGAGAGGTGGGAGGAGGTGTAACCCTTAATGCCTCATCACTGTAAACTTCATGTGCCACTACGTCATGAGTTTGAAGTAAGGCCTGTATGAATTTATGAAGAAAATTATAATTATCATCAACTTCAACAAATACTCAAGTGTTTATTGTGTGTAGAACATTTTATTAGAAGCTGGAGAAAATGCAGAGATTTTAAACACAGGCTCTGCCCTTATATGACTCACTAACTAGTAGTGGGTTAATATGCCAAAGGACTACAATACAAGAATACATGTAATCACTATTTCCATTTTCTGTGGTGTTTCATTCCAAGAGCCTACATAGTAGATTAAAAACTAGGTAAAAATTTCTCTCTCTTTGGTCAAGTTAAAGCAAAATGCACTTCAGGAAATTTCACCGCCCCCCCCCCCCAAACCCCCTCAATAGCACTACGCTGTCCCATTTAAAAGATGACTGATTGTAAACTATGGCTTTCTTAAAGTTTTCTTCTGGTAAGCTGATTTTTATAAATGTGATGCCAAGTTATTCTGAAGAAAGAACTATCTTGCCTGGATTATCTTGCTTGGATAAGTGGTGAGTTCTATCACTGGAAGTGTTCAGGCCCCAGAGGTCATTGGTATTGTAGAAAGGACTCATTCTTTGGGTAAAAAAAAGCTGGAACTAGTTGAAGTAGACTAACCACTGGCTCTCCAAGGTCCTTTGTTCCTGTAGATATTTCTTGCCTCTCTACTTGTAACAAGTATGTATACTGTTGTCAATATTGAAAGAGTTTTCTGGAGGAGTGTCCCTGAGATCAGACCATGACCTGGTACCACTCAACTATTTAAAATTTTTAGCAAAAAATAAGCCAAGAATTTTGAGGACTTAGAAACTCTGTACAGTAATACAAATACATTAAATGTAATTTTGTGTGAAAGGAAGTGCTTTCTAGGTGTTAGACATTTTGCTATCCTTCTAAGTACCAAAACAGAGGCTCTTTACTCCCACTTTTTATATGAATATATATGAATAGCATGTTGATATAATCTATAAATGGCACAACCTTTCAGTGTCCCAGGCAATTATTTAACACTCTTAGTGGCAGACTAGGTGCTCATTTAAATTGGTAGGAGTTTTCTCAAAGGGAGGTCTCTATTCAAATGGAATCACAGGTTTGTTTAAAATGTTAAAAAAATAATATGTAGAACCCTCCTGACTCCAAGACTAGCACTCTTATCTACTTTACCAACACTATAACATTTAATAACAATGCATACTAAAATTTCTATAACTAAATGATTGCATCTAACTTGGGAATTAAGTGAGGCAGCTCACATCAATTTAGACTGTTGTTTTATGTTTATGAAGACTGCGACTCATAATCCAGCCTGTGCTCTGAATTATTTTATTAATTGTATAGTATTTGCTTTGATACACTTAACATCTCTTATTTGATCTTTTTTTTGGGGCCAAAAACACATTTGTAAAGTGGCTGGTCATGTTCTATTTAGATAGTGCTTTAAAGTTTGTAAAATGCTTTATACTGTTTCATAAAAAAGGTGGATATGAAATTAAGACTAGAGATGGAGACCAGAATTTGAACAATACTTTTGACTATCTAAATACTTATGTTTGGTATATTGCAAAAGTTAGAATATCTTGACTATTTTCATTAAAATATTTATTCCTCTCTTAAAAACATAGGAAGGACCGCCAGCATGAGGAAATGTGCTGCCAGCACAAAAACACTTTCACTTCTCTGTCTATACTAAAGAAGTCAAAGATTTTCCCCTCTCTTTTATGAGATGGCCAATCCAACTTATGTCTAAAGTTAAAAATAAATGCCAATTAAGAATAAAATAAAGTAGAATTATTTGAATTTTAAGCTTAAAAAGGTGACTAAGTATCATTCAATAACTACTCAATCATGAGAATACCATTAGTCAAATAAGTTGAACAATCTTGATACTGAACAAGATGTTTAAAACAAACCAAAAAAACCCTTTCTTCTGTTATCTATCTCTGGAGAAATAAATTTTATAATTCTATCAGCTTAATTTTTGGATTTCATAATTTTAATTATTAATTTTTAAAAACAAGTAAACAAATGGTCCTTAAAAAGCAACTCTCAACATTTTTTCTCAAGAGAAGGAATTGAAAAGATTAAGATAGCACAGTAATATATTCTCTACAATGATTTCTAAAGGAACAAACTGCATTTGGGTCAAACTGCTGCTAGTGACTTAAAAATGTAAATATTTGCATTTTAAATTGCTATTTAAGACATTAAGTATTTTACCTATTGTAACAATTTCAACATTAAATCATATGTAAAATTATGCTAGGATTGGTCATTAAGTACAGAAAATGTAAGATTAACAACATAATCATTACATTAATTTCTTATGGGATCATTAATGGACATAAAACAGTAACTTCTCAAATTCAGCATAAGTCTCATAAATTCTTTAATATTCTGCAAGAAAAGAGAACTTTTAAAACAAGTTTATAAGCTATTAGAGTTATTCTACCCAGCTCAAAAAATTTAAAATATTTACAACATTATGTTCTTTTTACGAAGAAATTTTGCTATTTGAAGAAAGATATACCTATCTGTGAAGAGTAAAGGGAGTAAAAAAAAAAAGTAAAAGTTCATTTGTAAGTCCATTTTAACAGACTGAGAGTAAAAACAAAGTAGTCAGAGAAATGGTGGATTCAAATCATAGTACTCCTATTTACTAGGGATGTGACCTTGAACAAATCATTTACTTAACTTGATCTCTTTGGGCATATATTTCTTTATCTATAAAGGAGGTGGGGTAGATAAATTAAATCTAAGTTCTCATCTAGGTCCAGTATACTCCCATAAAATAATTTTATTATAACAAGAAATAATTATGGTCTTACTTTATGAAGTCAACATATGATTCTTTAGTGTACTTTTACCAGTCAAGCTCTTAATTTGGCAAGATGGTGGATTACAAATCTACTAATATAAAGTTGACATTATTTTTGGTTCATTATTATGGGTATATCATGCCGTTAAAACTTTTTCTGAAATGCTGGTTTTAGTTCTGAGAAAAATCTATCTGTAGAATTGCACTTACCATGAAATGAGGTTGTGTTAAAATACGCTTTAACTCCTTTGCATCACTGTTTTCAGGGTAACATGAAATTTCTTCCAATACCTATAAAGTAAAGGGTATGTAATTAAAACTCTTCAGTGTTAACAAGCAAACTAAGAAATGTGGAAAACATGGAATTTTTTTTTTTTTTACAAAAGGGGGAATTACCAAATTTTCTGACAGATAAAATAATGTTTTTGTTGAAAATTTCAACTTTTTACTTAGTTTTTTAATAACACAGATTTATATTCATGATAATATGTTGCACAGAAGTTTCTGCTCTCATAAAAAATGTAATTCAAAAGTGTAGCGAAAAATAATGAGTATGATAAAGAAGCATGGCAGAACTTAGGTGAACATAAATAAATATAAAACAAAATAAAAAACTTGTCATATATTAAAGGTCAAACAAATACGACTTTGGAGAAAGGCTGGGAGTACCAGTGAACACAAAAACTTTTTAAAACTCACCGTCTGAAGATAGGTTAATAAAAAATTAATGATAGTCTTCTCGAATATTAACAAATGTCAATTTCACCCTGTCCCTCAAATCACATACATTTAGCCAGAAGTTATTTGAAACAGAAAAAATTCAGAATATTTTATGCATAGGGTAGAGGAAAAGCCCCAGATTTCATTGATTTTTCCTCCACACAGGTCCCTGGCTTAAAAATAAATAAAAAAAAACAAATAAAAAACTCCAGACCTGAGGAGTCTGCTTTTAGAAATGGCTGGGAGTCATTGACAGGGAACTGAACACAGCAATGTGGTTTTTTATTTGCCTTTTATTGAATTCTTCTCCCCTTATTAGTCTTTAAATTAATCCCCAGATACTGTTTTTGGACAAGAATATTTTGGAAAAGTTGCATCTCTTTTTTTAAATGAACTTTGTCCATTTAAAATTTAGTTTCATAACATGGCCCATGGGGAAAAGGTCTGTTCTTTTCAGGATAAGCATACTGTTGCTATTCTAACTAAATACTGTTGGACTCTACTAGATAATTTTAGACACAGCAAACAAATGTTTATTGTGTTTAAAAGTTCAGTCTGCAGTTTAAGTTTCTAATACCATAAATGGAAGTCATAAGGGAAAAAATTCATCAATGGGACCTAGAATCTTCAGACTTTATGAAAATGCCACACTGAAGAACCATAAACATTGTGAGGGTAGGAAACAATATTATTAGGTTATTTAGCCTTTCACTTTTGGCTTTAACAATTAAAGGCAAGGGGGCAGCTGGGTAGCTCAGTGGATTGAGAGCCAGGCCTAGAGACAGAAGGTCCTAGGTTCAAATCCGGCCTCAGACACTTCCCAGCTGTGTGACCCTGGGCAAGTCACTTGACCCCCATTGCCTACCCTTACCACTCTTCCACCTATAAGTCAATACACAGAAGTTAAGGGTTAAAAAAAAAACAAAAACAAAAACAAAAAACAAAAACAAAACAATTAAAGGCAAATGCATATACAAGCACACACAAAAAATGGTCATGTGTTATTTTTAAATGCACCAGAGAAAATATTGGAATCCTTTGGGATAGATATTATTTTAGTTTGTGTTGTATGTATATAATGAGTGGGTTGGATGGGATAGTATCTTAAATAACAATTGAGAAGTTGTGTTTAGGGGTTGGGTTAACATGGGTATGGTTTGTATTATTCATTAGAAACTGGATTCTGGCTACTAAAAGCTTCACTTTAACTCATCTTGATATGAAGAAGTGATAATGAAATAACAACTGTTACTGTTTCATGATTATTATATGATACGAGCTTTGGGGTGGGTATCAGCAAAGATGTTAACTGTTACTTATACTAAGTCACCAGGGATAAGGGCCTCTCCAGGAACTATATTCCCATTATAATTAGCCCTTTTCTCAACTTAAACACTTTACATTTGAATAAGGCTTGAATTTTTGAAACTTTTAGGAAAGAGATTATGCTTTTTAAAAATATCTTTAGGGGGCAGCCGGGTAGCTCAGTGGATTGAGAGCCAGACCTAGAGACGGGAGGTCCTAGGTTCAAATCTGGCCTCAGACACTTCCCAGCTGTGTGACCCTGGGCAAGTCACTTGACCTCCATTGCCCATCCTTACCACTCTTCTACCTTGGAGCCAATACACAGTATTGGTTCCAAGATGGAAGGTGAGGGTTTAAAAAAAAATATCTCTAACAGTTGAACCAATTTTATTGCTGATATAACAGTAATTATGTCTGTGATCTGATCATTTAATAATTGCATTTAATTAATATTCATGGTCTTCTTTTGATCTTTACTCTTCAAAAAACCAGCTAAGATTTCCATAGCTACTATATTTCTTTTCTTTCTTTCTTTTTTTAAACCCCTTGCCTTCAGTCTTGGAGTCAATACTGTATATTGGTTCCAACGCAGAAGAGTGGTAAGGGTAGGCAATGGGGGTCAAGTGACTTGCCCAGGGTCACACAGCTAGGAAGTGTCTGCGGCCAGATTTGAACCTAGGACCTCCCGTCTATAGGCCTGGCTCTCAATCCGCTGAGCCACCCAGCTGTCCCCTACTATATTTCTAATGGATGATATTAAGTGCTTTAGAAATAAAACTATTAAGCCATTGACAGGGAAGAATGGAGATGTTAATATGTTTTAAGTTCATGCAGCAAGTTTGCTACAGAGAAAAAATCCATTAGCCAGGGATTCTACTAACATGCTATCTATAAAAATACTTAGTGATCAAATTTTGGTGACTTTCAAATCTGAGTATAATTGCATTAAATTACCATTCTGATTAAAAATCAAATGAATGAGTCAAAAAACCAAGTAATACTGAATAACCAGAAGAACTATAAATACACCAGAAGAGGAAACAAGAGAAATCAAATGACATTTTCAAAGATTATTACATTTATGATCACTACATTTACTTTTCATCAAAATATCTTCCCATTAACTAACAGAGAAATGTTTGCTGCTAACCTAACAATTAGATTATTCAAACTTTACAGACCAAGCAAGTTTTAAAATGTTACCTCTTTGGCTCTCTGTACAGCATCACTTGGAGGATTCCTGATATGTGGTGAAGACTTTGTGTTAATTTTGTCATATAGCTGAAAGCAAAGAAGAAAGCCAAGAATTACATTCTATTTTGATGTTTGACAAGATTTATAATTCTTCGATTATTTGCAATAGTGTGAAAACATTTATATTTTTCCTATGATAAATAATCTCTGAAATTTAAATTGTCAAACACTATTATTTATAGGAGAGAAGAATCTCAAAAGAAAATTTGAGGATTTAGCAGGATACTCCAGTTATTTTCTCATTCATTATTTTCTCATTTATTTTTAGTGGACATAAGATTTGTGCATACTTCTCCGTGATCTCTTTTACTGTACACATAACCCTGTATTTTGAAATTAAAATTTCATTGTCATGTCTCTTTCTCATTAACATATCTCTTAAAATGAAACTTTAGTTAAATCAAGGGAATGTTTTCTGGCATAGATGAGCCAGAAGAATATTCATAGAGACTTAACTCTTGGTAAATGTGCAAAAAACTACTCCTTTGGGAGAGAGAAATGTTTTAACAAAAGGATTATGTCTTTAATTTAGTGTACTTGCTTATTAATGAGACATTGGTGACAGTGTATTTAAAGATGACATGAAGGTTATGAACTTTTCCTTTTTAATTTTCAAATTCAAACAGGTCTCAGTATAGAGAGATAGAACCGAATAGAACAAACAAAAACAGTCAAAATAAGCAAATGGCCTTTCTATTTCTGGAGTCTATTGCATGCATAAGTAAATAATCTTCCTATTTCTGGAAAGCAATCTGCTTCAATCAAAATGTATGTTATACAAGTCTACTTTGACAAGAGGTAAAATGTGGTACAGAGGTGTTAAATTTACAGGTGCCCCAGTGTAACTGAACTAGATTAAAATGTAATTGAAAAATGGTTAACAAAGGAAAAAAATACAAAAAAGTATAATGTTAATTTGAGATAGTGGCCAGAGTTTAACACCACTGGTGTTAGTGGATGGAGAGCTGGTCTCAAAACAAAGACAATTTAGGTTTAAATTCCACGTTAATTTAATACTGTTTGTGTTTGATTCTGTGCTAATTACTTAATGTGTTACTGCCCAAGACAATTCTCTTAAGAATGCAAATTGAAGAGACGGAACATTGGTAATGGCAAATTAGTCATGTGGGAGATCCTTATGCCATGTAATCACAGGCCCAGGACCTATCACAATCACTATACTAAAAAGTCAAGAGGAAAAATTATTTTGCACAGTCACTTTATTAAAGATCCCTTTTCTTGGCTCCAGGCATTTTCTCTGGCTGTCCCTCATGCCTGGAACACTATTCCTCCTCCATTCCAACTACTGACCTTCTTGGATCCTTTAAGTTCCAACTAAAATTCCCACCCCCTATAGGAAAGATTTTTCTACCCCTTCTTAATTCCAGTACCTTTCCTCCATTAATTATTTCCTATTTATCTGGTATGTAGCTTACTTTGCATATATTTGTTTGCATGATATATATTTATATGAATTAGAATGTGAACTCTGGGGACTGTCTTTTACCCCTTTTTGTATCTTTAGTGCTTAGCACAGTGCCTGTCACATAGTTGGTTTTTAATGATTATTTACTGATTGACTTTTCTATATTCAGCTTATTTTGGATGAGCAATCTTTTTGCAATCACAAAGCCTTTTACTTTAAACAAAATATTGACAGGAACTTTTTAGACACAAACTATATTAGAGTCTAGGAGGAAATGACTCAAAAAAGAAATATTTATGTTTTATAGGCTAGTGATTCTAAGCTTGATGTGAGGGCTTTGGTTGTTACCCTCTGCTTCTGGGAGAATGAAGGCACTGCTTTTCACATAGAAGGGGGTTTTGGGTAATCTATGGGGTTTATTTTGATTCAATTCAATAAACATTTAATAACTACTGCACTAGGGATAAAAAGAAAAGAGAAATTGTCTGCAATCAAGGAACTTATATTCTGCTAGGATTGGGAAAACCAGTTTTTTAACACTATAAATTGAGAGACAGGAATCTAGGCAGGAAAGGAAGGTAAGGAGAATTCTTGGCATATGAAGAAGTAAATCCTTGGCTACAGTTTTATCTATTTGGGTCATTTCTAAGTGTGTAATAACTAGCTGGAGACAAAAGTTCCTGATTGTCAAAACATCTGATATATGCGATCCAAATTCATAAATTGCTAATAATCTAATCCACTTCTTTCTACTGAGCAAGGATCCACATTGCTGCTGAAGGGAGTATGTGAGAAAAACCTGGAGCTTTAAATATTACCCATTTAAAGGAAGAAACTGTGAAAAGCAGGAACAGTTTAGGAGAGCATATTTGTGAGACAGGGGTGGGGCAGTGTCCCAGACAAGTCTAACCTCCCTTTTTTGTGGTGGCCTCTTAGCACAAAAATATCTTTCCCACATAGCAGAAGTTTTAAACTTCACTTTATTACACCATCCAAAAGTCTACCAGTTAATTATGGCCAGAGTGCTAGACCTGGAGTCAGGAAGACCTAGGTTCAATTCTAGCCCCAGACATTTATTAGCTGAATGACCTTGAGCAAACCACTTAATCTCTGTTTGCCTTAATTGCTTCAAAATAAAAGTACCTTACAGGATTTTATAGAAATGCTAATATCATCATTATTGTTATAAATGGCTAGAGCTTTTCTCTTTAACCCCTAGCTGAGAAAACTGATATTTTTTATTCAAGGGGAGAGAAAGCTGGGCATGTTCTAGTTTGGAGAACTTCAGGACAGGAGAGGCCTGGGTGGCTCAGTGATGAACTTAACATAAAGGAAGGACATTAGGAAATGGGAGTGGTAGAAGTACACTAATGACAAACTTTATTGACTTTGCGATTGTCCCAAAATGGTCCTTCTTCCAGGAAAGAGTGAGGGAAGTCTTCTATTCCTTTCTAGTATAATAACAACAAATTTAATTTGATATAGCTTTTTTGGTTAGGAGACATATATACTAATCCTCACTATATCATCTTTTTTTCCCCAGGCCCAATACTCAAGCTATTACTTAAGAAATTTGACTATGAAATAGGTTAATAGGTTTTTGGGAAGTAGATTAAAGGCCTAACCATTACTTTAGTTCCTATAGGAAAATGTATTCCTGGCTTACGTGTGTAAATTTATAATAATCTGCAATACATGTAAAGTTGTAATTTGTAATATTTTTCAGCTGAGCATGGGAATTGCTTTTAGGTGTTAAAATATCCTCAATTTTTGTTATCCTACTACATTTTTTTGATCTGAAACTCTATTTTTATTGGTATCAGAGATCTCCCAGTGTGGAAAATTCCTCTATTGTTTCTAATCCATGACATCTATAAAATAGTCTTAAGAGAATTGCCTAGCATTCTTGATAGGGCAGCTGGGCGATGCAGTGTCCTGAAAACCAGGCCTGGAATCACTAACTTGGCTTCCTGAGTTCAAATCTTGCCTTGGACACTTACTGTGTGACCCTGGGCAAGTCACTTAACCCTGTTTGCTTCAGTTTCCTCCTCTATAAAATGAGTTGGCAAAGGAAATGGAAAACTATTCCATTATTTATTTTTTTTTTTTAATTTTAAACCCTTAACTTCTGTGTATTGACTTATAGGTGGAAGATTGGTAAGGGTAGGCAATGGGGGTCAAGTGACTTGCCCAGGGTCACACAGCTGGGAAGTGTCAGAGGCCGGGTTTGAACCTAGGACCTCCTGTCTCTAGGCCTGGCTCTCAATCCACTGAGCTACCCAGCTGCCCCTCCATTATTTTTTTCAAATAAAACGCTAAATGGGATCTTAAAGAGTCAGATGCAACAGAAAATGATGGAACAACATCTTGAGAAGTTATGTGACTTGTTCAATGTAACATAGTTGGTCTATGCCAATCAAGACTTGAATCCAGCTCTTCCTGACTTCAAGGACTGCTCTTTTTCCATTTCTCCATGCTTCCTTTCATTACAATCCATCCTTTGGCTTCCTTAACACATTTGATAAAAACGTCACATTAGAGAACAGATGGAAGGGGGCAGCTGGGTAGCTCAGTGGATTGAGAGCCAGGCTCAGAGACGGGAGGTCCTAGGTTCAAATCTGATCTCAGACACTTCCCAGCTGTGTGACCCTGGGCAAGTCACTTGATCCCCATTGCCTACCCTTACCATTCTTCTGCCTTGGAGACAATACACAGTATTGACTTCAAGACGGAAGGTAAGGGTTTAAAAAAAAAGAGAGAACAGATGGAATGAGTAACTTTTCATTTTCTCATTCTTGCTGGCTATTTCATGATGTATTCTCCCCACGAATGACAATACATGAAGCAATTCATAGTTAGTCCTGAAAGTTCAGTCTAGTCAAGGGATGTAGTCTTCGATTGAAAAGAGTTCCTATTCTAATCACAGGCAACATGCACATATAATAGTGGTTCCTGCACTAACCTATTAGCTAAGGAACTTTCTATAACCTCATCACAATAAATCAGGACCAAGGAATCTGGATTATTGGATGAAAGATAGATGGCTCCAAATAGGAAACATCTTGTGATTTACTGAGAGGATCAAATCATACCTCTTAGGTTATGCATAAAACACTAAGTCAGTGTCGTGATTTATACAGCTGGTGAATTAAGTTAGTGTGGAGTCAAGACCCTGAGAGGGAATCTCCTTGAGGAAGGCATTTTAGGGGGTAAAAGAATTTGTCTATCTGTCTCTCCATATCCTACTCCTCCAATTGACTATATTAATGAGAAATTGGAGCAACCAGAGACAACACATCCAGTCAGGAGCAGAGAGAGAGAGAGAGGGAAATACCAAAGACAAAGTGTCTCAAGAAAAGGAGAGGTTAGGATTCTATTCTCCTATGTTTTTCCAAGACAGTGACAACTCCTGGGGGTAATGATGCTCTGAAGGAGCCTAAGGGGAACGATGGCTGTCTTCTTTCCACCCAGATGCCATATGCATGGGAATACACAGTACTTGTTTATTTTGTGTTTAGTCTTTTTTGATCTAAAGTGAAGGGTTATTTCAAGATAGGAAAGCCCAGTTGATTTGGTGAGTACAAGAATTTCACAGCTCCTATTAGAGATTCTCCTAGTAGTGGAAACAGTAGGAAAGGCTTCAGTAGAGGCTGATAGTAGCAGAAGTTCCTGCAGATGGATATGGTGATGGTTTCAGGGGGGCAGAGATAGAAATAAGTTTTGACTCAGTAAAGGTACAGATTTTTCAGGACAGCACAGATCTATAGCTAAAGAAAAGTACAAGAGTACTGCAATGAGAGGAAAGGACATCCAAATGATAGGAGATGTAAGGTACCCATTGGATAATGTGTGCCTCTCTACTACTGTACTTTAAGTTTGAGTCTACTCTCCCTGTGTGTACAAAGGGTGAGTGGTGCCTCTAATTGGTTGGAAAATGTTGTATAATTCAAATCCACTAAATCTCTTTTCTAAAAGATAATGGAGTTATGGGAAGGAAGCACACCAGCTGGGGCTTAGGAACAACAATCTTGGAGGTTGTGGTGCCCTCAATAGTAACTGAGAAGGTTGGGAAAGCGGTGGAGAGAAAGGTTCCTCACTTTTGGGAGAAATATAATGAATTATATTTTGGACATGCTGAGTTTGGGATGCTATGTGATATTCAGTTTGAAATGCCCAGTCTGCTCATGATGTAAGGGAGAACATGGGAGAGAGACTAGGGTTGGACACAGGGATGTGGGACCACCAGTATATAGATGATGGATGAACTCATGTAATCTCTGATGAGATCATAAGCTTCAGAGCAAAGTGAAAAAAGAAGGGAGGGTTCAGTACAGAGCCTTTGGGTTTTGTTAAGGTAAGTGGGAGGAATTTCTGTTATTTCTTTTTTTCCTCTTTATATGTACATGTATATATCAAGCATTCATAAATTTTTGATTGTGCTATAGGTAAAGATTAGGATGATAGGACCCAATAAAGCATTTTTTAGCTATTTTACTTGTAATCCTAAAAAAAATATGAATGCTAGTATGAGGCACTGTAGTACAATGGAAAGAATACTGGATTTGGACTCAGAGGACCCATGTTCAAATTCCTGGCACTGCTTCTTACCACCTGTGACCTTTGACAAATCACTTCATTTTCCTGGGAATCAGTTTCCTTCTTTGTAACATGAAGAGGTCTGAACCAACTCTAAATTCAAGTAACTACAAGAAGCTAAGTAACTGTATGAACAAAATTTGATTTAAGTAAGACCCAGTCATTTGATTATTTGTTAGTTTGGAATGCTTAGAGTCAGAAGGGACCTGAAAAATCATCCAGTGCAGTGGTTTTCCAAGAGTGGTCCAGGACCTCTGAAGATTTCTCAGACCTGTAAGATTTAAATCAATAACTCCAAGTAATAATTTTATAAAGTTTATTAATAATCACTTGAAGTAGAAAGAAGATAAACTAAATGAAATAGAAGTTCAAACATAATTATCTAACAAAAAGTAAACCCACGTGTGTAGATTCTACTGCCTGGCATAAAGCCTGCTTTCCCAACTGTGATCAAGAGAAAAGAAAATGACGGGCGGAGCTACACAAAACTTATATCTTCCCTACATTAGCATGTAATGTGAGAGGGAACATGGGAAGCTCGGATTTAGAGTTCTGGGGAGTAAATCCTAAATTATACAGAAAAGGGTCTAGGGCCATGCTGGTGAAGACATGGCATGCATGCCCTAGTGTGCTGGATGGAGCTGCTCTGTTTCCCCTCTCCAAAACAACTGAGGACATTTTTCACATGTCCCACCCCTCCACCCAGCAGCCCAATGTGAGTATCTACTCTCTCTGCTGTCTAGGATCACAAGGGGGCTCACAGGCAGTTTGGGTATGCAATCTCTAAAAGGTTTGCCAACTATGGTCTAGGACAGTGATGGGCAAACTTTTTAAAGAGGGGGGCCAAAGGAAAGGAAATGCTCATCTGTCAGTCTGTTTCTAAGGCAACTCTTTCGAAGTTTCATTGTATTGTATCCTATTCACTGTATTCTTCAGATTAGGAATAATGTTGCCTGGCTGGATAGAACATTTCAGGGGGCCGCATCTGGCCCACAGGTCGTAGTTTGCCCATCACTGGTCTAGGAGGTCAAAATTATTTTCATAATAATTCTGACATTTTAATTTTTAATGTTATAAATATTGATAGCTATAATCTACATAAATAAAAGTTCATGGGGGAAGGAAGAGAGTTTTCACTTATTTCTAGGAGTGTAAAGGGGTCCTGGGACCAAAAAGTTTGAAAACAATTGATCAAGTCCAGTCTCATGATTTTACAGATAAAGAAATTGAGGCTCAAACTGGAGAAGTGATAACTCAAGGAAGTGCTGAGAAATTAAAAAACAAAAACAATCTCTCACCTACCCTCAATCCCCAAATTGAGGCAACACATCTAGCAAAGGCATGAGGTTGAAAGGTTGCATTACTTTCAACATTAGAACATAAAGACAAGGTTCCCATTCAATCATGCTAAAAAAAGGAGGCGATAAAAATTTCCTGGGAAGTTTGTGGATAAATACAGAAGACTTGGTTAATAAGCACCAGGATGGTTTTGGAAAAAAGAATCCAGTGAAGTGGGAGTATTTTGATAAAAGTCTATTTCTTCTGTGTTTTCCTTCTTTTTAGGTAGTTTGATGGAAATGTTGTAAGTACGAATAAAAAAAGGAGTAACAAATAAGACAAACCTTCAACTAAATAAAAAATCTGAGTATAAAACATAGTAGGAAGAATTATTTTTGCATTTTTTTTTCTGGATTCAAAGTTTCCTCTAAATGAGTAATAATAGAATCTAAAATATTTCCTTAGGACTATCCAGGTAGTTCCTGACTCTTCCTTCATAATGAGAACTCTCCCTTTTGTTACCACTTTCTTTGACTGTCCTTTCCACTTCCCTCTCGCTCCCCTATCATTGAACCTTTCATAGACGTCTATACCTCTGATTCAGGGTCAACCTAGGATGGTATCTGTGGTGGTAATCCTGGTAATGGCAAAGATAGAGAAGAAAATAACTTTCCATTTTTGCTGAGGAAGGCAGGTAATCTTATCTTAAACTGCTGCTAAAGGCTCACAGAACTCTATAGCATTATTTCAGCCCCAAGTTAACTTGCCTTTCCTAACAAAGTCTAGATGGAATATAGAAAAGTACTTTCCTTTCTAATTCCTTTATTTTTAACTGTTGAAAAAAAAGAGGGAAGCAACAGGCAGGTGTCTAGGTGAAAGGGAAAGCAACTGAAAAAAAAAAAAAAAGCAAACCTGGGGCCTGAGGAAGAAAAGAAAGGTATTACTGAATCAGAGTTTTGGGTCTGAAAGGATTTCATAGTTTGGTAGTCACTGGACCTACCCCTCTATAGTGAGGGGCCCCCTAGTCTGTGAATTCCTTTTCCCCATGCCTTTTATTTTTAATTATAATTAGAACTGTAATAAAAAAGTCCTACCTCCAATCGCATATAATGCTGAGCAAAATAATTTATTTTATAAATACACAGTCCCGGTTTCCATAACTTTTATCATCTAAGAAGAATCAGGATGATAAAATATGTTTTCATTGAGTAACTTCTATCCTTTAACTTGAAGATTTGAGTTTTAGGGATAATGGGTGTTAAATTATCCTAAGGGTGATTTAGTGTGAACACATTTTCTCTTTCAGCAGTTTTCTTCCAGCATTTGTCTAACTTCAGCACTTATTTTAAAATGACAAAACAAGGAAATGTGAACAGCTGCAAGTGGAACAAATTGTTTCAGACTGTCCCATGATCAACTCTCTCACTGCCAGTCTTTTTTGAACAGTGACAAATTTTACCATGTACTAAGCTCTGTGGTTAGAATTAATCTATATATGTTAGAGCTAACACATGGTTAAGAATCACATGCTTTAAATTTAAGATACTTAAAAAATTATGGGCTATCTATTAAAAAAAAACACCTCACAGGACTATGGCTGATAATATTGACTACAACTAGGAGGTTTTACTTTAAATTATGAAGGCAGTTATCTTAGCAATATTTTTAGAGGTTTAAAAGTTGAAATTAAGTTTCTAAAATTTTATTTGTTTTCTCCTCAAATTTCTGTCCCTCTATTCTATTTTTATATTCTCTTTCATTGCATAGCAACAGAACTAAGTCTTGATTTTAGTCTAATAGTTTGAGTATGGCCTTTGACAAAATTAATAACCTAGAAAGAGGATTAGAGTTTAGGACTCAGAAGACTGGCACTTAGAAGCTGTGTGATCATAGTAAGTAATTTGATGCTCTAAGCCTCAATTTCCTCTTCTGATAATAATACTACCCTGCCCACCCCACAGTATTACTGTTTATTGTGAAAACTGCTTGAACTAGTATATAGGAAAGAGCCCTCTAAACTAAAAAATGCTGTTCTAATGTAATATTAAGAATAAAAAAGATGATCCACAACACAGAATACCACTAATGTTAAATTTCTAAACAAATGTTTTCTAACTAAAAGTTAAATGAAAAAGCATTTAGTGAAAATTTGTGATATCTTAAATAGTTAATAATAGTTAACTTTTGATTGAGTAATGAGTATTACACACAAATAATGAAAATTGGGAATGAATTGCTTTGTAAAGTTAGACTACATTGTGGTGGGACTAAATTTCTGTGATTATTCCCTGGTGAATCCAATAGGTCTGCCATCAATATTCAGTAATATTTTATAAAGTTTCTTTTCAATTTTGAGAATGCAGAAATGATGATTTACACAGTAGAATGAAATTCAACTATGCTGCTGGATTTTTGAAGTCATGCCTCTGAACTTTTTTGAGCAATTTAACATTGTCATTTTGCTTATATTTTTATATGAACTAATATCTTTTTCTTATGATAAACTAAAACAAAACCACTTTCATATGGCTCTATCTTTGGCATCTTTAAAAATAAGTTCAGAGTTGAAATAACATTTCTTAGATAAGAAATATAATGAAACCCACTAAACAATGTAAAATTAGCATAATTAATAAGAGATTAAAGATTTCCTAAATGGGACTTTTAGGAACCGAAGTCCTGACCATGAAAGTAATATACAATGGAATCTAAAAAATAAATATGCAAAACAAATAAAATTCAGAAAAATTAAATAATTACAGCTAAGTTCAGATTGTATTTCATTGTAAAAATCTAGCAATTATGTTATATTTTAATATTATATTTCTATTAAGTCTATTCAGATTATATTTCCATTATGAAAATTTGGCAACTACAAGTAACTAAAATTATAGTACAAGTTATCATAAAGACTGATGCTAAGTTCCCAAAACAAAACATAAAACACCTAAAATAGTATGACTAAGATATAAAAGAATCCTCATCTCCTCAGAAAAATGTCAATTCTCCCCTCCACCCCAGGTATATTTTGAAATTTCTATCTTGCAATGCAAAACATATGAGAACCATTAAGCAAATAAAAATTATCAGAAATGATAGAATGAAATGCCATCATTCTCCTCTGGCTTTCTTACCTTAAGCTTTGATTTGATTAGAGTAAATTCATCTTAAATGACAGCAATGAAAAAATGACTGCCCTTTAAAAAATTTAAAAGTAGGTATACAAAATTTAAATTTAGATGAAGGATGAGTGTTACAAAATTATATTCCAATCATGATGTTTATAAGAAGTTAGTTCAATCAGCTTGTTCCTTTCCTTAAAGCGCCCAATATTCTTTTGGACAACTCTGCGGCCTGGCTCAGAAAAATATGGAAAAGACTTTTTCCACAACAAATCAACCTTGTTCCATGTCAGCAGACTGACTCAGTCTCCCTAGGGAGGAAAACTTCTGACTATAATAAAAAAGTTTGATTCTTTTGGAAATATTTGGGTGAGCTGCTTGTTCTACTGGATAGAGTAAAGAAAAAAAAAAACTTGTCTTTGACATTACTGCTGCAGAAAATAAATTCTTATTTCTTCAAAGCAAGGCAGGTATGTGAACTGGGAACTTACTTGGTTTAACATTTTGAAAACAATAAGGAATACTGCATGCTGACACTTTCTCCCCCAGAAGACATGATAGGAAACCAGTAATAAATGGAATTTTATGCTTAATTAATTGGGTACCAGAACAAAATTTCAATAATTTCATAAATAGTTGCTGTTTAATAATAGTAAATATAATAGCTTTGTAGGTTTTTTTTTAAAGATTTGAAAAAGAGTTTTATATATTAGCTTTTTTGAACTCTACACCAGTCTTTTGAAGTAGATAGACATATGGCTTTATATGTATCCCTCTTAAATATAATTTTATTATATTTTTCTAGCCCATAAAAATATTTTTAGATCCTGACTCTGTCAATTCAACCTATTAGTTACTTTCCCCAGCTACATGTAATATGCAAATTCTATAAGCATGCCATATTTTTATCTAAGGCATTCACAGAAATACGAAATAATATAAGACCAAGATGGTTACTTCACTATAAGGCTCTCTTAGGTTGCCATTGAGCCAAACTGGTCCCCAAATTTCCTAATTGAATTATTTATTTATTTAAAGAACCCCAAAAGACCAACCCCCCCAAAAAAACCCCCTTACCTTCCAACTTAGAATCAATACTGTGTATTGGTTCTAAGGCAGAGGAGTAGTAAGGGCTAGGCAATGGGGGTTAAGTGACTTGTCCAGGGTCACACAGCTAGGAAGTGTCTAAGGCCAGATTTGAACCTAGGACATCCTGTCTCTATGCCTGGCTCCCAATCCACTGAGCCACCCAAATGCCCTCTCCTAATTGAATTATAATCTAGTCCTCTGATCAAGCCAGGCTGTGGCCTGCTCTCAAATTTGTATATAAATTATTTTTTGAGAAGCGTGGAGAGACGAAGTGAGGACAGCAAGACAGAGATGCTATCACACAGGCTCCTAGATTTACGCTGAGTATTTCAAAAGTCATTGGCTGTAACTCCTCATTTTATAGATGGGGAAACTGAATGTGACTTGTTTTACAGTTGGACAATTATTAAGTGTCTAACCCAAAATTCAGGTGCTCTTCCTGACTTCAAGATCGATACCCTATCCACTACACCATGGTGAGGAGCTGAACTTAAAAAGACAATAGGGGTTTTGAAAGGTGGAGATGAGGGGGTAATAAATACCAGGAAGGGGTTGACTTACACAAATAATACATAGCTGTGGGAGATGGATGGATGGTCAAATCAATTTACAGTTTGTACTGGATAGTCATATATACAGTTGGGATAAAATAGCACAAAGAAAATTATTATGAAATTAGATTAGAAAGTCAAGTTTTAAGCAGACTGTAGAGGGTCTAGATAATAGAATGGAATCATACTAGAATGAAAAGAGTATCTTTTACATAGGAGGAAATAAAGAGCAACTGAACATAGTGTAATGAGTTGGTTAGAACAGTGTTTTAAGAAGAATATTTTGGTAGCTATTTGGATGATGAATTAGACAGGGACAGAGACTGGAAAAGATATATCAGTAAGGAGGTTATTGTAATATCTGGGAAGTTAGTAATTAGGGCTTGAATGGTAACTGGATGGTGGTATAAAGTGAGAAGAGGGTATAGGTATGAGAAATGGTATGAATGAATGAATATGTATTTATAAAGTACCCATTACAAACTATGAGGTAGGCATGGATGAGAATTTGTTTGGAGGTAGCAAGGGAAAAGAATTTTTATCCCAGACCATTCTCAATGGGACTCTGAATTATAGGGATTAGGGTAACTGGTTGTGGTAATTTGCCAAATAAAAGACAAGAGAAGAACCAACCAATGCTTCCCAACCTTTGTGGATCCTATCCATGGTGACTGGGTATGATGTCAGTGGCATCTGCTTCCACAACATTTTACTCTTATACCAGACATGATGTTCGTAGAAGCACAGAGTTCTACAGTTGGGCACATCTGTCAATAAATATGTGGTCACTGGATCTCTACGGCTGAACTGAATTGCGTTTAGCACTAGTTCTGTAGTCTTATTCCAAGATGGTGGAGGATGAAGGCCATAAGAAAACATCCTACATGTAATCAGCTGTAGAACTTTACAGATCCATTAGCCAAAAATTCTGAATGTTGGACTGTCTGAAAAGGTATAGTATTCAGAATCAGTGATAGTCCTGAAATATTGTGCCCATATTGGATGAAATCTGGAAGTATTCTTTTCATTTGTGGGCGCTACATTTTTAGAAAGGACATTGATAAACTGGAGAGTGACCAGAGGAGGACAATGACGAAAATGAAGAGCCTCAAGGCCATATGAAGCTTGGCTGAAAAACCTGGGGACATTTGGCCTTTAGAAGACTTACAGGGGTGGTAATAAGAAGAGGAGGGATAGTTATCTATGTCTTTGAAGAAAGCAATCTTCAATGATTTGATGCTGTCATGTAGGAGAGATACTAAGATTTGTTTTGCCTGACTGTAGAAGGCAGAATCAGGAGTTAGAGGTGGAGGTTACAGTTGGGTACATGTTGGCTTTGTGTAAGGAAAAAAAATTCTTAACAATTAGAGTTAAACAAAATGCAATGTACTATCTCAGGAGTAAAAAGTTTTCTTTCACTTAAAGTCTTCCAACTAACACTGAATTATGACACATGAGAAATCTTATACATAGTTTTTGTTGCAGGAGTAAGTTGTACCCAATGGTCACATTTAAGCTCTCATCTGAGAAGAGACAAAATGCCAACAGGAGAGTTCTTGGGAAAGGTGATTTCCTTAGAATGGTAACAGGGACCCCAGATAGTAAATTAGAAGCTCTAGATAGTGACATTTGGCAAAAAAAAAGTGTCCAGGAAGAATTAAAACCTGGGATAGGGTGCAAGGAGTTATATAGTTGTAAAGGTACTCCTGGCTTTTAGAGATACCATAGCTTTAGAATAGATAGCATGATATTTAAAGCAGCAGCAGATAAGAGAAGCTGACCCAGAAAAAGGAGCAAAGGGTGAAAGGATAAATTCAGAGAAAATTCAGGCAGCAGAATCCAGAGAAGATGCAAAGTCAAGGTTCAGGTCTGTAATTTTGGTCTGTGTGAACCAGGCTTTCAGATGCTTCCTTGGTGACAAGAGGACAGAAAAGAAATAATTGCGGCCTTGGACTAGGATCGAAAGGAAAGCTAAAATAAAAATGCAAACTAGAAATAACTGTAAAGGATTTTGTTATGTGAGAACTAGTGTGATACTGACTAGGCTTTAATTTTTTTAACTAGAGTATAAGCTCTAGTAAAACAAGCACATTTACTCAGCTTGAATTCCTCTTAGTGATTTTTTCATTTATCTTGCCATTCAACAATGTGTTTATTGTTCTCTTAGTTCTGTTTATTTGACTTATTTTGCATTATTTCACACAAATCTTCCCATATTTCTTTGAATTCTTATTTGCCATTTCTTACTTGTCAATTAAATTCCATTATGTTCATATACCATATAACTTTAAGCCATTCCATAATTGAAGGGCATCCACTTTTCCCTATTTATTTGCTATCAGAAAGAGGATGCCTATTAGTATTTTGATACATGTTGAGTCTCTGTTTCTGTCTCTGACTCTCTTAATAATACTGCTGACAAAGGAACAATTTGGTTACTCTTCTTGCACAGTTCCAAACTGATATCCAGAATGGCTAGATTTTGGAAAAGTTTTATCTGGGGAGAGTTAAAGCTTAAATGTGAAAGAGGTTTCACCTTGATAATCCTTGCTTCCCTTTCCACCACATTTTCTGTGCAAGAACTATACTCCTTTCTGATGTGAGAGAGATGTGACATATATGCTTGGCTGGCAAGAAGACTTGAAAATTAAAGAACTTCTATATTTACCACTCAGGTCCTCAGGCCAGGTCTTTGATAAAATTAAAAGCATTAAAAAAAAAACAACAAAAAACTCCTTCCATTCTTTCTTTGAATAATTCTAAGACAGAAGAGTGGCAAGGTCAAGGCAATTGGGGTTAAGTGACTTGCCTAGGGGCACATAGCAAGGAAGTATCTGAGGACATATATGAACCCAAGGTCTTCCGGAATCCAGGTTTGAGTACTACCTAGCTGTCCTGTAAGAAAGTTGTGTTCTGATTTAATCAATCAGGGATTTGGATTTCCCTTCCCTTGTTTTATATTTAAATCAATCAGCAACCCATTGCAAGTACAAACACACCCTTGGAGATAGGAAATTGATCTGACAGGTACTGCCCTCTTGGTAGGTGCCAGACAAATTGAGGAACTATGTTTGGTTCCTGAGAGGTGATGTGGGAGAGCTAGTGGGTGAAGAAAAGGGCTTATAAATTGAGACCCAGCAGGAAGTGGAGGGAACTGAGACTCAGACTGAGAGACTCTGATGTTGGTGACTTTTGTTGAAGACAGACTCTATGGTGTTAGGCTAAGCAATTCTCTACCTCCTTCCTATATTTCCCTCTTTTATTATATCTCCATTTTAATTAAACTAAATTGTTAAAGCTACAACCAGCCTCCTAGTTTAATTTAAGTATTGCAAATTGGTGATCACTCTTTTAAACTATTACAGTCCCTGAGATATTTTTAAGGCACCTTGATGATGACAAATAAAATAATGCAGCTTACTAGGTTACAAATGAATAAAGGAAATCTGTATTCACAGACTAAAAATGCATGGTTTCAAATATCATGTTTAGCCTAGAGTGGGTAAAGAAGGTTTATCTGCCTTCTCATTTTTGGTCCTGACCTAGCCCTGCCTCCCAAACATTCAATGTTTACTTTTCTTGCTTTTTGAAGAAGACCCTAAAATCTAGGGTATTCTGTATTTGACAAAAGTAAGATTGTCAATTGTAAAGATCCACAAGTACCTAAATGAATGTCCTAAAATCAAATGCTTTAGAAATAAAGGATCACTTTAAAAATAATTTTTATGGAAACAATCATAGATTTATCTATTCTTTGGAGTCAGAACCTATTTTCTTTTCCTCTTTTAAATAATTAAAAATTTTTGTTATGCTGAAATAAAAAATATCCATAAATATTATCATTACAATATGTAAGGATCAGACAAAAGAAGACTATACATGAAACTACTGATTTAATTTACATGTATGGCTATAGAATTTATTATTCATGATGAGAAATAATTGCTGCTACTGCTCTTTTAAAAAAAGACAATTTCTGGTGGAAGTTTGAGCAGTATCTCTAAGTAAGTTTCAAGATACTGAAATAGAGCATGAAATGTGCCAAAAGACTTAAGTCTGATAATAGCTTAGAAGAAGAGAATCTCAAGCCAGTTAGAAACAGCATTTTTCAAAAATATGAAAATACCAATCCAAAATAAATCTGTCCCATGTACAGCAATGTAAAAAAAATCATAATGGAAAAAAATGAAAAAAATTGTTAGGGAAGTAGATCAAATCTCTAGGTAACACTTAAATTTATTAATTCAATGTTTGTTTATAGATGATGAGGTTGATGCACATGGGAAACTCTGAAAGAAAGCATGGGAAGAGAAGTATCAGGCTATGTAACAACTGAAAATTAAACATAGAGCCATGGGGCTGATTTGGTTACTATATGTCTGTGAAACCTGGACAGTCCAGGAAACTGAACTGCTTTTAATTGAATTATATTAAGAAGCTCCTGAAGATTACCTGCCAAGGTAAAGTACTACCCTCTAAGGTCCTCTTTAGAGCTGAACTGCCAAGCATTCAAACACAAAGTGCATCTCATACGGACTGGCTGTGCAGTTTGAAGGCAAACACGTATACAAAAAGCTATTTTTCAGAGAACTCATACAAGGTAAGCACCTAGATGGTGGTGGTGGTCAGAAGTGGAATAAGGATACTCTCAAAGTATCTCTGAAGAACTTTAGTATTGACTGTAAGACATGAGAAATGCTGTACTTCAACAAAGCAGAATCATAGAAGCACAAAGGAAACATGAGAGCTTCACAAATCCAGAGCCATTTTCACTCTAAATGTTTAAATGGATCACTTGGGCCCAATATGTGGCAGTGCCTTCTGAACTCATAATGGTCTGATCAAGTGCTGATCATATCCTGACTTTAACATTGTGATGTCATTGGTGTTCAATGAAAATGAAGGATGAACAACTATGATATCTTCAGAAATAATGGGTTTGGCCATATGGTATAGACATTTTAGAAGCTAAAGAGAGAAATTGGCCACTTTATAGCTATCATTTTGTTCTATAAAATATCAGATGTGTTGGGTAATCATATGTAGAATTCTTATAGCCAAATTATTTGAAAATGTATATCTTTTAATATAGGAATTTAGAAACATTTTAATTAATTACATAAAATAAGCAAATGGTTGAACAAGAAGTTGTGTTGGGGCCTATTGGAGCCCCAGGAATTGCCTGTAGGCCCATATCATAGATATGTGATAATTAGATTAAGTCTACACTGCCCATCTTTAGATTTAATCACCAAAGGTGAGAGCACCTCCAATTCTGGGAGGTCCGTAACCCACTTGTGCTAGAGTGAGTGACGAATCAGAATCGACTGACCACCCCCTAGGTGTCCTAAGAGAAGCGTCTATTGTGACTGGACACGCAAATTAGGAGGGAGGCACAGGAAGTGACACATAAGTACCCCTTTAAAAGGAGAAGGTCCTCAGTCAGCTGAGGGTCTTCTGGTGAAGAGGACTGTTGGTGAAGGAGCTCTTCTGGTCCCAGGAGGAGTGCTGGCTGGAACGCTGAGACCTTGGTGAGACTGTTTTCAATATCTTCTTTAGAAGTCCATGTGGTGAGTTTAAAGCAGTGGTTCCCAAACTTTTTTGGCCTACCGCCCCCTTTACAGAAAAAATATTACTTAGCGCCCCCTGTCACATGCTATCACCACCCCTTTACAGTTATTCATCGCCCCCAAATGCACCTGTGGCCATCACCGCCTCCCTGGATTGATGCAGCACCCACCAAGGTGGCACCCACTTTGGGAATCACTGGTTTAAAGACTGAATCTCCCTGAACTTCTCTTAAGGAACTTCCCTTTAATAGACTCTGTGAATGAAGCTTTGCTTCATTCACCTCCGGACCTCTGGCCCTCTGACTCTGTGCTGAGGGTTAATTAGATCTACCTGGATTAGTTAGAGGATTGAAGTAAATTACCTACTGTGTTAGATTCTTATTTCCTTATTACTCTTTCTTTTCTCAATTTTAAATAAACTACCATAAAAGTCAATTTTGACTTGAGATTATTCTTAATTGAGGATAATTGTTCAGTCCTCTGGCGACCAATTTTAATATAATGAATCCAGAAAAACCCTTTGCCCCCCCCTTAAAGATACAACCCACTTGAATATATGAAGTACTAATTAAAAAGCCTCAAGTGAATACTGTCCCTATAGCATGTCTTAGAGCTAGAGATTAGCCCAAGAGAAAAAAGAATTAGAAATTCAAATCATGAGCAAACTTTGACCCTTTTGTTCTTTGTGAGCTCATGACCATTTGTGGAAAAAAAAAAGGGGGGGGGGATGGGGCGATGGGCTCTACTAATATTTCCAGAGTTCAGCAAAGGCCAAGAAGAAGAGGGCCCTATTTCTGAGGTATGCTCAAAGTAAGCCACAGGAAGAACCAGACCCTGTTTGCCACAATGACTAATTATAATGTTTAAAGATCCCAAACTGGGAATAGGGGTAAAAGATAACAATTTACTTTTCCATCAATTGCCACCTTATGAATCCTAGGAAGAGAATGACAAGAACATATCAGAGATGGAAGCTTTCTTGTACAAAAAGGGAAGTCTTCTTTTTAGAACTGCTCTGAAGTCAAAAGGGTGATCTGTTTCATTTCATTGCAAAGCATATCCTTTAATAAATTAATTTGCATATGTAAGCTATATGCATGAGTTAATTTTTTTCTCCTGATTTGCCACAGAATCTCTTATTTGGTGAGGCATTTGATACTAAATGTAGGAATTCAAAAGGATAAAATAATTCGATTGATTCTTTTCATTTTAAGAAAATTCCTATAAACTATGAGAGTTTGCAATTAGGTTGCTGGGAAAAATAAAGTAGTTGAAGAGATGGTTCCTATTTTTTTGTTATTTGCTTTTAGGTTACTGGCCTCAACCTGAACAACAACAAACCCCCCCCCCCCCCCAATAACTAAGCAGTCACTTGATAGTTGGGCTTTTTTTTTTTTTAAACCCTTAACTTCCATCTTGGAGTCAATGCTGTGTATTGGCTCCAAGGCAGAAGAGTGGTAAGGGTAGGCAATGGGGGCCAAGTGACTTGCCCAGGGTCACAAAGCTGGGAAGTGTCTGAGGCCAGATTTGAACTAGGACCTCCCATCTCTAAGCCTGGCTCTCAATCCACTGAGCTACCCAACTGACCCCCAAGGTTGGGCTTTTTGAGGGTAATTATGGAGAGGTTGAAAATTCTGTGCCAGTTTTCATCCAGTGGTTCTCCCCATTACCCCCCTGCTCTGGTCTCTCTCTGACTATTGCACAATAGAAGATTTATTTTTGAGTGTGAGAAATGAAGGTCTTCTTTGACTTCCTAGTTAAGACTAAAAATATGTTTGCATGGCCTAACAACATAAAAAAAGTCTTAATTTAGCTTCTTTTTGGTCTGATGGCAACTCCTTTTAAGGACAATTATACCAACTCTAAATGTCATAGCTTAACTTTTCTCTTAAGCATTTCACCTTCTCTTTAAAGCAAATAGCCTTAAAATTAAGTCCTGATAGGTTACAACCATTCTTAGGGATTCCCATTATAGAGTAAAATCAAGTATGTTTTATTAACTTCTAATTAGGGTATTTCTTAATACTGAAATCCAGAGCGATGACAGAAAAGTTTTCATAAGTTCTTAATTCATCTAGTTACACAGTTTTCTTCCCATGTGTATAAGAAGGACCAATAAAACTAAATCCTATGAACCTAAATGGTCTGATCAGCTCTAAATCATGGTTATCTTAAAGTGACAATTCTATTTTACAATTTATTAGCATGATGTTTTAAAAATTTCTAGGAAGACTGCATTTACAAAAAATGTTCAGAATATTATGTCTCTGGATTTGCTACTGACAATAATTAATGGATTTTGAGATGGCTGGGAAGTCTTCATGGCAAAAAACTAATTTTTTTCTATATTGATCTAACATAAAACACCATAAATAGTGTCTAATAAACTATTGGTTTACGAATTAAAGACGATACTGAAATTCAGATTTTTCACTTGAGTGTGTTATGAGGAAATTGGGCTGGAATCTTGGTCCTGCATTAGTAGGTCCCCCATGATCCTAAGTAAGTAATCACTCTGGGCTTCAGTTTTCTCACTTTATGAAAGAGAGAGGTTAAAATGATCTCTAAAGTCAAGTCCCCTTAAACAGAGGACTCAGAACTCAATATAATAGAGATTTCTGCTTATTATACTTGGAATACACCTCAAAATTCATTTTAACTTTAGAAGCATTCATAATAATATTATAAAAGGATTAATTTGCCTTGGATGGTGCTGTTAGTGAAAAATTTAGTCTAGGTCTATTTTAAGTCAAATTCTCTGAAGGGTATTTCTTACTGCTTACTTGGGGTTTTCAAGTCACTACTAATTCCTAGTTTTAGCAACTCCCATGAATACACCCAGAAAATAGAAGGCATTGCTATAGTCAGTAACACTCTTCAAGGAAAGCACGCTATCCTTTTTAGGAAGACAATTTACACAGTAGCCAAATAGGTACATAAAAATAGCTACTTCACTTAGGATGAAACAAAAGCTTTGTGCCAAATTATCAGACATATGTATTTTTAGTTCTTGGTTTTCCTTACTGAATGCTAGATTCCTTCAAAATCATTTTGTCAGTGAAATTGATGTTTGGGGGATAACAAACAAATAGGTAGTAGGAAAACATAGAAGGCATTAAATAGGTGTTTTAGAATATTTTTCAGGAAAAAATACACAAAATAAATGTTATTCATATTTTTCAAATTAAGAGAAAACTAAAGTAAGAGTTGATTTGGATTTCATACAGTTTTATATATTTATCAATAATATATATATGGCGCTGTGGGCAGATAAACAATTTTAAAGCTTCAGAGTAAAACAAACAGCAAATAAGCATGGCAATTATTGTTTGCAAGAGCAGGTAGCGACAAAGTTTAGCTAAGAGAACTAATAAAAAGTAAACAATGAGGATAGAGTGCTGGGTTTAGAGTCAGGGAGACTTGAATCAAAATCCTGCCTCAGATATTTTATATCTGTAACCATGGACAAGATAGTCAGCCAATGATAAGTTTTTACTTTTTACCTAGTGTCAGGCATTGTGCTAAACACTGGGTTAGTTCAGAAAAACAGTCCCTGACCCACTTGTTCTAATAGAGGAAACAATATGCAAGCACCTAGCCAAATGCAAGATGTATACAAAGTAAATGGATGATAATCAGAAAGGGAAAGACACTATTAGCTGGGGAAATGAGGTCTTCTTTATAAAGTAGGATTTGAGCTTGGTCTGGAAGGAATTCCAGGAAACTAAGAGGTAGTGGTGGAGCAGAGTATTCTAGGCAAAGGAGCTGTGAAGTGTTTTGTTAGTAAGGTATGGCAGCTGATTCTAGAAAATATGGAGAAAAAGTGTAAGAAGGCCAGAAAGGAAGGAGCTAGGCCATAAAGAACTTTAAATGCCAAAAGTAGGACTTGATATTTGATCTTGGAAGAAATAAGGTGCCTTCAGAGTTCATGGAGCAGGAGGGAGATGTGGTCGGATCTACAGTTTAGAAAAATCATCTTGGGTGCTGAGTGGAAGATGGACTGAGTTGGGCAGGGCACATATTCGAGGTAAGGAGACTGGGGTGAGCAGTATTCCAAGTCCAGGAGAAAGCAGAGTAGTTGCTGTGTAAATGGAAAAGATGGGACATAAAGGAAAGATGTTATAAAGGCACAAATGACAAGATTTGGCAATGGAGTGGATCTGTGGGGCGAGTGAAGGGGAAAAGTCAAGGATGAAACTGAGGTGGTTGGCCTGGCAAATTGGGAAGACGAAGGTGCCATTGACAGCAAAATGTTTAGAAGAATAAAGGATATGGAGGAAAGATAATGAGTTGTTTTGGTCATGTCATGATGAGTTTGAGCTGTCCAAAAGGCAGATGGGGATGTATTCTTGGAGCTTAGGACAACACCTAAGGGCTGGAAACAGACATGTCCTGGGAGTCAGAAAGACCTGACCCTGAATCTTGCTTCAATCATGCCCCGGGCAAGGGTCTGAGTCAGTTTCATCATCTTTAAAGTGAGAGGGTTGGTCTTTACACTCAAACACTCATACTCATACTCATTCTCTCTCTCTCTCTCTCTCTCTCTCTCTCTCTCTCTCTCTCTCTCTCTCTCTCTCTCTCTCTCTCTCTCTCTCTCTCTCTCTCTCCACACAGACACACACACACACAGACACACACACACACACACACACACACACACACACACACCCTCTGTTTCACTGATATATGGAACTGCTGGACAAGGAAGGTCTCAGGTCTCTCAACACTTGCTAGTCAGCATTTTTTCTGCAATATATAGTCTTAGTTGCTTAAAGCAATGACAGATTAAGAGAATATCCAGGATCATACAGACAAGGTGTGTCAGGGCAGAACACATATAAATAAATACAAACACACACATATAAATCCTAAGCATGAATACATATAACGTATATACATATAATGCAAGAATACATGGATACATGTAAATGCACATGTATATACATTTTTACTATAGATATAAACACTAGGGGCACATGTTGCCTTATCTCTGTGAAAGCACATTTCAAATGAGTTAGAGAAAGGATCAGTAGGATTAATTAGCCTGATATTTTGCAGGAAAGTTGGCCCAAGAAGAATAGGAAGCTCTTGAGGAAAAAAAAAAGCTGCAGACAGAAGCAAGAATGAGTCAGATGAGGAATAAAAGAAGGAACTGGTGTTGCAGCATGGAGAAGCAGTCAACTAATTTAGTTTAAAACAAAAAAAATATAAAAGATATAAGTTAGGGCAACTAACTAAGGATGCTAGGGTCTTCAAGAATAATTTCAGGAACTTTAAAGTTCAGAATGAACTGAGCCAGGAGATGAAATGCTAGGGATGATAAAAGAATTATTTTGATTATATTAGGAGGGTCAAAGAATTGACAAGGTCCAGTGCATGAAGCAAATGGAATGATAATCCTGCATAAAGTTGTGAAATTAATAAAGGTTACTCAATTTTTGCTTCTTTTACCTTTTCTAAGAAGTCAGCAAGCATTTGTTAAAGAGCTTACTGTGTGCTAGCAATTATAAAAATAAAGGTAAAAACAGTCTCTGCCCTCAAAGACCTCACAACCTAAATTAGTTGGAGACATATGAAAATTATGTATAAACAAGATATGGATAGGACAAATTGGAAGTCAACTCAGAGATAGGCACTAGGATTAGGGTTAGGGATAAATAGTAAAGATTTTTTTGTAGAAGGTGGAATTTTGGCCAAACCTTGAAAGAATTTAAGGAAGCAGACAAAGGAGAACCTTGTAGGCATAGGGCACAGCTACTGAAAAGCAGAGAGCTGGAGAAATAAGAAAGGTCAGTGTCACTAGATTGAAGTGTAAGTAAAGTGTAAAAAAGCTGGAAAGTTAGGAAGGGGCCAGGTTGTGAAGCACTTTAAAAAGCAAATAAAATTTTATATTTGATTCTGAAGATAATAGGGAACCAATGGAATTTATTGAACAGGGGGTAACTATACTTATACTTTATGGAATATAACTTTGGTATCTCTGTGGAGTATGGATTTTCCAATTATCTCTTCAAGATGAGAGATTAGAAGTGGTAAGACCAGAGGCCTACTGCAATAGTGCAGATATGAGGTGATGAGGATCTGAACTACTGGCTACAGTCTAAACACTGCAGAGTACTGGCCCTCAGTAGAATCGGCATGGATGAACTTGAATTCACTGCAATCAGTTTATAGGACTGCTGAGGAAACAATACTCAAAAGCTATCAAGAGAAAGCTTTGTGCTCTTGTCTTCAAACTATACCTTAAGCTACTTATGGAAAAATACCTGGCGGATATCATTATTGAGATCCTGCGTGATTTCTGAAATGGAGGGAGGTGCTAAGGACTAGAGAAAAGCAAACTTTTTTTTCCACTTTCAAAAAAGGGATGAAGGTAGCATCTACAAATTATAATTCAATGAACTTGTCTTCTAATCCAAGTGAATACAGAATATATTAAAAGAATGATTTAACACTTAAGAGAGAGAAGCAGTGATCAATAAAGGCCACCATGGCTCTACTGAGAAAATGTCACAGCAGATAAAATTGGAGTAATGCTATAGATAGTATACTTAGGTTTCAAAAAAAAATATTTGACAAATCCTCTCATGCAACTTTTTATGACAAGGCAAGAAGTTAGACAATGGTACAATCAGGTGAATCTGATTCTGGTTGGATGACCCCAACAGAAGTAATTAATATCAACTTGGAGGGAACTCTCTAGTGGATTGCCTTTGGGATCTGTCGCTAACACTTTGCTTTTGACCTTTTAAAAACCATATGATCATAGACAGAGAGCTACAAGGGGCCTTACTGGCCAGTTAGTATATTTAATAATTTTCTAGGAAACTGAGTTTCAAGACAGCTAAACTGACTTGCCTAAGGTTACATAGAAAGTATGGGACAAGAGAACTATTTAAAATTTGGTAGCTCAGATCTTTGCTGCTTGGAGGCTTTCTTTTCTTGCATGGCCCAATTTGGAGCCTACAGAGAAATAGAATGGTCATCAAGCAGCCCATCTTATTCAACTCTTACAAAGTTTTCATTTTTTATAAGGGGTTTATTTTGAGGCAGCTAGAGAGCACAGTGGATATAATACCAAGCTTGGAAGGGAACTGGGTTCAGATCTGGTCTTAAATATTTCCTGTGTGTCTTTGGGCGAATTTTTCATTGCCTAGCCCTTGCCATTCTTCTGTCTTAGAATTAATGCTAACATAGAAGCTCAGGGTTAAAAAAAGTTTATTTCATCTATTAATGTATAAATTAAGTGCACAATAACTCCTGTGGGAAATTTAGCTTTGGTATTTTTATGTTGAAATGATCAAAATCACAAAAATGTCATTAATTCATACATTGTTCTTTTTAAAAAAAAAACAAAACAAACCCTTACCTTCCATTTTAGAATTGATATTGTGTTCCAAGGCTTAACAGCAGTAAGAGATAGGCAATGAAGGTTAAGTAACTTGCCCAGAGTCATACAGTTAGGATATATCTGAGGTTATATTTGAATCCATCTCCCATTTGTAGGCCTGGCTCTCAATCTACTAAGCCACCTAGTTGCCCCCTATTAGTTCATTTTTGACAAAAAATGTTCTTAACCAAGCATCATCAAATCATCCTTTAAATCATCGTTCCCCTTTCATAAAGCTTCTTAGTCTTAAAAGATATTATCCTCAAATTTGATTATTATTTTGCCAGTGCCTTATAAAACAAAATAGTTAATCTCTACCTTAATAAAGCAAACCCATCCACTTCCCATGTGTGTATGACTCTTAAAAAGTAAAACTCAATCCAAAACACTGAACATCTAAAATTTACTTCCAATGCAACATTTAAAAACATTTGCTTATTAAACTCTAGCTATTAAGAATTATGTAGAAATGGTGCTGTGTTAAGTTGTTACTGTGGAGAAATTATGCATTTAATCCTTGATTGGGAACATATTAAAATTACAATTACTTTTACCAAACAATTTTAGGTCTCATCATAAAAAATACTCTTACCCTCTCTTTAATTTGGTGACACACCACATTTACTGTGGAAACATAGTTTTGGACAAAAGCTAACAGATGTTCCAGGGTGTGCCAGATGGTGGGCCAATGTTTAAAAAAAAAAATAGTTTGTCAAAATTTGGCCAAGATAAAAAAAGGTGTTTTGTTAAAAAGATAAAAAAGAAATTGTTTTGTTAACACTGCTGACTTGCCAAGGTAAATAGCTATTTTATAAAAGGAAATTTCTGTAAGACAACTAAAAAAAATAAGAATAATTTCTCATTTACATTTTCAGAATTATAGTTAATCAGTCTTTCACCTACTGTGAATAAAAATAACAGTCCCAGCTCACTTAGATTTTTACTAACAGCAGAAACTACTACTGTTGACTATCTATTGCATCAAATTACATCATAAAACCAATTCAAAAATAAGTTTAAAAATGATAAATGATATATTTCAATAAATTTTAACCAAACATTTGAATAATACTTCATTTTTTAACATTAACATTTATGGTATAATTTTCACCTGTCTCCTCAAAATTAGAGTGCTAATTCTGCTAATGAAGATATTATACATAAAACTCAAAATGAGAAGAATTATTTCAAAATAATATCTGAAGTATCAATGGCTAATATATATTTGGGCAGAACTAAAGGAAAGGCTACTAGAATTCAAATCTGGAATCATTTTTTAGTGGAAGATAAGAGTAAATAGAAGAGGAGAATTAGGAAAATGAGGGTGAGGACTCAAAACCTCTTGCCGTTCATTTTAATCTGAATTCTAATCAGACACTGGGAAATGTTTCAGCTTGTGGATATTTTGAACAAAATCAGAATAATTAGGAAAATATCACATCAGATGAGCTTATATGTTCTCTAGCACTAGGAGACATTAATGTTTCTTAGGCTGAGAACTGAGGCCTTAGAGACAAACCTTTGAAGTGCTCAGTCTGATTATTAAGCAAAGCTTTAAAAACTTTATTCCTTTCCAGAGTGAGCTAAAAATGCAAAATCTAGAACACAGCTTGAAACAATAAATAACTAAGCTTTGAGTTTTGTAGAACGATCCCTAAAACACAACATACACAAGATTGAGATGACAAAAAAGAAACATATCAAAAAGAATATTCTAAAAAGCATTTATTATGGACCTACTTTGTACCAGGCATTGTACCAAGCTGAATATGTTTAAGAAAAACTCCAAATCCAAGGAAACTTGGAAAGGAATGAAAAAAAGAATAGCTAAAGACTTAGAAGATAATTCTTGAGAGGTCAACAGAGCTTGCTTATGGAAAATGTGGCTCTTTTAGTAGATACTGGCTCCACTAAAATATGACTTCGGTATAAGTCCGTTAACATACAACATCTGTGGTCTGAGAAGCTTTGGAGGGTTGGGCAGCAGTGATGCATTTTTTTGATTATAGCATCTCATGAAATTATCTCCTAGGGTGCAGAGAGTTTGGTTCTGTGTCAGTTGAGGGAGTACTCACCAGGATGATATCACTGATCCTTAAGTATAAAATATGTATAAACTAGAGATGCTTTTTTTATCTCATTAACAAACCTGAGGGATACTATCATGCATTTTATTCCCATGACATTATCCATAAAACTGAGTAAGAAACATAATGAGTGCTCCAAAGATTGTGTGTGGTAATGGTATGAAGGAGAAATGAAAGAAACCCAATGTCTATTTGTACTATTGAACTATTCAAATGAACTTATGAGTCCAAGTTAATGATTTCAAGTTGACAGAAAACTGTGGTTTTTTAAATAGCCAATGGGTAAACAGAAGGCTTATTCTTATTTAATATGCAATTATAAAAGAAGTGATTTTCAAAAGCACTTATCAAAAAATAGAATTTAAGTATATTTAGTCCCTTAGAGAAAAATCTCAAGAGATACACAAATAATTTGGATTAATGTTAATCTGAAACATTTTTCTAAATTACACATTAAAAATTCCATTAAGAAGTAGCAGTTTTATAGATTGCACTGAAGCTGTTACACAGTATACAAAATTCACAAGACTACAAGTGAATTAGAAAATAAATTACCTTGACTAGAAATTTAGATGGGTTTCTGTGTCTGGGAGTAGTTGGACTATTTAAAGCAGTGGTTCCCAAACTTTTTTGGCCTACCGCCCCCTTTCCAGAAAAAAATATTACTTAGTCCCCTGGAAATTATTTTTTTTTAATTTTAATAGCAATTAATAGGAAAGATACCAGGGGGTGGTAGGGCCCACTTTGGGAATCACTGATTCCCAAAATTCCCAAAAAAGCATTGCATAATTTCACAAATATAATCCAGTTCTCTATTCCTCTTATTCTACTATTGGTTCAGCTGCAGGGCTTAGCCAGATGTATGAATTGATGGACTAACTCAATGGGTTGCACACATAACTATATCATGGTCAAAATATCAGTATTCCTTATCTGTTTGTTTGTTTTTCCTGGGTGGGCTATTAGGGTTATTTCTTTTAAGCAGTTACTGATATCATTGAAGATATTCTTAGTATGGAGTTCCCATGTCTGTAGTCACAGAACACCACGATCTCTGAAAAACCGAAACTGCAGGTGACCTAATGGGCACTGGAGAAATACAGAATTACTAAAGACTTGGAAGCAAGAAGCAGCAAAAGTAAAAAAAAAAAAAGATGTTGTTTAGGAAATGCAGTATATTCTCCAATCTCTGTTTCATTTTAGTTATGCATAGCACAATCAGTAGATTATATCTCAGGGCATTTGAAACCCTGAAAAATAGAGAAGACGGAAGCCAAAATGATGATGGTCTATACAGGTTTTTATTTTGTCTTCTTTTTTGAATGAAGATAGGAATAATACATTTTTCTTATATACCTGTAACTTCAAGGAAATCAGAGTAGTGGAACTGTGGAAGGGAAGAAAAGGATAAGACAGCTTTTCTCTTTAGATATTACTTGAGCTAGTTCCCATTTTCATTGAATTTCTCCTTTTGTAACCTTTTCTGTGTGAGGAAGCATTTCGGGATTGTTGAAAGTGCTGTACTATCTTCCAAATAAAATGTTGGAGGAAGTATTCACATTGATGAGGTCACATTTGCCAAAATGACAACATAATGGCTACTTGCTTTTATGACTACTAAAATTGACATTACATAGCCTTCATATGTATGTGATGGCTCTACTTTGGAAAGCTTAATTTCTGATCATCATTTCTTTTTCTTTGCATACTGTACATCCAAGCAGCGAAATGCCATCTTGAGTAATAGTTATATAGGCTCAGGATGGCCAGGTCCTCAAAACTGCTAAATAAACTTAAAAAAAAAAAGTGGTCTGTGTTTGCATGAATTCCTAAAGAAATTAAGGGTATTTATTCAGAAGAAGAAAAGATTTAAGAGGAATTTGATTACAGCCTGTGAAAGGCTGTTGAATGCAAGAGAGATTAGATTTGTTCTGCTTGAATCTGGAAGGCAGAATTAGGAATAACAGTTCAAAGTTAAAGGAAGAAAGATTACTATATCTGTAAATTGAAAAGCCTGAATTAGATGATCTGGTTAATGTCTTCCTATAAGTTCACCAGGAGGGGTCCACTCAATGTGTCAGAGGCCTTGAGTATCAAACTGTACCCATGCCATATCACTAGTCCATCTTCTCTTCCTATCATACTATTCCTACTTAAAATCTTTTAAGTCCTTAACTGCCCTTGTGATGAGTGTTTAGTTAGGTATCTCTATTAGTTTTCTTTAATTTTACTTTCTAGTGATTCTATGAATGTAATCACCTGCCATTTTTTTCATAAGATTTTACAGATAAGTTTATATTCTAACCTAGTGTTATCTTTGGTAGCCACTTCTAACTGTTTGGCAAGAAAATCACATATTTGCACACTAAGGTACTTTCTGGGCTCTTTTGGTTTATTTACCTTGGTTTATTTTTGGTTAAAAAAATTATCATTAGTCTTACTGTCCCTCCTGTTGATTATTTTCCATTTCTGACTGCCGATTGCTTTTTAAAATAGTTCCAACTAGGATTCATTTGCTTCATTGGCTTTTTCTCATTCTTCTTGCTTTTTACTAATTCTGATCTCAGCTCAATTGAGGATAATACCCATATCAATAACAAGTCTTCTTCTGACTGTTAAACCATAATCACTTTCATTTTTTTGTGAATTTGGTGTCTACAGCTTACAAATTATTTTTTGGGAAGAAAGTGTCTATACTATAAAGACATGAGGTTTCTATGTAATTAACAAATTTTTGGGCTCCCTCACTCCTTCCTGAATCATGTTTTCCCATATATTTCTTTCTAGCTTCACCTTTTTCCAGTATTGCACCAAAGTTATCAAGAATCAGACTGAATGTTGATTTAGTTTTTTCCATGAAAATATTTGAAGTTTGTGCACCAATATATCAGTTGCTTCATCATTGGCAACTGATATTGGTGCATGAACTTCAAATATTTTCATGGTGGTCTTCTTTTAAATATGTAAACAAATAGTCCATTAAATTATATTTGCTGTTACTTTTAGATGTATAACAAAATTCACTATGCTAACTCTATTCTTTTCCTCTCTTAAAAATGCCTGTATGTAAGCAATTGGGATAAAAAGAGACCCAAAGAATTTAAATGACTTGCTCAAGATCACATAGATTGTAAGGATTAGAGGTGGGATTTGAACTAAAGTCATTTATTTAACTCTAGTTACAGTGCTCTATCTCAATCAATCAACAAACTTTTATTAAGCACTTATTCAGGCACTTGGGATACAAAGAAAAAGCAAAAATAGTTCCTGTCCTTAAGGTACTTACATTTTAATAGTGTGTGTGCATGTACAAATAACTGTCTATAAAATAAGAGTAATATTTCATTCTTCTGTGGTTATACCATATAAAGTGGAGCTTACTTCCAAAGTTTCTAAAAAGTACAGACTTTTACATGAATCATAGGATTTAGCATTACAAAGCACTTTTGAGATTGCCTAGAACTTTTAAAAGGGAATATAGTATAGTAAGAGGGTTAGATATGAATCAGGTGAGACATGGGCTCAAAATTGTGATCAAGATCTGAACTGTGTGTGTGCTTATACTCACTAGCAACTCCCTAGTAATGTTACATGGAGAGGGCTCTGCAAATCTTAAAGTGCTATGCCAATGTGAGTCATTATGAACAAAGTTCAACTTCTCCATTTTACAGATCAGTAAGCTGGGGTCCAGAGAGGTTTAATAATTTCCTCCAAGAGACACTGGCCATCAATAAGAGGGCTAGGATGTAAATCCAGGTCTTCTGTCTCCAAATCCTGGTCTCTTTTCATTATATTACCCAGATATGCCTGTTGTCATAAAATCTTAGTATTTAAATATTTGGATATAGATTCTTCTTTGCATAGCAGGATATTTTATTTTCAAAATATTCTTCTAAACTGAAATATATAGTTAAGTCTAAGGAATGGAATGTTACTGGAGAAATTTAAGTTACATTTTAGCATATTCTTTAATATTCCTTAATATTTAATGAATAATATGCATATCTCCATTTTAATTACTAGTTCCTTTTTCTTACATGGGTAAATGGGCAGGACCTAAGGAAAAGAGTAAGAATGTTGGGGAAAGAGTGAAGGATGAAGACTTAATGGGTATCTGTCAAATAGTCTGTTAATATATTTGCTGGATGATTGACCTAAGAATAAGAATGATCCTTAAGAAAGATTAGGACGTAAAAACAAATTCAGTATGTAGAGAAGCATCATTCAGCATTAAGAATAGTTTTCCATGCCATGGATTCCATAAACTCCTTTGCCTTCTTGTGCTGGGATGGTGGCTTTGGATTCTTAGAGGCCAGGCTGGCAGAGTATAAGTTCTAGCAGGTTCTCCCACACTGTTTTTGAGGACTGGCTTAAGCACCTTTGCCACCTTGAGACTTTGCTACTATGAACAAAATAAGACAAAAAAAGATAGTAATCATGTGGTGAGAGCAAGAGATAACTGCTGGATGTCTTGTGTGTTCCAGTGGTGTCCTTGAGATTTCAAGTAAGAGCAGGAGGGTTCCTGGGTGCTAGGTGGCTCCTCTGTGGCAAACTTATGGGAGAACATGCACCAGAGTTACACAGGAAGGGCAGGCATGATATCTGTGTCAATTACCAAAATTATTCTTTTATTCAAATAAAATTTTATAAAGTAATTATGATTAATTTCCCTGAAACGTGTAATAAACTTGAAAAGGTTTGGCCAATTTGGTTATTAAGCATACTTGGGAGTACTATGACTTGAGTGACTCCTTTAATTGTTAGATTATTTAAAATGTTCAACTTCCCTCAATGTAATATGAAACATTTTTTTCTGTGTGTGTGTAGGGTATCTATCATCCATCTATCTCACTATGTCTCATGGATTAAGAGCTAGGAGAGACATTAGAGATCATCTGACCTAGGAGTTTTTAACCATATCTGTGTTAGGGACTTTTTGGGCTGGCTGGTAAAGTCCACAGAAGTATGTGGTATTCCTTCCTAAGAGGTATAATTTCCTTGAAAGCAGGGAGTCTCTTTTCTGTCTTTGTATACCCACTATCTAGGACATAATAGGTACTTAATAAATAATTTAAAAAATACCAAACCCTTGGCTTGTTCCAAGACAAAAGAGTGGTAAGGGTTAGGCATTTGGGGTCAAGTACTTGCCCAAGGTAACAAAACCAGGAAGTATCTGGGACTACATTTGAACAGAGGACCTCCCATCTCCAGGCCTGGCTCCCTATCTACTGAGCCATCTAGCTTCACTTTAATAAATCATTTTTGATTAGTTGTGCTTGGTACAGATAAATGGTATTCCAATTTTTCCTGAGTTACTTATGATTAGAAGGTAAGTTATTAAACAGGGTTGCTGTGACAAAAATGTTCTGTAAACCTTAATATGTTTACAAATTTGAATTACTATAATTATGATCAGGGATTATATCTTGCTTACCTTTGTATCGCCTCTAGTGTCTTACACCCCCCCCCCCAAAAAAAAGGTACTTTCCTGACTTTATTCCTTTGCTAAGGCTGTTTCTGGTGACTGGAAAGCTTTCCATCCTGTCTTAACCTGAATACTGAATTCTTAAATATTACCTAAAGCCTAACCAAATGGCTACCTTTTTTATGAAGTATCTCATAATCTCCATTATCAGTAATGACCTTTCTAGTTTTTAATCTCAGATAGCCCTTGGCTTATACTTCTCTTATACACTGATCATATGTTATAGTTATTTCTGTGCCATGTCTTTCTACTAGTCTATTATCTTCATGTTGTAGGGACTGTGTAAATTTTTTCTTTCTATCTATGCAGTGTTCTAAACAGAGTAGGTGGGTTAATTAACAAGAGCAAAGCACAACAGATGGATAACTTAAATGTTGTACTAGTATCCATCAAACATTAAAATGATATAGAGGAAAGTCTTCAGTGATTAGGCAGAGCTTCCATAGACTCATGGAAGAAAAATAAAAAAAGCGTTGATTATTTTGACAGCTGATGGAAAACAGCTATTCCAGGGCTGGGGCAAAGAAAAGGACTGAGCTTGCTTAAAGGCTGTTTTAGGCTCAGAATGTAAGGAAAGAGGTTCTTTAATAGAATGTTCATTAAGCAAGGCAGTTAAGTGTTAAGAACATATTATTTTAAAATTAACTTTAAGATACTTAGAAGGAGATAAAAAATAAAGAGGAATAGAGTTATTTATCTTAGAAATTGACCTGATATATAACAAATAACTTTAAGGAGAATGCTAACACCAAAAGAGCTAAAAGAATGGTGATGGGAATGGAGCATTAGTTAAATTCAAGATAGGTTGAAAACATGGTGAATTGAGGAAAAACTAAGAATTAACAAAAGCAATGATGTACAAACATAATGAAAAAGTTATAGAGCTTAGACCCACACTGGGTCAGTGCAAGACTATATAAATTGCAGCAAATAACAACTGAGGCAGGATATTAAAGTCTCTGGGAATTACTAAGACAGAAGAAAAGTGGAAAGTGACAATATAATAAATGACTTGATTTCTGATACAAAGAATGAACCTTGAAAATGCTTCCATAAAAGGCCCAATTCCTAGGTATGGGGAGAATTTATTTTTTAGATGAAATTATATGGGCTTAATAAATTACTTAAATAAATTCATATTAGCACTAAGACTAAGAATAATCTCATATTCCAGTAAATCATGAAGGAGGTATAGAAAGATGTTGGTGAAACCCTGGATCAGCATGGCAGAATGATTCCTACTTTTGAGAAATTAAGATTAATTTGGTAATAACCTATGAGACTTGGTAAACTTCTAGAACCTTCACTGTAAAAAAAGTTTTTGTGGCAGTATTTAATCAGAGGCAATAATACTCTCTATCAGTTTGGGTAATAAGAGAGAAAAAAAGTATTATTTTACTGAGTGCTTGGTATGGAAATCTTTGAGAATGGATGACTGGGGATAAGGGTAGATAATTGAAAGGGAGGAACACTTGAAAGCCAAAAAGGAGAAATGGGGTCAGGGGCTAGACAGGTTACAGAAAGCAATAAGCTGCCTTCAGGAAGAAAATAAGCTTTTAAAGCAAATTGGCTAAGGATACAGGGTAACTTGGCTACAAAGGGAACATGTGTTGTACCGTAAATTGTAATTAAAAAAATGTGTGCATATGCTGATGTGACAAGGAGTCATTTAGTATTTTGTCTTCTAACTTAGTCAAAAAAGCTAGTGGGATAAAATCTTCAAGAAATCCTAGTGAGTTGGAAAGGGAAAAAGAGAGAGAGAGAGAGAGAGAGAGAGAGAGAGGGAGAGAGAGAGAGAGAGAGAGAGTGTGTGTGTGTGTGTGTGTGTATAAAAGCTAAGTAAGATTTGATTGTGTTTTGATTCTATTAGAATCCTACTGCAAAAGATCAAGCTCTGTGCTTGGAGTTAGATATAGCTTCAAATCTAGCTGACACATACTAGCAGTGCCTTAGGGGCTCTGGCTAGATCTCAGCCTCTAAGTCACAGATGAGATAGAAGACTGTGTTGATAGAGAGAGTTCTTATACCATGATTGATTGTTCTTTAAAGAATCTTCTTGCATCTGTATGTTTCATTCTATGAATTCTTTTATAAGCATAATTTTATTCAATACGGGTTTGGTAGATTGCAAATCATAATGGTCTAGAAATTGTGTTTTGATATGATTCTAATTTGGGATTGTTTCATTATACTGGTAATTAAAATTGGTTATCAAGGGCAAAATTGGATGTCCTGTCATTGAAGGGAAATGAGGTTCCACTGATGCAGAGAGCTACTATATATTTAATTTGATATTTTCTGTGCTGGGTTTCTGTGAGCATTTGAGATTGTCAATCAGGATAGGGCAGTAGGAGGGACACACATATGAATGAGGTAGCTATTCTTTGTGACTAAATCAGACACTTACATTCAGTTGGACTACTCATAGAAATCAGGTTGGTAGAAAGGAAATGGGATGACTGTTTCCTACTAGTGGATTCTGTATTATCCATTAATGTGTTAGATGAGTCTTCCTGATTCCAGGCTTAGGCCTCTATCCACCTAGCTGCTCCTGGGTCAGATGGCTAAATTTCCAAATGAGAAAAAGAACTATCTATAGACAGAGGTCTCAGGTAGGTAATAGAAAAAGGACCATTTTACATTGCTTCTGAATGCTTTTGGTGTCTAACATTAAATATGGACTATAAAGACCATTTTTCTCAAGAGTGTGCCAGAAGTGTTCCCTAGTCCTATTGATTCCTTTGCATTCCTTATCAGATAGCAGCAAAGAAGGTTTAGGTCTTGGCTCAATGTGAACTTTATTAGCTTCATTTCCCTACACTCAGGATGAGGATCAGTTATCCCTGTTGGTGGCACTAACAGGGAAAAAGGATGAACCTCAAATTCTGGTGACTGTATGCACCTCAAAAGGATGTATGTCAAATTCTCTTCTGTCAGTTGGGCATTTCCTAATATGGATGGGTTGGATAAGGGTTTAGTTTTCACTATGACAATGACACCTCCTTCTAAAAAGAGGTTAAGACACTAAAAAACTTTTTGAAAATAGGTGGGAAGAAAGCTGAAAGAATGAGTAGTGGGATAAGGCTTTATTAACTGACCCAAGAAAATCCTGAAAAAAAACCCAAAATGGTTCAAAACTATAAAACCATATACATTGACCCCTCCCCAAATTTGACTACTTCTATTTCAAAATACTAACACAGTATCAGTGAATTAATGACCAAAGAACTAACTATTTACTTTGCTAAGCACTTTTCAGCTATAGGATTTAAGGTAATACATGTAAATGACCAAAACATCTAAATGCTGCTAAAAAATTTTAGCAAGTGATAAGAATTCTTAAGTTTCAATGTAACTGATAAGACTATTTTAGCACACAATATACAATATATACTGAATTGTGTTTCAATGTCCAATCTATGTTGATCTTTCCACATTCTTTCTCATAGAATTAGGGCAAATAAAAAAGACCTAGAAACGTGATGAAAATAAATTGATATGTTAAATATACAATTTATGGATGGAAGGGGACTTACATCTAGGAGTGTGTGGAGATGCTGATCCTGGAAAACACTGTGTAGAAAATCTAAGTCCTTTTCACTGCAGTCTGTAAGTGCATGAATTTCCTCCAGGCTGTCTAGCACCTGTGAGACTGCTCCTACAGGTAAACAAACAGAAAAATAAATAGCTAGAACAGAAAGTCGTTGATAAGCTAATTTTTGGAACAGGAATCTTCCATTTTAGTATAATGAATTAACATTAGAACTGCAAAGGCTAGAACTTTCACTGAAGGCTAAATTTCTTGAGTTCCATAGTTTTTAATAACATTGCAATTTCATTTCTTTTTAACAATGGTTTAGTTGTCTTGGTTTTCTATAACAACTTTCTCAAAGCATTCACATATGCCTTATCAATGCTAATACTGCTCCCTTATTTCACCTTATCAACTAAAGATAACTTATGAAGACCTGTGTGTACCAAGTTATACTGTAAACTAGGTAAATAACCTAAATTATTACTTAAAGGTAAACACAACAGAAAAATCAAAGGACAGGAATGTTTTGATTGATGTCAAATTTCTAATCTTGCTACCTGGAATAAGTATCAAATAAGTACAATTATTATATATTCTCCCATGTCACTTTTGTATTCCACTTTATAGGTATTTTGTAAAGTATCTTACAATTCAATTGTCTTCAGATATGATGAACTAGTTTAATCTTTGTTTATGAAAATTATCTAAGTATCCAGAATTACCATTATATAGTCTACAGTGCATATAATAAAATCATGGAATAAGACTGGAAAGAGTCTTACAGTTATCAGTATGAAGTCCAAGCACAGGCTTTTGTGAGCTACTCATTTTTGAATATTTCTGTTAATGACTCATCAACAAACACTCTCAATAAGTGCCTTCTCAAGAATAAAATTATCTAAATAGATAGCACACAATACTTTTATCATGTTTAACCAAACTTAAGTTTTCTTATTCGTCAGCTTTAATAAAAAAATAGCTGCTTTATTTTGCTACTATTAAAATGCAAAGACTGGAAAAAATTCTCTATTCTATCCATCTCTACCTATTTGGAGAAGGACAAGAAGTACAGTATTATTGACACTTGAATCCCTGATTAATATTATGAGTGGAAATGTAAGTTTGGGGTCTTCCTAATCAAGTGAAGGCAGTTTTTGTAGAGTGAGTAGCCTCGGGTGATTTTGCAAATGCAAGAGATCTTGCATCAATCCTTCATTACATTGGTCATCTTTTGTTTTTGCCCTAGACTTCACATCTATAAACCACGGATAATAACAGAAGGGAAATAGTAACAAAAATAAAAACAGATGCCAAACACGCACTTCTGGTAGCTGCTATATAAATCCAGCATCACAAATGCTGTTTTAAATTTCTGGATTTTCCTTCGATTTGTAGTTATATTATCAAATTAGACTGAATGAGAAAAAAATTAACAGGAGCTATTTTACAGTCTGAAAGAGCTGAGTTAAAATACGTTATGAGTGAGCCTGGTTAGAGCCATAATATAATAGTTTGGAGTCAGACAGTATTCAAGGCAGCCATTGACATATTTTGGCTCTGCAACTTTGGGTAAACAAGTGACCTGACCCCATGCAACTTTCTAAGACTAAACTGCAGAGAAAATGCTCTTTGGTAGAGAAGTTCCTCACCTTGGTAGATCTTGTGATCTACTGAGAAATATTAAAGATAGCATTTCTACTTATGGCCTAAAAGGCAAGAATACTAAAAGGTGAACATTTACCAAAATAAGTAAACATTAAAAATTTATGTTAACTTTTTTAGATTAAGGATTAATGTCTAGTGTAAGATGGCTTTTGCTAACATTAAAATGTCTAGAATATACTAAGCTCTCTAAATATTTTTGCTATCTCATTCATTGAATTATCTCACTGAAGGAAGATGAAAAAAGGCATTGCTTACTAAAAATCAACAAAATAGTTTAAAAGGACAAAATGTCTTACATTTTAAAAAACCCTTTATAATTTAGAGGGTATTAATATCTTTTCAAGGCACTCTCTTTTTATATAAGTGGAACTTATATAAAGAACTAGTAAACATAAGCTTATCTTACTTGATATTAGTATGTTAAATTGCCATCTTCTTCAACTAATCTCACTAAGCTACCCAATTTTATTTTCAGATACCTAATTTCTTGAGTGTAGGGACTGTTTTATTTATTTATTTTTTTGTACATAAATCTCCAATGCCCAATACAGTTCATTGAACACAGTAGGTGCTTAATAAATGCTTAAAGATTCCAGTGAAGAATACTTCCTACACCAGTGAAGACTGGTAACTATTCTTCAATTTACATTCTTTGAAGTCTGAGTTGGGTATTGCGGGCTTGTCAGAATATTTCAAAGAATATGTCACTTTATAAGAGATCATGACTCCAAGGGGAGTGTCTCTACCAACTATATCACCGTTTCCTAAATGTACCTATTTTTTTAATGTGATAAAGACAAATTCTATTGTTGGTTCATTTTTCTGTTTTATTTAGGTAAATGGTAAAATGGTTTTGGGTCCCCTGGACAAACCTGGTAATTGGGAATTTCATAAAAATGCTAACTGTCAAGAGAAAAGCAATAAAAGTTTTAAAGGATGCAGTAAGTGGCTCAGTGGATACAATAGACCAGGAGATGGGAGGTCCTGGGTTTAAGTCTGGCCTAAGACATTTTCTAGTTGTGTGACCTGGGCTGGTCACTTAAACCCTCATTGCAGAGCTGTTACCATTCTTTTATCTCAGAACCAAAACATAGGATTGAGTCTAAGACTGAAAGTAAGGGTTAAAAAAATGTTCTAAGGTAAAACATTGTCACTCTAATTTTTGTCATTAAAAAATCTAGATCTCTGTATTTGAATAATCATTTGATTTAGAAATTTGTGGTCTGAAGTTAAACTACTTGGCTATCTATATTAGGGATTTAACACGGTCCATTTTTATAATTTCACTTCCAAAAAGAGAATCAACCTTACAGAATGAATAATATAGTGTGTCATTTGAAATTATTATAAGCCCTTGGGAGACTACATCTCCCAGGGATCCCTGCTACAACTTCCCCCGACACCTCCTACTTCCTTTGTGGGAGGTGTTGGAGAAAGTATAAAAGAGGAAGTGGCACCTTTTTTGGGCTCTGCTCTCTGGAGCCTGGAGGCTGGCTAATAGCTCTCTACCCTGAGCTCTCTCTTTCTTGGTGCCTTTCCCCCTTTCTATCTACCTCCTAGTTTTTCTTAGACCTTCCCCTTTCTAATTTAAATAAAACCTAGCTATTCTAAACCCTAAGTTGTTCTCTGATCTTTTATTTGAGCCCCGAAGGGCTCTGGTCAATTTCCCCCTGCTGGGGCTGGGGACTGCTACCTTTCTTTCCCTTCTTCTCTCCTTTCTTCCATCCATCCTTCCTTCTACCTTCCTCCCTTCACCCTCACATTTATTTGGCGACCACAAAGGGACCTGAAGTTTTTCTGGTCCTTTCTCCCTTTACCCTCACAAAAAGTACTATTGCTCCTTTTAAAATTCAAGTCTAACACACACACACACACACACACACACACACACACATACACATGAGAGTATAGGAAATGAAGCCATGCAAGGGGAAGTGTGCATTTGAATCTGTTGCTGTTCTTAGAATGGTATGGACCAGTCCTGTTCGTTCTACAGTTCCTCTATTGCTATGTGTTTAACTGTATTGCTCCCTTCATTTTTTTTGGTAGACGATGTCCAGGAAGGAGAGAGACAACACATACAGATGACTTTCATCTACATTCAGCTATCAAAATGGATCTTCCTAAAGCAAAGGTCTTTCCATGTCACTACTCCGCAAAGTAGTTCCTATCACTTCTAGGACCAATTATAAAATCATCTGATATTCAAGCCATCCATAACCTGTTCCCTTCCTTTCTAGTCCTTTTATATCTTACATTATTGCCCAGTATCTAACTTTACAGTCCATCGCTATACATTGGGTATTTTCACTGGCTGTCACTTATACCTGAAACACTCTTGTTCCTCATCTTTGCCTCTTGGCTTCCCTGATTTTCTTCAAGGTCACAGCTATTTCTCACTTTCAGTGAGAAGCCTTTCCTGATCTCCCTTAATCCTAGAGCATTCCATTCTGTTGCTTATCTCCAATTTATCTAGTATATAGCTTTTTTGGTACATAGTTGTTTGCATGTTGTCTCCTTCATTAGACTGTAAGCTCGTTAGGAGCAGGTACTATCTTTTACCTTTCTTTTTATCTCCAGCATTTAGCACAGTTCCTGACACACAATAAAAACTTAACAAATGCTTATAAACAGACTGATTAAAAATAAGTCTCAACAGGCAATGCTGTTATTCCTATTAATTAAAATATTTCTCAATATAATGCTGTATTTCTTGACTCCTGAAAACTGTGTGAGAAATCACAAATCATTAAAATTAATTTAAAAATTACTCAAAGATTGAAAAACAAAAAATGCTACAGCCTCAATAGAAAAGTAATCAATTATATTTTTAACTTGGCCTTCTCAATGAATTTTAATTAACCTAATATGTGAATCATTTGGTTACAAAATGCTCAATATTTCTATGATACCTACATCTAGCAATAATTTTCTCTGACAGATTATTTATGTGGTAGTTTATTAATGTTAGAAGAATAATTTAAAAAGAAAGTCCATCCATGAATGAATATGCAAATGAAAGGATACTTACATAAAATAATATAGGATATATGAGTAAATAAAATATCGAATTAACTTTTTTAACTTGAAACTTTTGTCTTGCTGATAATTTCAACTTCCAGAAGGTAGCAGAAGCATTTCTGATGTGATTCTGACCAGTAAAGGAAATGCCAATTAATGAAATAGAAACCTTGGGAATAGGTAAACCAGGCCCTTGAGAATTATTGAAGATAAAGAGGGTACTAGTCTCCAGGCATAATCTAAACTTTAAGAAAGCAGATTTCAAAAATTTACGCCTTGGTACTCTAAAAGGAAAGTCAGCTCAAGACGAGAGATTCTCAAAAATGAAATTGTTACAAGATAACCAACATTATTTCAATAAGGAAGAAAAGGGGAGAGGGTATCTATAAGACACAGATATGGCTGTTTAGGGAAGCTCACTAATAAGATTATAAAAGGACCTATTGGCAGGTTGAAAGGGAAAACAAATAATAGAAGACAATTTTTAAAAAGTGGCTTAGTCCTTTAAGTAGAAATTCAAGAAATCAAAAGTCTAGAATGAGCTAAGGCTTATGGAAGATACTAAAGAAAACAAAAATGTCTTTTAAAAAATGTTATACAGTGAGGTCAAAAGCAGTGGACTATTGCTTATCCAGGACGGATTAATGATGAGAAAAGATGAAAGGATATATAGCTTCTATTTCATTTCAGTTTTTCCACCAAGAGCATGATTTTCTGGTTAAGAATAGGGAAAAGTAGGGGGCAGCTGGGTAGCTCAGTGGAGTGAGAGTCAGGCCTAGAGATGGGAGGTCCTAGGTTCAAATCCGGCTTCAGACACTTCCCAGCTGTGTGACCCTGGGCAAATCACTTGACCCCCATTGCCCACCCTTACCAATCTTCCACCTATGAGACAATACACCGAAGTACAAGGGTTTAAAAAAAAAAAGAATAGGGAAAAGTAGTTGACAGGGTAAACGAACAGGGAGTACAAATTTGTCCTCAGTGAGTTCAAGTCTCTAGATTTGAGCTCAATGTTGATTTGGATTAGAATTCTAGAATGCATTTTTAAAAGGATGCTTTGAATAGTTAGAAATGTAATGATCACTATAAACTAATTTGTTTGAGTCACCAGAATCATGTAGTTTTTATATAAGGACAATACCTGTCCTTGAGGAGTTGATACTTAATAAAGGGAGACAACGTGCAAAAACAAGCTATCTATAGAATAAAAGGGAAATAACAAAAAACAAATAACAAAGAATGAACTAGAATTAAAGAATTTCCTGTAGAAGGTGAGATTTAAGAAAGGAAGAAGAGATGAGGAGGGAAGAACATTCCAGCATGGGGGAGTGGAAATGCCCAGATTTATATTTGATTCAGGAGGTGAGAGGAAGCTGCTGGAATAACAGAGTACATGGTTATTTACTTTTGCTAATTTAGGAAGATAACTTTGATAACTGGCATGAGGTGATAAGGCATAAGGGTAATGACAGTCTCAGAGGGAAGGGGGTATATATGAAATGCAATAAAAGTAAGTTGGCAGATCTTGGCAACAGATGTGATATCTGAAGAGGAGGAGAAAAAAAAAGTTAAGGAAGACATATAAGTTTCAAGCCTGAGTACCTGAGAAGATGGTGGTACCTTCAACATTAATAGGAGAATAAAGAAAAGGGGAAAGCTTGGGGGAAGTTCTTGTCTAATTTGCTTTGCTATTTTTACTAAGTAGGAGACCTTACTTATCTGCTATAAAGATGGAGGTTGTGGAGGAGAGAAAAATGGAACATTTTGTAGGGAATGATCATAGAATCATAGATTTGAAACTGAAAGGGACCTAAAACATCATCTAGATCCTTTCTTATTTTAGAGATGAGGAAAAAGAAGGCCAAGGTGGTAAAGTAATTTGTCCAGTGTCACTCAGGTGGTGTTAGAGAGATTTGTTCTCAGACACAGAGCTAGTGCTCTTTCCATTTACCAAGATAAGGAATGAATAAGAATCAAGTAAAGGAATATTTAGCAACTCTGAGGTGTTAAGGTAATGTATCATAAATTTGTAGTTCAGTTTCACAACTTTTCTTAGGGATACTCACCAACACAGTAAAATTGAATGATAGGGATTATTCATGGATGAGGGTAATTAGTTTGGGACTATTGAAGGTTTGGAGGGAAAGGGACTGTAAGATGAGGATTTCGAGTCAAACTTGAGTACTGAGGGAAGGGAAACCTAAATAGAGAAGATATTCTGGAGAAACAGGAAGGATCAAGATACCAGTAGAAAAGAGGGGGGAAAGCAGGTTTAGTCTGGATGTAAAAGGTGAAAGGATAGGAGGCTGTAATGAGAGTGTAAAATTATGAAATTCAGGATTGGAGAAATAGCACAGTTCTACAAGGTCAGGTCCAAGGTGGGAGTCAAGATGGAGAATGCTGGATGTTCGGAGGTTGAAGATTATAGTGTTGGGATAGCAGAGATGTCAATTTGAAGAATTCCTAAGTATCTGGGAATGATTTCTGTAGTTGGGGGGTGGGGCAAAGAGGAAGATAATGCAATAATAGCCTTGAGAACTATATAAATGAAAATCTGCTATTTGGGAAAAATCCCAAAAGATTATAGGTGGACATAAACAAAATCAATCAAACAATCCCAGAAAATAATCTTCTGAACAAATACAGAATTAAAAATGAGAAGGAAAAGAATTAACTAGAGTCATGACTCAAATTCTTCTGATTTTATAGGCCTTTTAATAAACGTTTAAACTTTCTACCTCAAATCATGTTTTCCAATTACCTTTAGATAATTAATATTTATTAATATAGTGACTTCTAAATATTTATTTACTTATTAACCTTAAGTCTTTTAATCACAGGTGGTTCATTTTATAGAATTGGTTAAATTTGTCTTTACTGTGTATATGGACAAACATACTTAGAAATCAATTACACACAGCTGTTGGGCATTTCCTCATTTTTTTCCCTCTCTTCAATTTTTTTGCATAATTTACATTCTCATTTTATATAATCAAATAATCCAGATCTGCAACAAGGAATTTACTTTACTAACTTTAAAAATACTGCATGGTAGAAATGTTTTCCAAAAGTCTTCTGCTATCATGATGGAAAGTATAAACATTATCTATTAACTACTTATAATTTCCCATTCTTCCCTATGTGATTATTGAATATATTCTTTTGTTGGCATTTAAGGTTCTTAGTGTAGAAATTTTAATCATGAAAGGAGATGAGATTAAGAAGAAAGAAGGCTGATCAACTAAAAATAACTGTAAACAAGTGTAGAAGAAGAAAGGCAAAGTATTTAAACAAAAAAATTTAGAGTACAGTAAAAGCGTCTGTACCTTGCATTTCTTTTATATCCCCCACAGTGAAAAGCATACAATTTGTGCTTGATAACTGATTAAAGCAATGCCCACACTTGCGATGTAGGGAAAAAATCATTTTTATAAATCAAAAACCTAGATAATTTAGCTAAAGTTTTAGTCATCAGGATAACTACTTTAATCTTCCACATTACTTTGCAAATGTGATCAATACAACATGAATTAATTAAAGCACATTATCATATTGATAATTGAAGGGCCACAATTTTCTTTAAGTATTTCATATGCCATGCTTAAAATTCAATATTGTTACTACATAGTATTTTGCCCAAAGTAGCCTATCTTTTTATATAGAAATTTAGATTTTTTTTTCTGTTCATAAATAAATAAGCCTGGGAGATGAAATACTTTGCTAATTCAAATATGCCAAATGACATAAAAGCCCATATTGTTAGCCTAGCTAGGCAAAAGTAAGCTGAACTTGGAGTCTTAGGATCTGAGCTCAAACTCCTGATGCGTCTCCCTGTGTGACATAAACTCCCATGGCCTCACTCTTCTTACCTATAAAATGAGATGATTGGACTAGGCAGCTCTTGATATTTCTTTCAGCTCAAGATCTACAATCCTATGAAATGCCAGACTAAATCTGCCTTTTTTTCCAATTTCAAATGGCATGACAGGGTTTGCTGATTAAATAGAAATAAAATATGGCTAGAACATAAATTTAAGAAATAAACAAACCATAATGTAAAACTGGAAAAGGCTCCTAATTCAAGCATAAACTGAACTGTGGTCCAAACAATAATATTCAGTTGATGAAACATCTCCAGTTTTCACTAAGGCTAATTAAAGAAACACCTACCATGAGTTTAATCCTCAGGACTGAAAGCTCCTAAACTTTTCTCTTTAACCTTCAATGTCTTAATATCAAGCAGCTACTCTGTGACGACCTGCTTCTTGTGTGACTGTTTATATAATAGTCACTTCATGGTCCAAAGTTCTTTATGGACATGACAGTATAAACACATTTAATAGAGCCGTAAGAATAATTTTTAAAACAATGGCAAAAAGTCAGCCAGGGATATTAAAAGTTATTTTAAAATTATCTTGCAACATGAATATTTGTATGTAAATTCATTTACTCTGAAAAGGTTTCTTGAAAGCAAACACATCTTTCCCCTAGCATTTATTATATATCTTCTTAGAACTTAAATGAATAATATTAAATGAAGTTAAAATTTTAATACTGCCTATGTCTACAAAATGTATTGCCAAAGAGGTTGTAAACTGATTTACTCAGTAATGTCTTTTAAAAAGTAGTATACTTCTATATATGCATTACTTTTTATTTGGTGAGGCAGTGTTAAAATTTAAATTAAACATCTAACAGCCAAGGAAAAATCAAGTTAAATATTTTTAAACATGCAAAGCCAAACACTTGCAGAAAGATAAGCCTTAGAGGAAAATGAAGGGATACCTACTTTCTGCTGCTAGAAGTCCTAGTAGGAAGGCAGCGTATAGACAAACAACAAAAGTCTGAATTCAGATCAAGCAAGTTATAAAGCCAGAGTTGGGCATACTAGATAAGCCACAAAAGCTGGATCCAACATCTCCCCAATAAGATGGGACCCCTGTGTTACCTGAAAAAATTTACTGGGATTAAGAAAAAAAATCTGTGAATTTTAAATATTAAAAATTAGTATTGTCTGACTCTCAATGTTTCTGTTTGAACATGAGGACAGAATTTAGTTTGAATTATTGTTAAAGACTAAATGTTACATTGCAAATCATCGAAAACTCAAGTGATTCTCATATATAAAACAAGAATAAATCTTAAAATTTCCATGAATATGAAATGCATATGAAGAGGAAAAAATATTCCCTAAGCTAAACCTCACCTTTTTTGTTATGAAATATGCATTTTATTAATTCTCAAATTATCTTAAAGATTCTAATTTTTCAAATTATTGATTTGATTATTCCTTACCTTGACAGATTTATACAAGTTTAGTGCAGTTGCATACAGTTCAAAAGGTATTTAGGAAATGTTGCAAGAAATTTACTCTATGCAGTATAAGTTAAGTTATAGATAATGCTCATCCTCAAAATTAACATATGCTCTGCAATTAATGTCTGGTCATCAAATAAACATTAATGGAAAGATGCAGTAAAATGATTCCTTGTAAAATCAGGTAAGATAACACATTTTCAATTCTAAAATGTTAATTACAATAAAGAAAAAATTCAGGTGAGAAACTGGGAAAACATGGTTATAAGTAGATGATGATTTAAAGGAAAACTTAAACACATTATATGAATTCAGACAAAATATAACCTGCTACCAGGAGAATTTATTTTGGTTAGCTTTCTGCAAACAATGATAATAACTGTTATGTGACTCATTTTGGGTAAGAAAATTACCACTAAATGTAGAAATATACTTGAAGCACTTACACTGGTAAGAAAACAATGTAAAAAGTAAAATATAATGATTGATAAAATTTATTAATTAACATTTATAGGTAAATTTTTAGATTCCTAAGATCATAAAAGGACAATAAGAAAGAGAAAAACAAAAACAAAGAAAAAGGGAACCAAAGGCATGACAAATTTAAAGAATTCAGGAATTATGAGCCATGTTTATCTTGTGACAAGTCAAACTGCATGTGTTGCCAGTTAATGTTCAAAATTTTAGTAGACAACATCAGACAGGAAGTGTAATTTTCAAACCCAACCTACATTTCACAAAACCTTTGTTAGTTTTCATTATTCAAAAACTATTTGAAATTAATTAGAGATTTTCCATGGTTTGTTTTATTTTATTAAAATACATTTAGTGAAATAAACATTTTAAAGAAGAAGAGTCTTATAGAAATAAAGTAAAAAAAATTATTCAGGGTAAGTTCCAAATCATTTTGAGAAGCATCACAGAACAGGTGCTTAAGAAAAAATTATGGCAGTCTTGATCCAATTCTCCAACACTAATAGCAATAATATGGATTTCTTTTTAAATTACAACAGTCCTTCCAGTCAAATAGTTGTTATCCCTAGATAGACCTGGACAGGAATCCACGTCCAGTGCTTTTTTCCCCATGATGTTTACACTTTGTATTTTGCTGTAATATATTTAAAATAAATGTATTTGAAGTTTTAGGTTGATCTCATGTCAATTTTCACCATGGAACTAAACATAATAAAGTATAGCCTTTAAAAAGAAATCTTAACAAGTTGTAAAGGATTTAAAGCATAGGCCTAGTGAAAGACTATGTCTGTCACCAGAGCACCAGTCTCATTAAGTCAGAAAGATTCACCACTGGGTTCACACCTAAGGATCAAAACTTTCAGCCAGAGTATCTCTCCAAGACCACTTACTAACTCAGAGAAGAGTTATGTCATTTCCATAGATGGTAGGAATTCTAAAATAGCACAACCTTTAATTAATATTTACATGATTTTAGTTTGTGAGTTACTGTTTCTTAAGAGGGGAGTTAGAGACAGAAAGGAGAACAGAGGAGAATGTTCTAGGGAGGAAAAGGAGCAATAAAAAGTGGGATAGAAGAAGGTTATTTGCTTAAAAAGAGAGAAACAACAAAGTTTATCAAAGAGAGATAAATTTTTGGCTTTTAAGAGGCTACAAAATACAGAAAGGAATATGACTATAGGGGTTAGTAAAACTAAATTTTAATCCTGGGTCTGCCTCTAATTAGTTCTATAGATGTAGTTAGGTCACCTTGTCCTGGGCCTCCATTTTCTCACTTGCAAAATTGAACTAAGGTTCTAAGAGTTCAAAATGGAACAGAAAAAAAATTCTAAGTCTGCTGCAAAGAATTCTAAAGATATGAAGCACCAGTGAAGAAAAAGAAATTAATATAACTCAAAGCATTGTATGCCTTTATTCTATCATACAATATCTTATTATTTCATTGCATCTGTGACCTCATGTATATTTGTATGTATTTGTATGTATATTTGCTCCACTATCCTAATTATAACCCATTCATGCTTTTTTAGTCTATATAAAGTTCCTGTCAATAGTCTTTTAAAGGTACTCCAGGGAGTATTCACGTAATATACTACAGGTCTTCTCTAGTTTTTTTTTGTATGTCAGGGACTTTCATAGAGTACTTTAACTGTCCATCTATTTTCTTCCTCTTGTTAAATATATATGATATAAGTCATCTACATTTTTAAAAAAAAACCTCTTACCTTTTGTCCTGGAATCAATACTGAGTACTGGTTCTAAGGCAAAAGAGTGCTAAGGGCTAAGCAATGAGGGTTAAGTGACTTGCCCAGGGTCACACAGCTAGGAAGTGTCTGAGGCCAGATTTGAACCCAGGACCTCCTGTCTCTGGGTCTGACTCAATCCACTGAGCCACTCAGCTGCCCCCAACATTTTTGATTATACATAGGACCACAGATTTAGAGATGGAAGATACTTTAAAGGTCATCTAGGCCAACTGCCACTTTTTATAGAGGAAGAAACTAAGGCCCAGGACTGGGGAAAGGCCTTGCCAAAGGTCATATAGGTAATTAAGTGGCAAGGCAAAATCTGGATTAAAAAACCAAGTCTAGTCTGGCCCCCATCTTTTAGAAATGTGGAAATTGAGGACCACAGAAATTATATGACTTGTCCAAATACCTACCCAGATAGGCACAACAAAGAGATTTAGATATATGACAATTATTTGTTTCTGGGACCAACTCATCATTTATCTGTAGTGCCTTTCTGAAATACACATATTCAATTACTAACCGGACTGGTCATCCAAATGCATGCTGTCTTTTAGACAATAAACATTTTTCATCTGTTTAGTTTTTCTTATGTGTTTTATTAGAGTGATCTACTGAATAGTGCCCCTATTCAGATCAACCCCATCCCTTCTTCCTGTTTAATTTTTGGTCCAACTTCTTTTCTACTTGCAATGTCCAAGATATCAGTACTGAAAGACAAGCTTTAGAGGTTACCCATATAACTTCATATTTGGGCCAGACATTCTTTTTTCATTTGTTTTTTTCTTTCTGGATAGTTAGGTTAAATTCTTTTGAATGATTATAGACCTCTTCTAGGAGGCTCTGCAATGTTTCAGGGCTTGACAAGAACACTTGTAGGACCTCAACTTGGGCATTCCTTGTCCATTTGGATATTATGTTGGATGTCTTCTATAAAAGTGGAGGATATCTTTGGCATATCAGACATGTCTCCTTGGTATTTATGATCAGAGAGAGATTATTTCTGTTGTTATATATAAAGGATTCTTGAAAAATTTTAATTATGAATAGGAAATTCTTTGTCATAAAAAGAAAAACAAAACCCTTATAAAGTGGTATTCTGTTCTATCAATTACATCACCGCTTCCCAAACCCCCATCATCAACTAACGAAAAGGAAAGAGAGATACTGTAATCTTGGTAGCATTTTTTCTGTATCACTAATGTCTAAGACTTTTTCTCACACCTTTTATATCTTCTTTTAATTCATATACCTTGTAAATCAATCCCTTAAAGCTCTAACAATTGTGTTGCCTTTAGTATGGCTTTCACTTTTGCATACTTGGTTCAATTCAGCTGTTTGTTCTGTATTTTCCATCTTCTCAATGGCTATCCTCCACATCTGAAACATTCTCCTCCCTCATTTCTGCATTAGTTTCCCAGGTTTCCTTTGAGACTTGGCTCAAATTTCAATCTTCTGTAATGCTGGCGCAGCTTAAAGAATACAGGGCCACTTCAACTTTGTGATGATGAGGTAAGGACCTGGCATACTGTGGATGTTTGTATATGTACCTATTAATTTACAAGTTGTATCCTCCATTATGTTGCCAGCTCACTGAGGTCAGAGATTATTTTCTACTTTCTCTGTGTTAGTTAGCATAGTGCCTGGCACACAGCACATGCTTAATGTTGATTTTGGCTGTTGGATCTCACTGTAATATTAAGTGTTTGTTTGTTAAGATTTTCTTCTTTCTTTTTTTAAAGCTTCTAATTACATAGTCTGTGTCCTTAGTCTTTTTTTCCCATGATTATTTTTTGTTTCCCCCCCATGATTAATTTTTAAAAATTATAATGTTTCAGTAGGTCAAGATACAGTTGATTCAATCGAATAGCATATCATTTTCTTATTTTTATTTTTTTCCAGCTTTGTACTAACTCTGATCTTTGCCCAAACAATTATGGCTGTACACAGAAAGTAATGATTCCCATACTAGAAATGACTTGCTGTAAAAAATGTAATCAATTTCATCTGCTGTCATCTCAGTGTTCCTCCTATCCAGCCCCTACCAATTCTTTGTCAAAGAAAGCATTCATGATAATAATATGTATGAAGCTTCTTTTTGTGAAGTCTACAGGTCTTTGTCCTTTCTCATTGTTTTTTTCCTGAACTATACATATGAATATATTTCTTGGCATATTTACCTTTTTTTCTGAAAAATTTAATTTAATACGTTGACTGTATATGAATTCTATAGCTATTAATATCTTCATTTTCTGTAATAGATTTTGTTGTAAAAACTCCAAATATTTTGACTTTGGTCATTTTGAAAATACTTATTTTGAATAATACAATACAAAATGGGCAAATATTGTACACAATGATGTTTCTTGTTTCCACTTGAATCCAGTTCTACCGAATGCTCTGTTTGCTTTTCAAGTAGAATAAAAATTGATTGACTGATATGATTTAATTCCTCTAGTACCAGGTACATCCTTTCATCACTGGACAAATATCACACATTTAGAATACCAAGTTAAAGTTTAGAGCTGTTTTAAAAACTGGGTTATTCCTAACACTCTCTGACCCTTCTTCTGCTATTTTGTAACTATCAATGCAGAAACAAATGCAAAGGGTTTCACAGGCTAGAGAGTCCCTCTGTATTGTTTTTATCTTGGGTTGCCCTGGCAAAAGAATTAATCACCAAGTGGCCAGCTTATTGCTGATAGCCTCTGTGAACTTATCTTGATTTATCTTCAGAAAACAGTAAAGGTCTATTGCTCAGGTTGTACATGAAGTCTTTCCAGCATGGTAGGATCTTCCAGTTTATGCTCTGCTAGAACAGTCTTTGACAACACAGGGTCACTTCTACACTGGGATGAGACATCAGAACAGGCCTCTATGGGGGCCTGTCAAGAATTTGCTAATAAATATTTGTTAAGTGAATGTCTTACACACACATGTACAAATATGTATATGTGTGTATATACACATATATAGTCACATATAGCCACTCATAGACATGAAGAACTACAAAGCTCCTGAAAGACATATATTAATATATATATACACACATATGCAAATAAACACAAACCCACAGATATCCATATATAAACATACATAAAAAGATGTACATATATATATATGCACACACAAATTAGTGGAAATGTATACCCAAAACACACACGCTCACATATACACACATACAGGCAGGGCCACAAATATACAGATATACATCAAAACACAGATACCCACATTCACATATGTGCCCACAGAAATAGAAAACGTGGACACAGAGAAAAACACATAGCCAGATACATACCAAGACATAGTGTGTCTATCTCTACACACACAAAACTTTATATACATAGCTGAACACACATGTACACACAAGCATAGTTAATTATATACATAAACTTATTAAAAGTAGACACCCCCGACAGATAGAGCTGTAATGCAGAGACACATGCCTGAATAGCCAGACACGGCTCTACGTGCAGCTATATACCTCTGAGCACAATATTCACATACCTATACACATAGCTAAGCACAGATACAGAGAAGACACACACCAACATGTCTAGATACACAGGCACATAGATATACAACAAGTGCATATACATGTTATACACACACACACACACAACCTATACAAATACCCATGCCTAGATATATGTATGTACATATCATGGCAATTCCTACATGCATAGATGCACACACCCGTATAAGTGGCACAGCTCTGTTAAATGCAGACGGGTGTCTGTACATATGACTCCTTAAAGGCACAAGCACACTCCTATTAAAGGGATGCCTCCACCCAGGTGCCGAATGCAGACTGCTAGCTCTGTAGACAGACAGACCCCCAGAGATGAACCCCTAGATGCTCATGAGTCACAGCCCAATACAAGGCAGATGTGCTTCCGTGTGTACATAGCCACACAAATCAATCTAAAGATATACACAGCCACAGACATACACAGATATGTTCAGACATACTGTACCCACATCAATCCATCAACTGTATCAATTAAAATAGGAGCCTTGTCCAAAGTTTAATGAATTTATAATGAAATGATGGGTAGATAGACTAGAGGAGGGAAGAAGAAAGAGAGACCATCTCATGTAACTTTCCCCTGTGGCTGATTGCCTGTAGCCGCTCCTCCAGCAGTCCCCGTACACAAGCCAGGGCAGAGAGACAGCGCGCCCTGCCCACTTAACCCTTTGGATACCCTCCTGGCTCCCCGGGCCCTGTCCTGGCGTTCGCGTTCGGGCTGATGCTGGGAGATGATGTCACCCGTGTGACCCCAGAAGGGGGAGGGTAAATTTCCTTTGCACACAATGAAGATTTATTAAGTGTCAACTATATGCCATGCACTGTGCCAGGTGCTGGGGATACAAGCACAAAGAATGAAATGATTTCTTTTCAAAAGGACCTTACATTCAAATGGGAGAAATATAAAGACAGACAGACAGGCATACATACTCACAGAAACACAAACAGGCCTCCAGAGACATGCACGTAGAGACACGATGCAGACGGTGAGCACAGACAAGTCTAGAAACTTTCCTCTTTTCTCTCATGAGTACCCAGATGCACATGTTCACACATATAGCCAGACAGATACCTATACTGATAGACACATTACATGTGTGCTCTTCTGGCTGCACAGACCCTGCTACGCTGCCAAGGATTCTGAGCCACACACCTACCTCCACAGAACCTAAAGAGAAACACGCATGCATACAAACCTAAAGGGACACGATATTCCTGCAGGCCCAGACAAACACATACTCCCCCAGGGACCATTCCTGCATATGGGAAGCCTCTTGAAGCAGACCCAGACAGGCTCTTCATACATAAACCCATCCATATAAATAAATAAATAACACATATCATAGACATGTTCACAAACTCACATTCAAACACAAGCATGTATATATGTATGAATACATAAACAGGTACAGAAACACAAGGGCATACGCATATATAGGAATAAGCATGCATACAATTTAAATGTTCATGTATACACACATGTAACATACTTTAGTAGCTAGGTAGTAACATTCACGCACAGATCCACATTTATAGGTAGAAACTCAAATGTTATCTCATCTCAGCTGAATTCTTATTCGCAGCAAAGTAAACACTCCCTTTGTCCCTAAATGATTTGTTGTCCCACTCTCCAAAGTTTCTAGTCTACATACAAATACATAAAAACGGTATAAACACACCAGTACACACGTATCTCCTGGAGAGACACATGTATCTATGTCTACAAAGATGCACACACGTGCCACATGTACAAACACAGATAAACAGTCATACACAAATATACACGTGTATACATCCATAAGACATACATGATGCACACAATACACACAGAATACATACACACCTTTGTACAGACACCTACCAAACATAGCTATATTCATACAAATTTATTTGCACAACACACACTTTTGAACAGCTACCCACACACATATAATTTGTGCATGCATGCCTAGATACACATGCTTATACATGCCTATCTATAGACATATAAATAGATTGAAGTACCATAAAGATACAGGCATAGATCTACAAATGCAAGGATATATATGTATACAGAAAACACACAAAACACATACATGCAGAAAAACAATTGATCAAATATACTAAAACCTATTTATACAAACATCAAAATATCCTTATATGTATAGATGTAAAAACAGAATTCACACATATAGCTACATGTACTACTTCTCTGTTATGCCGCAGGACAAGCACAGGCACTACTTCTACCAGCACACATACACAGCTAGGTGCCCCTGCACACACTCCTCTCTACAGATGCACATGCAGGCGGCTCCCTCTCCATTCACATGCATACAGAGATAAAATGTGTGCAGATGTTGATCCATACAGATATGTCTACACAGATAGACAAGACATCACAGAAAAATACACACCTATACATAAATACCAACTCATTCAGACAAAACATTACAAATTTATGATTATATACTGACACATACAGTGAGACCAATACATACAGGCACAGAGGCACGTACACACATACAGAGTCAAACAAGCATTTATGAAGTGCCTACAATGCATTAGGTATTGGGGAAAAACTGTCCTCCTCTAAAGGACAGTCTCCAGTGATTCCCAAAGTGGGCTCCACCGCCCCCTGGTGGGTGCTGCAGTGATCCAGGGCGGCAGTGATGGCCACAGGTGCATTTGGGGGCTGTGAATAATTGTAAAGGGGCGGTGATAGTATATGACGGGGGCACTAAGTAATATTTTTTTCTGAAAAGGGGGCGGTAGGCCAAAAAAGTTTGGGAACCACTCTAATCTGTATACATACAAACTCAAACACAGACTCACGCGATACACACAGACAAAACACAGAGAGATCTACATTTATACAGACAGCTACATATATCTTCATTGCACTAAGATGCATATACATATGGACATGTACAAACATGAGCATGTCTATATATGTGTATCTGTACATGCAGTATGTGTATTTGAGTGATGGCAAATATACCTTTGGGTTTATATATGAACATATGTGTATATAACTGTGTGAGTGTGTGTACTCAGGCCCTGATACTCTAAAAGCAGAGTGAATTCTATGATACCATAAGTACTAGGGAAATGGTGGTGGTGGGGGAGGGTTCCTAGAATTTATTTATAATGAAATAAAAGTGATGTGATAAAAGAGTATGCTTTAATGAAGTTACCTGAGGAGGTAGGATCTTCAGAGAAATCTGGCAACTCTTCAGGGGGATCCCCATAGAATGAGTTGAATTTGTGGCTTGATACAGCTGCTAGTACTGCACCCTATAAAATAACACAAAAATTTAAATGAGTTTAAAAAGAGCAGCAACAATAATTTGTTAATAAAATGCAGTCATGAAAAAAAGATAGGGAAATATCTGTTATTTCAAGGGTGAAAAGCATGCCAATTTAATATGGATTTTAGACAACTAAATTGTGACCCACATTTATATTATGAAACCCTTCAAGAACAGTTGCATTCCTTTGGTCTTCTTTATCCTGCCCCCAGGAACCTCAACATCTTACTAGATGTTGTCAACCTTGATATTCAGACTGTCAGTACCTTTTCACCCTGGGACCCTTCTGATTGGAGTTGCGTGTGAAAAGTTCCTCTCAAAACCTCCATCTAAGGAGTGCCCCAGGCTAGTACTTCTTCACACCACCACATCTTTGTGCTGAGTATCTAACCCCTAAAGCCCCAAGTTCTTCAGCTTCCTTTTGAGTGCGTCTTTTGGTAAGATGAAATAAAACAGGAAGAGCTCCAGGGCTGCACTGGTAGTCACAGAATGCTATGAGATCTACAGGCAGGTTCCCAGAACACTGGGTGGACATCCTATGAAAAATTTATGGGAATAATGAACAGGAATTAAACTGGATAAAGCAGCATAGATTAGTTCCAAGTTATAAGCTAGGCCTGTTTTAGCAAACCTATGGCACATGTGTTAGATTGTGTCAGAGGGGGCTGCTCCCTTTCTGCTCTTTACATGCCCCTGAGGACATTTCTCCTATCACCCATCCCTTGGCCCAGCAGCCCAATGGGAGTGCATCCTCCCTCCCCTGTCTGGGGTATGAGGGTTGCAGTTTGCGCCCTTAGTCTCTAAAAGGTTCACTATCACTGTGCCTAGGAGAAGCATTCACATTGATGGAATCACAAAGTTCCTGAGCTACTAAAATATTAGGAATAGGTTAATAAATGAGGATTATAAAAATAGGAATGCTTTTTCTGACTAGAATAAAGAATGATGCTGCATACAGGTTAATAATCCATGGCTGTATGAAAATGCAACAGGTTGATGCTAACTCACATAAAGAAAAAAATCCACTTTATGAAGCCCTGCCCCTCCTAAATTTAGGTAGTGTGATTTAAATGATCTATTATGATATACAGTGAACTCTTAAAGAATCATTTGTTAATAGAATCTCTCTAAGCTGGAGAATATAATATATAAATGCTATGTTATACTTTACAGTACATGTTTTTTTTTTTGTTTGTTTGTTTTTTTAAACCCTTGTACTTCGGTGTATTGTCTCATAGGTGGAAGAGTGGTAAGGGTGGGCAATGGGGGTCAAGTGACTTGCCCAGGGTCACACAGCTGGGAAGTGGCTGAGGCTGGGTTTGAACCTAGGACCTCCCGTCTCTAGGCCTGGCTCTCACTCCACTGAGCTACCCAGCTGCCCCAACAGTACATATTTTTATGGAGTCCTACCCTCCATGCCCCCTTGCACCCACCACTGCCATCACTCCCTTTCCCCAATTCAGAACAAGCATCCCTGTTCTGAAATTGCACAGTGGAGAGGCAATGATGCTACCATATATGGAGCTAGTTTCTACTCTTGTCTGGTTTCCAAGGTAGCAAGCAATTCTGTTTCCTCCAACTAAATACTGTGATTTCAAAATAAGCACCACCCCCACCATGATTTTATATATAAATTACTTGGTTTTCCTATATCATTATGGATAAATGATTTTGTTAACTAAGGGACTAAAATATTACTAAATATTATTCACATGATTATTAACAGAATTTAAAAAATTAACTATACACACATTGATTCTTGACAAAAATGTGAGAAGTGAATAGGTAAACAAAAATTATATACCTTATTTTTATTAATGCCTTTTTTCAAACATTTATTAATATTCATTTTTAACATGGTTACATGATTCATGCTCCTCCTTTCCCCTTCACCCCCCCCACCCCGCCCCGCACTACCCCCACCCATGGCTGATGCACATTTCCACTAGTTTTGTCATGTGTCCTTGATCAAGACCAATTTCCCAATTGTTGGTAGTTGCATTGGTGTGGTAGTTTCGATTCCACACCCTCAATCATGTCCACCCCGACCCATGTGTTCAAGCAGTTGTTTTTCTTATATGTTTCCTCTCCTGCAGTCCTTCCTCAGAATGTGGGTAGCTTTCTTTACCATAAATCCCTCAGAATTGTCCTGGGTCATTGTATTGCTGCTGGTAGAGAGGTCCATTACATTCTATTTTACCACAGTATATCAGTCTCTGTGTACAGAGTTCTTCTGGCTCTGCTCCTTTCGCTCTGCATCAGTTCCCGGAGGTCTCTCAAAATTCGCCTGGAACTTCTCCAGTTTATTATTCCTTTTAGCACAATAGTATTCCATCACCCACATATACCACAGTTTGTTCAGCCATTCCCCAATTGAAGGACATATCCTCCTTTTCCAATTTGTTGCCACCACAAAAAGCGCAGCTATGAATATTTTCGTACAAGTCTGTTTATCTATGATCTCTTTGGGGTACAAACCCA
>NC_058132.1:401563433-401753416 GCF_016433145.1 Gracilinanus agilis
TCTAGATCTGACAGAGGAATATTTAGATCTCCCACTAGTATGGTTTTACTATCTATTTCCTTCTTGAGCTCTGCCAGTTTCTCCTTTATGAATTTGGGTGCTATGCCACTTGGTACATACATATTGAGCAGGGTTATTTCCTCATTGTTTATACTGCCTTTAATTGGGATGTAATGACCTTCCCTGTCTTTTTTAATCATATCTATTTTTACTTTGGCTTTGTCAGAAATCATAATAGCCACTCCTGCCTTCTTTTTCTCATTTGAAGCCCAAAAGATTTTGCTCAAACCCTGAACCTTAAACTTGTGTATATCCACCCGCCTCATATGTGTCTCTTGTAGACAACATATGTTGGGATTTTGGTTTCTAATCCACTCTGCTATTTGCTTCCGTTTTATGAGCGAGTTCATCCCATTCACATTCAGAGTTATAATCATCAGTTGTGCATTTGCTGACATTTTCAAATCCTCCCCCATTCTTACCCCCTTTTTCCTTATACTTTTTTACCCTCTCCCTCCCATGCCCTCTTTGTGTGTAATAGAATATCCTATTTTCTTATTCACTCAAGTTTCTCTTGGTGTCCCCTGCTATTCACCCCCTCTTTCCCATCCCCCATGCCATCTTAGATTATTTAGTGTTCCACCCTCACCCTGTGAATTATTCTTCTTATTACTATAATAGTGAATAGAGTTCACTACAGAGAATTATACATAACATTTCTCTACATAGGAATACGGATAATTAGATCTCACTGAGGCCCTTAAAAAGGCAAATTTAAAAATTATAAGTTTTCTTTCTTTCCCCTCTGTATCTTATTTACCTTTTCATGTTTCTCTTGATTTTTGTGGTTGGATATCAAACTTTCCATTTAGCCCTGGTCTTTTCTGTGCAAATACCTGGAATTCTTCAATTTTGTTGAATGCCCATACTTTCCCCTGGAAATATATAGTCAATTTTGATGGGTAGTTGATCCGTGGTTGCAGGCCCAGCTCTCTTGCCTTTCTGAATATCGTATTCCAAGCCTTGCAATCTTTCAGTGTGGAGGCTGCCAGATCCTGTGTGATCCTGATTGGTGCTCCTTGATATTTGAATTGTCTCTTTCTGGCTTCTTGTAAGATTTTTTCGTTTGCTTGGAAACTCTTGAATTTGGCAATTATATTTCTGGGTGTTTTCTTTTCTGGATCGAATGTCGCAGGTGTTCAATGAATCCTTTCAATGTTCTATATTGCCCTCTTGTTGTAGGACTTCAGGGCAATTTTGCTGGATTATTTCTGTTAGTATGGAGTCCAGGTTTCTATTAATTTCTGGTTTTTCTGGAAGACCAATTATTCTCAAATTGTCTGTTGTGGACCGGTTTTCTTGGTCTGTCACTCTCTCATTGAGATATTTCATGTTTCCTTCTATTTTTTCAGTCTTTTGACTTTGTTTTATTTGTTCTTGTTGTCTTGAGAGATCATTAGCTTCCAACTGCTCAATTCTAGCCTTTAGGGATTGGTTTTCGGCTATAATCTTTCGGTTTTTGGCTATAATCTTCTGGTATTCCTTTTCAATCTGGTCATTTCTGGTGTTCAATTTGCTTATCAGTTCATTTGGTTTCTGAGCCTCACTTTCCAATTGCAAGATTCTACCTTTTAAACTGTTATTTTCTTGCCAGATCTCTTCCATTTTCCTCAAAATCTCAGTTTTGAACTCTTCCATAGCTTGTGAGGAATTTTCCTTATTTGAGGAGGGTCCGGATGCTTGTTTGTTCTCCTCCTCTGTTTGCTCGGTTGTCTGGATTTTCTCTGTGTAAAAATTGTCGAATGTTAAAGACTTCTTTTTCTTGTTGTTAATCTTTCTCTTCTGAGCTTCCTGAGACTGGGTAGCCATCATTAGCCCAGCAGCTTCTCAGGTTTATCCTTGCGCTCAGGGTCTGTCCGCGGTCTATTGGCTCCTGAGGTCTGTCTGGTTTTTTCCAAGGTCAAGCCCCCTGGTGGACCCCCTTGCTTGATCCTCTGCCTGAGGTTTCTCTACAAGTCTCAGGGCGCTGCTTCCACAGTCATATGCCCGTCTGCACTGGTTCCCCACTCAGGGTTTCAGAGCTTTAGCTCATGGCTGTGTCTGCCTCCACCCACGCCTCCGCCCGCGCCTGCACTCTGAGCCTGCGCTCTGCGCCCTGCGTCCGTTCTTGGCGTCCTGCTCCCACGCTCAAATTTTGTGTGCGTTTGTTAGCTTTTTGGGGTCCTAAATCTTGCTGCTCTCAGGAACAGGCCCTGGAGCTGCCAATGATTCGATGGGTGCCCCAAACTTGCTCTATTTTTTTTTAGCTGGCTTTGGCGCTATAGGTGTTGTGTGTGTGTGGGGTGGTTGCTCAGCCCGTGATTTAGTGAGAGCTGTTTCACCCCTTTATAGCATGGAAATGCCTCGATTCCACGTACCTTCCATGCTGTGCCCTGTTGTGGGGTTTCTCCGTTCGTCTGGACTTGTTTTTATGTCCCCTTGAGGAGTTTTGTGTGTTTCGGTCAGGAGAGGTTAAGAGCTGCTTCTTACTCTGCCGCCATCTTAACCCAGAACCCTGTCTTTTGTTTTTATATGAAATTCTTTTTTCATATATTCCTTCATACCACTCTACCCATATAGCTACTCCTTATAATACAGATTAAAAAAGAATGAAGAAAAAAGGCAGTTTAGCAACATATCAACCATGTCCAACATTATATGTTATATTCTATACTCAGAATCTCCTGCCTCCATGGTGCAGCTTAGTCATTATAATGACAGAATTTAGAACACTGCTGCTGTGATTCTTTTCACTGTTCTTGTTCAGCTTACTTCAAAGCTGGATCAATATACACCAGTCTTCCCATGCTTCTCTGAATTATGTATTTCACATGAATTCTTTCTTACCTCATATGCCACACACTGGTACTCTATTTCATCCACATAAATTATGTTTAGCTGTTGTCAAATTTGATGGACACTGGTTTGTTTTTAGGTCTTTGTTCTCATAATAGGTGCTATTACTACATTGATGTATATGTGGGAGCAGTCTTTCTGACTTTCAATCTCTTTGGTCATTCAATCTCAGTGGTCATTTTGGGTCAGAGTATGGATATTTTGGTTACTTTTTCTGTCTAATTTCAAATTGTTTCTCAGAATGGTTGGATCAAATCACAACTTCACCCATATTGCATTAATATGCCTGTCCTCCCATAATTCCTCAAAAAAAAAAAACCAAAACAACAGATCTTTTTCCTCTGTAGTCATTTAAAATTTTGGGATATAAGGTAAAGCTTGGGGTTATTTTTATTTGCATTTTTTACTATAAAGGGCATGAAAATGTAAGATCCTTTTGGCTCCACTCACAATTTCTGTGACCGCCTACACTCAACACTTCTCTCCTTCACTACCATTCTCCAACATGTGATATATTTCCCAAATTAGAATGTAAGCTTTAGGTGGCAGGGATGAGGAGCTCCCTTTTCTATTTGTACCCCTGGTACCTAAAATTTAGTAGATGACTAATAAATTCTTATTGATTGATTGATCAACTGATCTTTGACTTCTCTTTATTGACTAGCTTCTTTGCTGGTGTCTACTTCTCTGGTTCTAGCTTTCCTCATTCTTTAAAGAGACTTTTATTGGACCCTGCCAATCCCCTCAAGTGAACTCTTATGTTTTCTCTCTCTCACAGCTGAACTTCTATAGTTATTTACTCATTATTTCCATTTCTTCATCTCTTTCTCATTTCTAAATTCCTTCAAATCTGAAAGATATTTTATTAAAGTTTCTCTTTGATAGTGAACCTCATAGCTGCTAAATCTATGGTCTTTTCTTAATTCTCATTCTGCTAAGACACTTTGCAACTTTTAAAGTGTTATATCACACATTGTACTCTTGGAAACTTTTTCTACCTTTGGTTTTCATGACACTGCTTCTTTTCCTTGAGTTTCCTTCTGTCTTACCAAATATTCTCTATCTTCTTTATGGAACCTCAACTGTCTATTGAGAATGAAAATCCTTGGGGGCAGCTAGGTGGCTCAGTGGATTGAGAGACAGGCCCAGAGAAGGGAGGTTTAAATGTGAACTCAGACACTTCCTACCTGTGTGACCCTGGGCAAGTCACTTAACTCCTACTGCCTAGCCCTTACCACTCTTCTGCCTTGGAACCAATACAGTATTGATTCCAAGTCAGAAGGTAAGGGTTTTAAACTCAACAAATAAATAAAGAAAAAAGTGAAAATCCTCCAAAGCTCTTTCCCATATATTCTTCTCTTTTCTCTAACCAGATTTCACTGGCTCAAATGTCATCTCTGTGCTTTCAAATCTATTATATCCAGCCTCAATAGCTCTCCTGACTTGAAGTTACATGCCATTAATTATCAGACATCTCCTTATGATTAGATATTAGGTGCTTCACAAATCAAAATAAACATGTCCAAATAAGAGCTCACTCCTTAAACTCATTTATCCTCTAAGATACATTATTTTGCTGAGGACATTATCATCTTTCTATTCACACAGGTTTGCAAGCTCCAAATTGTACTACTTAGGAAGTTACAGTTATAGGTTGTGGTTTTTAGTGTGAAAACCTCATAATCTCTTTTATTTGCTAGTTACATTCTATATCATTTTTCTCCTTTTACCTGAATCTTCTGGTTTAAAAAAAATTAGAATACTATTTTCCAAAGCAGTTAAAATGAGTGGAATCACTGTATTCTTTATTAAATAAATTTGCATCTTTTCAATTACAACCTGAAGCAGATACAGTTTGGGAAGCAATGCATATTAATATGAGTTGAAGATGATGATTCCCTTCTGACTTAAATCTGAAGTGCTTCCTCATTACATGGAAGTAGCAGCCCTCCAACCTCAATTCTAGCATGCCTTCTTCTCTCAGAGATCAGAGATCTCATGAGGCACCAAAAGGTGGAAAGAGCTGACCATGTTTGCTGAGATCTCTTTCTCTCTCTTAATATCCCAACCCCACCTCAACTTCCCCGGATCCCATAGGTCTGGGCTCCTTTGGGCCCCTGGCTATATGATATGGCTGCCCATATCACTTTGGTGAATAAGGAGTTAATTACATCATTTCAAGAAAATGGAGGTCTATTTGGCTTTATCTATCCTGTCATTATGCCCAAAGAACCACTTGGCTTTCCAACTTGTACTACTACGCCCTCTGATACCCTCAGCCAAACCTCAAGGAGAGTAGGTGTTGAATAATATTTAAGGAGGCTGGGCTGGGACTATGTTAGTGAAAAGATGCAGGGATGAGAGGCAGGGACATACTTGACATACAGCAAAGGGACAGGGAACCAAGAAGGAGGTAAGATGACTGAAAGGACAGGAAGAGGCTAAGTTGAGAAGAGGTCTCAAATGTTAAGCAGAAGAGTATATATTTGATCCTAGAGTCACTAGAGCTCCCCGAGTATAAGATCACATAGTCACATACACCTACAAGAAAATCCTTTTAGAGGTTATGAGGAGGACAGGTGGAAGTAGAGACAATTTTGAGGCAGGAATCCAAAGAGGTGCTGCTGTAGAAGTCCAGGGAAGTATTGATAAGGTCCCTGAACTAGTATTGTTCATATCGGAGATTTGATAGCTAATTAGATATGAAGGGAGAGTAAGAGAGAAGAGTTGAGTATCACATGAAGATTGAAACCTGGTTACTAGAAAAGTGGTGGTACTTTCAACAAGGACAGCTCTCCCTTAACATAAGCGGATGTAATGCAAGGTGCCTAACAGAAACTTTTTGCTTCTGTAATTTCTAACGATCACAAAAAGTCAGTTAAACATCTTAGAATGTTCAGAAAGTCAGTTAGAACTTTAGCCTATAAATAGAGGTGAAGTTCCAACTGACGGGGCTTTTGCCTTCTGGCTTTCGCTGTGGCTGGAAGCTTTTGCTTTGGCCTTTCGGCTTTGGCCTAACTGCTTCGGCCTTGGCCTGTGCTTGTTTTGTTTTGGGGAAATTTGGCCCTATCTCATTTCTCCGGACCTCTCCCTGATCTCCCATCTCCATGCATCCCCTTCCCTGATTTTCCTTTGGGTTCTGGTTTGAAGGGAGGGCTTGGTGATTGAACATTGTGGGTTTTACTTTCTTTAGATAATTAGAGTATCCTCAAATAAGTTATCCCTAGGTTTGATAAAGACTTTATTTAAAAGGCAGTCAAATCTTCCTGACTAGGAGAGCCGGGCTCTCTCTAACTCTCTGTCACCCATCCCCACCATCACCCTTTCCCTAGCAGCAGTTAGAAAACCCTGAACCCCTCTCCCCTTCTGACTGACCCTGGTATTAATAAATCCCCTTGTTACCTATTCAAACCCTCTGGTGAATCATTGTGTCGAAAATTAAGACAAGGGTTCAAGAGGAAGGAATAATTTTCTTTTATTTCTTGAAAAACTCGGGTATCCATCTTGGCAGAAAGTACCTCCCTGAGACTTCCTCCAGCCATCAGTTTGACTGGCAGGGAGGGGCCCTCTCGACTCCTCCCTCAAGAGACTGGAGAAACTAACAAGAGAAACCTTCCAGTCAAATCTAAATGTTTCTTACTGGCCCTGGTTTCCTCCCTGTATCCTCTGTCTCAAGCCTCTGGGAATAAACCTGTTTGAGCTGCCCTCTCCTACATACCCCATTTCCCTTATCTCATATATACCTTCCCATACCTTCATTCCTCATCCAATCACCTTACAATCCCTATACTCCCTTTATCCTTCCTCACACCCAAATTGCGTTTCTTTTGACCCTACTCAGATTACTATATTTACTTATATTTTTTTATAACACGGACTATTACAGACTCCCCCCTCCCCTAGAGATAGAGAGTGGGGGAAATCTGCTGAGAGACATGAGGGAGGCAGAATCAAGTGTATGTGACAGAGGCTGGGTGAGATGAGTCTCAGTAGCAGCAGAGGATGAAATAAAAGGGTTTTGAGTTGAAGAGAAGAGAAAAAGAGTTTGCAGTGAAAGGCTTTAAATCTTTTCATAAAACATGAGGTGGGCTACTTAGCTGAAAGGAATGGAACAGCCGCTGTAGTACATGGAAAAGAGAATCAATTAAAGAAGGATAGAAAGAATGTTGCTTGCTATATAGTGGGGGCTCAACTGAACCTGGAAAACAAATCTTTAGTGGCCCCACTCTCATTTAGAGGTCCTCCAGCTCTCTTCAGCAGGGTAAGCACAGAAGCAGTGGGAATACTTCAGGTAAGGCAGGCGTGGAGAAAGGACAAATATTTGAGAATAGAGGATGGTAAAGAGCTGAACTCAAAGGAGTCACATGAACTGGGAAGGACAACCAGAACCTAAGCAAGAAGAAGTGAGCAGTGTGGGAATTGGAGGCCAAGGGGAAGACAAAGAATAAGAGTAAAAGACAAGGTAAGACTGAATGACAGAAGATAACAATCAGGTAAAAGAAGTTTAGAATTTTTGATCAGAGAACTGGAATACCTGTGGAAGATGGCAAGCTCAAGGCTGCCACTATTGCCATGTGTAGCTGAGGCAGAGTGGAAGAGAGTCATCCAAGTTCAACAGATTAATGAAATGGGAGGTTAGTATGTTTGATAATATGAATAGAAGGGAAGGAGTTGATGTAGAGGGAAAAGCTATGATCTAGGTCAATGATGGGCAATCTTTTGAGCTTGGTGTGTCAAAATTCACCAAAAAAACAAGTGGCCGCATGTCATTGAAAATGGCTATGTGTGTCAGTGCTGACACGTGTGTCATAGGTCTGCCATCACTAATCTAGGCACTGAACTCACTGAGAAAGAAGAGAGAAGAGATTAGAAAAGATAATGCCACCAGGATTTGGATTAAATGTTAAATGAAGACAGAGTGAACCTCAAAAGAGAATTTGAGTGATAACAGAGGATCAATTGGGAAATAGTCATGAACTCTAAAGAGTCAGGAACTCCACTTAAGAAGGGAGCTTGGCTCACATCTTATTTCTTACTTGACTGCACACTTTGGGACTTCTCTGATTTTCCCACTATGTCTCAGAAAATTCATTATTGGAACTGCTGCATCATGCTGCAAGGTAAGGTCCCTTAAGCCTTGGTATTTTATCTCATTATCACCCTCTAGCCTTTTGATTGTAGAGTAGAGGTATGAACTTAAAAACCTTCATTTAGAGAGGGAGCTCAGTTCAGATCATCTCCTCATTTCTCACCTGACTGCACTCCTTTGGGACTTCTCTACCACCCTTCCCCTCAGCCCCCATAATCCCCACTATTCCTTTTGTGTCATCATATTCTCAGTGCTTAGTATAGTATCTGGCACACAGTAGGCACTTAATATATGTAGACTGTTTGACTGAATAGATGGCAAGTCTGAAAGTGGCAGTGTAGAGCAAGGTATTCTGATTACTCTGATGGGATTCCTAAAAGGAATGAAGCAACCATCTGGAAATTCTGCCTGGTGGGGCAGTATTCTGGGAATTCTATTTAGTCGCTTTGCAGTAGTTATTTAATACCAATGTTTTTTCCACTGAACTATATTCACACTACCTCTTAAAAATACTCAGAACTTGTCCAGTTTATAGCTAAGGGAAAATATTAATTTAACAACAAAACATTCAACAAATGAGTATTGATAATTTTTCAAGTAACTGAATTTCATTGTCTATGAAATTAAAGAGGACCAAGTAATGTCTTTAATTTAGCATAATATATTATTCAGATTCATACCTTGTAATTATTTGGAACCATAAAAAAATTGTGATAAAACAGGTCGATATTATGAATCTTAAAATAATCATAATTTTAAATGTAAAAGTTGCTTTAATTTAATTAATTTAATAATTGTCTGGCTTATACAAGAAACTAGCTGGTAATATTAATTTGGTTACTTTGTCTTCATTAATTTTTGCAAATCTTACCTTTAGTTTCCTCCTTGCATTAAATTTCCGTAGTTGCTCTACAGTTTCAGGAAGATGAATCTTGTATGCATAGCGATCTCTTTCCTATAAGAGATAACATGTTTACCAATATTTAGTCACATGAAAAATTAAGAAATTTAATCAAAAGCAAACTGCAAAGTCAATATAATAGTTGATGGAAAATTAATATGGATTTTATCCAAAAGACATAAACTAGATTTAGTCTATAAAGAAGAAGAAAGTTAAAAATTGAAATTAAAATGGTGTTTTGTACTTTCAGTAATGAAACCAGAATATAAAAAGGCTGAATAATTTTTGGAATCATGCATTTTTAGTTTTATAATTACATGGCTTATATGATTAAATTATATAATCATTGTGGCCATTTAAAATTGGATTTGGGTTAGTTTCTGTCAAAATTAACAAATTCAACCTATACAGTATTTATAGCAGTATGTCTGGCGTACTGTAGGCTGTGTTAACAAAGGTCCATTGATTATAAATGGGCAATTTAGTCAAATTATAAGATCCTAGAATTAAGTTGACCGAGAGCGATTTCCTTCCCAATTTAAGGGATGCATGACTTTGAAGTCTGGAAAATCCTGATTTAAATCTTGGCTTTGCCACTTACTTGAACTTGAGCATATCATTTATTTTTTCTAGACCCCACTCTCATCATTTGTAAAGTAATGGGGGTGGCTAGAAGGGAAGAGGAATAGGAGGGACTAGACTAGATGACCTCTAAGATCCTTCCCAAATCTAACTCTATGATCCTATGAACATTTCTTATTGGTGTACATACAGTGATGACTGTATTAGAAGGTGTCCTGGAGATACTTTCTTCATAGTTGATAGTGAAACATCAATGACTACTCCTTTGAATCTGTATTCAACTAGTTATGTAACCACTTTATTTTATTATTATCTAACCCATCTCTTCCCTTTTCTCACAAGAATAGCATCAGCTGCTTTATCCAAGTCTAGATAAGTTCTTTGTTCAATATGACAATTGCCTGTAAAAAACGCAAATGAACTCATGTGAAATGCTCACTCTTTGTGCCCACTATTATCCTTTTCTGGATGATGATCACTATCTAACTAATTTCTAGAAATTTTCCAGGAATGGAAGTCAAGCTTACTGGCCCAGAGCTTGTAGATTTTTATTCTCTTCCCCTCTTGAAAAAATGAGACATTTGTCTTTCAGTTCTTTAATACCTTTTCTTGTCTCTGTGACCTTTCAACTACTGCTTACAGTGGTTCAGCAAACAAAACAATCAATTCTTTTACTATCTGAGGATATTTGTCATTTGGGTCAAGTGGAATGTGAATTAATCAAACAGATCCTTTCTTATTGTCTCCTTACAAAATGTGTGCATCATTTCCCTAACAGTACTTCTGTTCTGTCAATTAGCATTAAAGGTCATTTTCTTTAGCAGAGGAAACAAACAATATTAGGATCAAGGAGCTCTGACTTCTCTCTTTGGTCACTTGTCCACTTATGTAACAGCCCCATCCCTCCTTTGATTCTCTTCTTTCCCAAAATCACTGACCCTTGCTACCATCAAGATTTTGTGACAGCCTTGTGATTTGTTTTCCATATTCCTTTGCTATTTTGTGCAACCAAGTGGTCTTTAGTATATCTTGATGACAATATTCCTTTTGTTTTGCTTCTGCCTCACTCAACGAAATGTTTTTCATCATGTTCTGCACCCAGCTATTATTCTTCCTTCCCCTTAAAATTTCTTCACATATTCATTTAAATCATAAATACCATCCAACAAAATTGCAATGATATTTATGAGATCAAATTTGCCTCCTTAAGTTAAGAAGGAGTTCTGATGACACAGAAAGCATTCTATAATAAAATTCCTAAGAGAAACCCCCCCAGTGATTAAAGGTAAAAAAACAAATTAACAAACCAACCTTACCTTTTTTCTTAGCATAAATTCTAAGACAGAAAATTGGTGAAGGCCAGTTAATTGGGGTTAAGTGACTTGCCAAGGGTCATACAACTAGAAGTATGTGAACTCATATTTGAACCCAAGTTCTCCCAACTCTAGGCCTGATGCTCTATCTACTGAACTAACTAGTTGCCACTAAAGGTGAATTCTAATGTTAATGAATAAAATTTTTACAAGGCAAATGGTTTTTATTTTAACCACATCCTCTCCCTTAAAACTTTAGCAGCTCTCCATTGCCTCTAGAATAAAATACGAAGTCTAATATTTGGCATTTAATACCTCTTCACATTGTACTATCTTTCTAGATAGATTCAAATTACTTGTACACTGTAGGTTCCAAGTCAAACTAGGTTCTTTACTACTGTCTGTACAGGATACTATCTCCCATCTCCATGTATTTGCACAAATTGGGCCCATGCCTGGAATATTCTCTTTCCTTACTTCTGTTCTGGGAACCCTTAGCCCTTTTTAATGTTTAGCTCAGAAGGTACCTTCTACACAGCCTTTTCTGATTTTCCTAGGAGCTAAGTCTGCCAGAAATAACTTTATATTTATGTTATATAAATCATGTATTTACTTATCTGGATGCATATTATTCCCCCTATATTCACCCCAAAACAACCAATATAAGCTACAAGAGAGCTGTGGCCACTTCATTTTTGTTTTATATATCCCCCCAATACTTGCACAGAGCCTGTTACATAGTATGCACTTAAGAAGTGCTTGGTGAACTGGACCAAATTGTTTTTTTTCCCCCTCTGTAGAAGCATGTACTGTCCAAATAAAACACTTTTTCATCTTGATGGTGTTTACATGATAAATATTTTATAAATGATTTCATATTCTGGTTAGAATAACATGAAGCAATAACCTCTTTCCCTTAGGCCAAAAGAAAAAATCTCCAGCATTTAGCAGTTACAAGAATATGATTAAATAATGAAAAGTTTGAGTCCAAGATAAAAACATATGCAATAAAATCTTATTTTTAAGTTAAAATCAAATGATATAAAAAATGTCAAAAAAAAGTGAATGGAATGAGAAAGCAGAGAGCAGTTGAAGCAATGAAGCAAATAACTATATAGATGAATTCCTAGATACATTTAAATATTAAAATCAATTTCAGCTTAATAAATGTTGTCTATGGCTTATAAAAAAATCACATGATATTTTTGTTTTTCTTCTAAACTAAAAGTTATAGTCGGTAAAGTGCAAGATATATACCTACCTACTCATATATATATATATATATGTGTGTGTGTATATATATATATAAAAGTCCATTTACTTAATCTTATAATTGAACATAGGAAAAAAATTGAACAAAGGAAAGAACATACAACTGCCTAATGAAAAGAGAAAAGACATCATTTTTTCTTTTGATTCTTATTTTTTATTTATTAGGCCCATTAACCATTACACTAATTAAAATATGGAGACCTCTGAAATAATTTTTAGGAATCCAGGTCTAAATAAACAGTTTAGTGGAGTTAGAATATTTTCCAATAAAAAACTTTTTTATAAATATGTGGTAGAAGTTAAAACTGGAATACAGTAAAAAACCATCCTTAAGAATAACTCTTTAGGGGACATGTGGGTGGCTCAGTGGTCTGAGAGCCAGGCCTAGAGATGGGAGGTCATAGATTCAAATCTGACCTCAGACAATTCCTAGCTGTGTGACCCTAGGCAAGTCACTTAACCTCCATTGCCTAGCTCTTACCACTCTTCTGCCTTGGAACCAACACACAGTATTGATTCTAAGACAGAAGATAAGGGTTAAAAAATAACTCCTAGTTATTTCTTTTTGCTCTGATGCCAAAATTTGATTCACAAAGAAACACAAATGGGCCAGAATAATATTATAAAAGTTGTTCAAATGCACTTTTAGGTAACGTGTAATGCTAGTATTACAAAGTTTAGTCTAAAAACCACGAATTTAGCTAACTCAGTTGTCCCTAAAGGAGGTGAACAGAAAAATATGAATGTCTGGCTCCTGTAAAAAAAGACTGTGCTTTTAGAAAGGCAGCTTAAAAATTAATATAATATGTCACTCTCTCCAAGCAAGTAAGATGAAATACTTGATCTTAAGGCAGTTGGATATACATTCTTAATGTAGCACTTTTCCCTAATGAAGTTCCACTGTCCTCCCAAGGATTCTACTGATTTAAGTATTGATGATTAAAAGATAAGAAGCCAAATGACTCCCATCTTCCCTCCTTCACTTTCTCCCTCTCCCTCTCTTTCCTCCTGAATTAAAATTTCCCCTTTCTAAAAATTACCACCTAAACTGATATAATAATTTTTCTGCTATTGCAAAAGCAAAGTTTTCTTTGCATCTTAATGGCCTATCATATTAACCATCTTTCTGGTCAATGTTTGATTTTGGACATTTATTATGTGTAAAGCTTGTTCAATAAATATTTGACTTAAGTAGTCAAGATATATTCATTGAACATTTACTCTCAGTGCTAAGAGCTGGGAGCATTACAATGGGGAAAACTCCCTGGCCTTAGGGAACTTGTAATTTAGTTATGGAGATAAGACATACAGAAAATAAATAAAACAGAAAGTAGACTATAACAAACACATAGAAGAGATAGAAACAAAAGAAAAATTTGGAAAGTCAGTAAGGCCTCAAAAATTAAACAGTATTTCAAGAGGCACAAATTTATAAGAGAGGCATCAAGGGAATAATAGTGTGAGCAAAGGTACATAGGGTATGGCCAGAAAACAGTGAGTAGAAAAGTCTTAGTGGAAAGAAATGTTTATCTGCTGAAGATTTACTAAGTCACTACTATGTCTCAGGCATTCTGCTAGATGTTTGGGATCAAAAGACAAAAATCAAATAGTCCTTGACTCTATTGCACTTTGGGGAGTATGAACATAGATAAGTATAACACAAGGAAGAAAGTGAAGGTGACTAAGGAAATTGAAATCTATAAAAAAGCAAAAGTGTCTGGTATATCTGAGGAGCGAGAGGGTAGTAATAACTTAGGGAATCAGGGAAAGCTTCATGGATGAGGGCATACTCCTGACTTGATGGATATAAACTTTGAAAGTTTGAGAGGAAAAAACAGCATCTTCCAGGAAAAGAGAATGCTTTATGCAAATGGATGGATGTAGGAAATGGTACATTAAGTTTTCAGGTAACATTAAGTCATCTAGTTTGGCTGAAATATAGAATGCATCTAAGGAAAAATATGACAAGCTTAGTGATGTAGTAGTCTGGAGCAAGAATGTAGCCTTAAATATCAGCTTAAGGAGTTGACATTTTATCTTAAATGCACCATGGAGCCTCTGAAATATTTTGGGCAAAAGAATTATATGATAGTCCTGTAATTTAGAAATATTATTTCTGTGAAAGATAGACTGGAATGGGAAAAGCCTGGGAAGAAGACTAATTCATGCAGGTGAGAAGCACTGAGTAAACATGTTGGCAATGTGAGTATAGAGATGGGAATTTAAGAAATGTATTAAAATCAAGAATTGTGGATTCATAGAAATTGAGAGTTGGAAAGAACTTCAGAGACTATATAGTCTAACTCTTACACAAAAGGAATCTACCATAACATACTAAACAAGTGATCACACAGCATCTGCATGAAAACTATTTATAAGGTGGAGGAATCAGCCCCAATACCCAATTCCCCTACTCCCCCCTAAAGACTGGTAGGGAAGAATGAAAAATAGTTGAAACAAAATCCAAATCCTTCTAAGAAGAGAGTCCATTGTGTGAAGTTCTGATTCCTTTTTTCTTTACCTTAAGCCAAGGATGATTAAGTGCCTCGTAAACTGTTATTCTTTCAGCTGGATCCAGCATCAACATTCGTCGGACCAGGTCTTTGGCACTTTCAGAGATATGGCTCCACTGTCTGGGATTCATCTGAAAAATTAAAAGATGAAAAGAAAACTATCATCTTTAATGAGATATTAACAATTACTATAGTTACATACTGTTGTAAGGTAAAAATAAAAGTACTAAAAAAACCCAATATACCAAAGCCCATCTCAAAAGCTTGTCTTGTAATGAAGCAGAGGTAGAATACATTTATCCAACTTTTTAAAATGCACAAACTGTATTCTTAATTAAAAAATCTTTTAAGTTTGCCCACACTGTTAAAGAAACTCATAGTTTGTATATTCAAAGCATATGCTAACTGTAGTACTTATTCTGTTTCCAGTTTTTAGTTCCTAACTAGAAATCAGCAAACATTTATTAGAAGTCTCTCAAGTGCAAGGTATTGTGCTAGTTGCTGGGAATACAAAATCAAAAATGATTCTTAGACCTTAAGAAGCTTACATCTGATGAGGGCTCTTCTCTATGAATAAACATAATTCAAGGTATCTTGGGGAGAGAGATAGCACCACTAACTGAGACTAGAACATTGGGGAATGCTTCATAAACGATGTGGGTCTTAAGCTGAGCCTAGAAAAAATACAAGGCAGAGATGAAAGACTGTATTCCAGGGATGAGGATGTGGAGCTACATTCTTTGAGCGCTTTGTGGGCTCTCAAGAGCTCTTGTTGAGCTGGGAGAAAGAAAATCTAGTTTTGGGAACAGTTTGGTGAGAAGATAAGAGGTTTGGGAAGGGGAATAAAATGAAATAAGATTATATATATCCAACAGTACAATAAAATATCAATAGATTTTTTTTTTATCACACTGATGTACTCTCTCAAAAGGTAGTTTTAAACTCACCCATATTTTTCTATCTTGTGTGATTCTTGTTCATGTCCTCCCCTTAATCCTTTATAAAAGAGCCAACATGTGGAGGCTAGATTTCTTCTCTCTTTTTCCCTCAACTCTTTACTTTCTGTCTTAGAATTTGATAGTATCAGCTCCAAGGCAGAAGAGTGGTAAAGACTAGGTAATGGGGGCTAAGTGACTTCTCCAGGGTCACAAAGCTAGGAAATGTTGGAAGCCAAATTTGAACCTAGGACCTCCCCTTTCCAGAGGCCAAGCTCTCAATCCACTGAGTTATCCAGCTGCTCCCTTTATCTTTTAAAACGAACTATTGTAGAACTTCAGCTGTCCATGTGTCACATCCTTTGCTGGCACTGTATGATCAATCCAACTTTTTCCTGTTTATACATTACTTGGATGACATTTTTATGCTATTGTTTGTTTACAAGTTATTGTTGGTAATATGCTGTAGCCTCTCCGTTGTCTTTTGGATCACCTTCATTCTTTGGAGACTGAAGAGTTAGCTGTATGTTAGCAGCGAGGTAGTATCATCAAGATAATAAACCATCTCATACTGCGTCCTAATATCCTGAAGGTAATGGGGAGAACTTTGCTTCTGGTGACTCAGAGGAGGGGCTAAGTAACTGCACTGTGTGAATCTCCTGGGTATCCTCTGCTCCCTAGGGGAAAGGGCTGGGGTAGGTGATGTAATGCATGAACTCAGTACTACCCTCGGGTACCTGATCACTATTTTATTTTACTTTATTTTTCAGTTCCAGGGTGTGAAATGGATGAGTAAGATGACTCACTGGGGTTGTATATAGTTGTTATTGTTACTATTCAGAGGAACTTACTCTCCAAGCCTAAGAGTCACTCTTAGGCCACAACGCTATCTGAAGTTAAACAGTTTATCAAGGTAAGATAGCTTTAGTTCAGATGAGTTCACCCTTGCAGACCAGAGGCCACAGGCCAAGATGGCTGGGCTATTCTTACAGGCAGGGTTACTGGGTCATGGCAGCTCTCTCACACAAACACAGTCAGGATTTCTCAGGAACACAGCAGCTACAGAATTATAGGGAGATGGCAAATGGACACAGGGATGGAACAGATCTCAGTTTCTTCCCACTATTTAGACTACAGGACCTCTGGGTATCAGGAAAGGCAAGCCACCTCCTACAAACTGCCACAGGAAGTGAACTCTCTACTCTTGTCCAAATAGGAAAAACTGACCTCTCAATGGCTTCCAGTTTTTGATTTAAACCTCTCCCCAGATTCTGGAATTCCCCTTTCAGTTCTGTGCATGTGACCAGACCCTCCTTTGCAAACTTTGCTAAGTTGCAAACCCCTAGGTTCTTATTCTCCCTTATTGGTGTAAGAAATATAATAACTTCTAAGTTATCATAGGACCCCATGGGTAGGTGCTCCTTATCAACCCATCATTCCCTATTCTCTAGCAAGAAAGCTCCATGGTCACATCTGCCACTTTATTGTGACCCTGGGCAAGTCACTTAACCCTTTTGGCCTCAGTTTCTTCATCCTCTGTAAAGTGACCTGGAGAGGGAAAATGGTGAATTACTCCAGTATCTCTTCCAAGAAACCTCCAAATGGGGTTATGAAGAATCAAATATGATTGAAGAAAAAAATGACAAAAAATTCCCTCATCTAGATTATTACAATAGCTGCTCAACTTGTCTTTCTTCTTGTAGACTTTTCCCCTTTTCTAATTCACACTGCCCAGTTGACATTCCTACAACACAGATACAATAGTGTCACTCTCATGGGAAAACATTTTCAATCGTTCCATATTTCCTTAAGGATAAAATAGAAACTTCTTAGTTTAGAATTTTAAAGCCTTCTATCATGTGGGACCCACCTACCTTTTGAGTTTTATTCAATATTAATCCTGAACTTTTCATTCCAGGCAAGGAATGAAAAAGTTAACTGGTATGTTAACTTTCTCCTATATGTCTCAATTCCTTCCTTACTTCTGGTGGGCAGAATTCCTAATTTCCTTCAAAGTATATCTTAGATGACACCTCTCATATGAGGATTTTATTAATCTTGCAATTACATTATATATTTTGTATTTATTTACTTGCATATACCTTCTATTGTCCTAATAGATTATAAATATGGTCAGAAAATATTTATTAAGTGCCTACTTTGAGTAAGGCATTGTGATAGATGTCAGGGATAAAAAGATAAAAAGGACAGTCATTGCTGTTCTTCTAGGAGGGATGCAGAAAAAGTCAAGGGGACGTTCTGAGTTTAGTGGTGAGGGAAAAGGAGAGATCCAGACAAATTTCACTAGAAAAATGCCACAGAATTTAAAATTAGAATGGGTATCAGATATTATAAGCATCTTCATACAATTTGAAGATGGAGAAAGACCTTTCAGATGGGAAAGGGTGAAGGTGGATCAAGGAAAGCTCAACCTTAAGCTCTCTAAGCCTGTGGAACAGTAGAAAGAGTGTTAAACTTAGTACTGAAAAGACATGGTTTTAAACCCTAGCTCTAAATGCATAACTGTGGCCATGTAACATGACCTGTCTCAGCTTCCTGATGTGGTTAACACTTGTAAAAAATACGGTCATAGTTGAGGAAAGTGATTAAAAGAACAAATTGCCACTTATTGCTTTTTCAGGCCCTTTGGAAAAATTAATTTGCTATAACAATGTTCTCTAAAAAGTACAATGATGCACAATTATCACTTTCTTACGCTGAAATAGGACTAGAGATAAAGTTAGTGGACTTTGTTTTGACACTGGGTAAATCAGTAATAGAATTAGGAAGAAAACAGGAATCTTAATCTGGCAATCTGTCTTCTAGATACACGTTCCTCTTTTAAGACATAGTAGAGAAGTGAATTTTGACATATATTGTATTTCTATATTACTGCATTTCTGTATTCTGTAGTATATGCTTTTCATACTGTGTTTGATTTTCTCCTTTCTAAATCTATCTCTACATTGAGGAAATTACAATTACTATACTTGAACTCATGGCAGACTTAGATTCCCAAAAAACTCATTTTAAAGTTGAGATATTTCCCACTGTAGCAATGTGATAAAAGAATCATATGCCTCATTTGATAATGAATTCTAGAGAAGAATGATAACATTTAATTTGATATATCTTTAATCTCATTAATGTAAGTACTCTCAATACATGCCTTCTCAACCTGTCTGGCTCTTGTCCATATCTGTTTGTAAATTATACAGTTAACTCTTGATGCTCCTTTATCACTGGCCCTCTTCCTTTTCAAGCCATATATTCATCTACCTGATGATACTATTTATGCAGATTATTTTTTGTTGTTTTATACATTATTAGTAATGATGCCATCTATTCACACTCACTGTGTATATCTCTATTGTCCTTTTGGTGACCCATAACTTGAATTCTTTAGAATTTGTGCTGCTCCCTGACTCAGTCAGACAGCATCCATGGAAGAATGTTGATGCTAAACCAAAAGTGTCTTTGCAGGAAACATGGGATCACAGAAATGGAGCTAGAAGGGAACTTCATAGACCAATTAGTCTATCCCTCTCATGAGAAGCCTCGGGTCACTGAGAGTACTGTGTATTCCTTCCCTTTTTTGCAGAAGTGGGAGACTACATATATGAAACATTACATATAATCAGTTGATGTATTGGTTAGCTTTTCTTATTTATATTTATTCTTTTTACATTCTTTATAACAAGATATTACTTTCTAAGAAAGAACCGGGAGAAACACACTGAGAAACCCAAGTGATTTAAAAACAAAAAGTTGTCAATAACATTTCCCTAAAAAAGGTCTTTGTAATTTCTCTAAAGTAATCCCAATTCAGTTCTTGATCCAGTTCATTAGTCTTTTGTACATCCATAGCTTCTAGCTAAGATATGCATACTGAAGGACCAGAGCTTGATGGGATGCCCATCTAACATAACATTATAGATACACAAAGGAATGCTTTACCTGCTTGGTTTTTCTTGCTGGTTAAAGTGATTAATGATCTCACATTGGGGATGTGGAAAACTTATGGGGAAAATGAATGAATAATAAAAGGATGGGAGGGTACAAATGGGTTACATTAGCATCCCCTTTTGGAAGGTACAACCAAATTGATAAGATTTCATATCTCCTTTTGTATTTGAGGAAAGGATAAAACAAACGATATGACATGGAAGCCGGGTATGCTGAATCTTACCATAATTTCTTTAAATAACATTGTGCAATGTGGTAATCATGTTTGTGTTACATTTAATACTGGAATATAAATAACAATTTAGTAAGTAATAAAAGAGGAAAGTGATTCTGACTAGGTAAAGAAAAGCAAGCATAACTGATACAGCTCATACAGAAAACAAAAAGGCTAAAAGCAATTAAGCTAAAAAAAGACAAAACTTAAGGCTGAGAGGAAGAAGAGCTAAAATTACATGGGATGAAAATTTCTAATGTAGCTTAACTATAAAAATAGAAATCAATAAAATGAGTGCTTTGACTTAAATTGCTGGACCATAACCAGTACTATTGTCACTTTTTTTTTTTTTTTGGCATATCTTTATTGTTAACCACCAAGTTAATTTCGGCATTCAACTAGAGCAGGTAAGGTCTATCTTCAGGATCCCAATGTCTTAGAGTAGCGATTGATACCTAACAGAAACTTTACCCAGGACAAAACTGGAAACAAAGGAAAAATACATCTGCAACAAATTCTAAGTTACTGTTCAAATTCTTTTATTCATGAAGAATTCTATTATTTGAATTTCTTTTAAAATAGCCGGAGTTTAAAATATGTTGATTATATAGATGGCTTTGGAGTAATGGTATCATTTGTAAAAATTCTGATCTATGTTGTAGCTTTGTGTATACCCCCAAACTCAAGCGTCAAAACTCACTAGTCTAATGGTTCCTATCCTAGGATACTAGGGAAAGCCAAAACTTTAGCAAAGCCTAGTATTATGTGAAAGATTCATTTTAATAAGGTGTGGTTTTAGGACCATAAACAAATTTTATGTGAAAAAAGAACCAACCAAACAAAAAGTAAGTTGAATGTTTCATCTGCAAATGGAAATCAATAGAATACTACTTAATAGAATGGACAGTAAGGAAGGAGACTAGGGAAGAAACATAGAAGCCCCATCTTAAGATGAACTTCTTTTCCTATAAACATGGATGACTGTGGGACTAGCAAGCAATTACTCAGAAAAAATATTTAAGACTCTAGTTGGCCAAATGTTTAGTTTCAATAAAGATACATCAATTACAAAAACCTATTGACTTTAATGAAGAAAGCCATTGAGCTCGTGAAACTATATTTGATCAATATAAAATTAAAAGATAGAATAACTTGAAAAAAACAACAGATTTTAACCTTTGTGGAAAATCAATCATTCATGCTTCATTTACCTTATATTTTCCTTTAATAATGCCTTCAAACAATCTTTCCTTGGTTCCGTAAAAAGGCAAACAACCACTCAGCAGAATAAAAAGGATCACCCCACAACCCCAGACATCTACAGGTTTCCCATAGGGCTCTCTTTTTACCACCTCCGGGGCCATAAAATGAGGTGTTCCTACACGTCCTATGAGGAAAAACAAGCAAAACATGAGATAGGTGTTATATTCCCGGACTGAACTTAACAGAGTATAAATAACACAACAATCAAATAAGTTTTTATAACATTATTATTTTTCATTTTTTTCCCTTATAAATACAGATCACCAAAGCTGAAGTTAATTCTTTTTTCATCTTTTGAAAGCAATGATCTCTGAAGGCAAAGACCTATCTTCAACATTTCTGGGATCCCCAATAGGATCTTAGATAATTTTCAGGTATACAATAGGGGATTACTAGTGGACTTTTCTTAGAGTAAGTTTTAAACATCAAGATTTTAGGATGTGACTTAAATTGCTAAATATATGGAGTGCACCAGAGGGATATCAAACGAATTGGTGCTAGGCAAAGTCATGAATTGAATTTTGTCAGAATTCCCTTTCTGGTATTAAGAATTTTTTTTTTTAATCCTAACGTTTCCTTCTCACCTCCCTCTCTCAGGGATCCTGTTCAAAAACATTCTTAAAAGAAATAATTCATATGAAGGTCTTTATAACTGATAAACTAGAATCTTTTTTTATCTTTTCCTGGAGTATTTTCAAATTAACAGGGATTCGAGTACTGAATAAAAAGAATAAAGCATTAACAGTGAAATCTCAGACAACCCAAGAGTTTTGTGTTTGTGCTCTGTGTTAGTCTTTCCATTTATTATCTCTAAAACCACATTAAGAAAGCAGGTAGTCCTCTATTAATGCATAAGAACAGTCCTAACTATTATAAATTTTCTAAAATGCAATGAAACTAAAGCTAGCTCTTAAATTATTCTCTTAGCTGGAAATACCAAAGTTTGGGTGAAACTATGATATTTTAAAAGTCTGGAGCCTGTAAATGATATTCTAGTAAGAGACTAAACATGCTGGAGCCTCACTATAACAGTAGTAAAGGTGACACTATCTTATGATAAGGCTCACATGATCACTAACTCAATTAAAACATTTATAAAGTGCCTATTATGTTCAAATGTTCTGTGCTAGGTGCTGGGGATTGAGAGATCATTTATTCAACAAGAATTTATTAAGAATCTACTTTGTACAAAGGATTGTGCTGGGGATATAAAGATAAAAAAGGAAACACTTCCTGCCCTCAACACACCCGTACATGTACACATGTGTATGCGCGTATGTAAAATTAGTCTATAAAATGCAAACTAAGTCAACTCAAAGTAATTTCCGGGGGGGTAAGAGGGAAGTATGCACTGGGGATGATCAGTACTTATTGTCTACTATGTGCTGGATGTTCCTGACAGAGCTGGCACCTGGACTAATCCTTGAAGGAGGCTGGAAATATGTAAGAGACAGACATGAGAAGAAAATACATTCTAAGTTTGGGAGATAGGCTGCTGAGAAATAAAGAAGTGGAAGATTTAACACTCTTAAGAAGCCAACTATTTGCAGGGATACTTCATGCACACACAGATAGGTCATATGACATTAAGGCAAAAGGTTCCTGTCAACAAAATTTGTGGAGGAAGAAATAAATAACTTTTAACTGGTGAATATTAAAGAAGTCTTCATGGACATAATAGAATTGGAACTGGATAATGAATAAAGAGAAGTATTTAGACAGGTGGAAATGTGGAAGGTAGAGGTGGTGTATAGTGGGCAGTTAGCATCAATAAATAGATCTGAAAGAGAACAGGATGAAAGCAGGGCTAAGCTAGTGGAGTCAGCTGGCTCAAAGAGGGCTAAGAGGAAGAGAATGAAATGAGTGTGGTAAGACAGCTTGAGCTATATTTTGAAGTACTTAAAATACTGTGCCAAGTGTTTATTTTTTTAATTTTAGGAGCAAGAGGAAATTCTTAAACAGTTTTGAACAAAGCTGTCTATGATGTTTGCTTTGGCAGTCATAAGAAAGAAGGATTGAAGAGAGGTGTGAATGGAGACAGGAAGAAAATTTAAAGAATAAAATTGTTTAAAAATAATTAAGTGTACAATGAGAAACCGAATTATGGTAAAAGCAGTATGAACAGATACAAGAGAAAGTGAAGAGGCATGGGAGGATGTGAAAGACACTTTGACAGATGTTGGTTAGGGTCCAAGATATATCTACAATGTATTGAATCACAACAAGATAGATTATATTATACTAGGACTCATTATTAGTCCTGTGTAGAATGTACCAATTTTAGTTTCTGCTTTTAAATTATGATTCTTTTAGAATTCAATTTGATTAAATTCAACAAACATTTATTAGTTTATACTAAGTGCTAAATTTTCTAACACTACTGTATTCAAGTGCAGAAATAAGTGATGTTTTCTTACTCAATGAAAAATCATTGTTTAGATTAAAACTATGGGTAATATATTAGTTGTATGGATTAAAAAGCTTATGAAAACACCTTAGGGATTTTGTGTTTCCTTTTAAGGTGCTATACTAGTAATGTTAGAACTTGAGTTTCAGAGATAGGCAGGTTATCTAAAGAAGAACTAAAACTTAGCTGTACTTTTTAGGGACATGATTTTAAAACAGATTGGTAGTAAAATTACAAGTCTTGTAAGACCAAATCTAAAAAGACAAAATATTTTTAAATAGAAGAGGAGTGTATCTAACTCCAAAGAGAAAATTATTATTGCTAGATTTTCACTGATATTTGGGAAAATATTTTTTCTAGTATAGTAAGTGCTTAATAAATGCTTTATCTAATAAATGATTTTATCTAGTATATTCCTAATCTTGTGAGCCTTAAAGAGTAATAGCCAGTATAGTATCTTTTGAGTGCTGTCTCACCCTACCCCAGTTACTGTGTATATATTCTATATTTACTTACCTGTAAATATGTTGCATTCCCCTAGTAGAATGTAAGCTTCTTATGGGTAATGACTGTCTCATTTTTTATTTGTATGTCCAGCACCTAACACAGTGCTTGGTATATGGTAGGAACTTAACAAATGCTTGTTGACTGAATGCCTGGTACATAGTAGGTGATTAATGATTGTTTGTTGAATCATTTGTTGACACAAAACTCACTGACTATTATCCTACTTGCCCATCAATAGAAGCTGTCACTGATCTTGAGGAATCATAAATTCAAGTTGAATGCCAGACCAAGAAGTTAATGGAGCCAGGTGGTTGAATAGACTTCACAGACTTTCTGAACTGGAAGGGACTTTAAGAATTCAACTGAGCAGATGAAACTAAAATGAGAATCATAAAATAATAGGACTATTTTCAGGAAAGAAAATTTCCTTTGAAATTAAAAATAAAATTCAATAAAATTGGTACATTTAACAAAAAGTTTTAAGTGTTTAAAGAATCAGCTTCATTGGTTCATCTTGGTTATGGACAGAGATTATATTAACCTGTGATCTCTAAGCTCCGGATCATTACTTGACTTTTTACTACATTATTTACATAATATTTTAATTGGAAGAAATGATGACTAAAATACTTTAAAGTTATGGACGCAAATTGGATAAATAAAAGCTACTAAGAATTACCAAAGAATAGTTCCTAAATTTATAAAAAAAAGACTTAGGTTTTGAAACTTAAGTTAAAATAGAATTATACCATTTTTTTGGGTGGGATGGGGTAACAATCAATAGCAACTGCTTATAATTTCCTGTATGCTGTCTACCTATACCTACCCTTCTTGATATTGCTATCTGAAGAAAATTAAGTTTCCTCTTGGAAAAAAAAAAAAAAACCAAAGCAAAACTATGACCAAAATTGTGAAGCAGAAATTTCTCATTTTTGGAAAAGAGCCTCCCTTATCTCAAGGCATTTTATTCCTCTACCCTAATGAAAACTCTTCATTTAAAGTATCATCTTTCATTGTCGAATAATAGAATTTGTTCCCTATTAAAATAATTTAACATTCTGTCTTTGGATAGTATTAACTGTAAAGGAGTTTGTCTTTGGATAGTATTAACTGTAAAGGAGTTTTTCTTTGTATTAGGCTAGAATTTGACTGCCTCTCTGAAACTTCCATTCACTCAACTTACTTTTGTCCTGTGGGGCCAAAAAGTCTTACTTCCTTTCCACATGACAACCTTTTTAATCTTTGAAATTAGCTATCACATTACTTCCTTAACTCTCTTCATTATTTTAGAGTAACCCTTAGTTTCTTGAACTGAACCTCAAGGCAAAGTTTCAATTCTCCCCTCAGCAGGTCCTATATCCGGCACCCTTCTTAAGATACATTGAACTTGTTATTGTCCATCCTTAAAATTAGGAACTAAACCCAATAATGCAGATATAATTTGACCATAGGAGAATATATGATCATCATCTTACTAATAGACAATATATTTATTTCACTGCAGCATAAGATCACAACTGCCTTTCTCCATGTGACATCAGTGACTTATCCTGAGCTTCCACTTCATTAAACTTTCAGGACTTTTCAATCATCTATTGCCTTACACCATATCTTCCCCATCTTGGAACTGTATAGCTGATTTCTAACACAAGCATAAGATTTTATGTGTATCCTTACTAAATTTCAGGTTTCTGAAGAATGTTATAGGAAGAACAGAATTTGAGAGGAGGACTTAAGATGGATATGGAGAAGGAAACTGTGCAGGACAAGTAAAGTAGTTCAGAAGTTCAATTTAGGAAGGAAAAATTTTGATAAATTTGAGAGAAATTTAAAGGAGAATAATCTCCAGACACTAATACTGGTCAAATTCTACTTGAAGACAGAAGAAGAATATCCATACCAAGGACAACTAAAGGAAGATATAAAAGGATTAAGAAAAATTAAGGAAGATGAAAGAAGATTAAGGAGTTAAATCCAAAAAGGAAGATTCCAGACAGAAAAGAAGAATGTATTTGCTAAGAAAAGACATGATAAGTTAGAAAATGTAATTGGAAAGTAAAGCAAATTGAAAGAGTGGATTTGTGAGTGGAGCAAACTAGTGAAAGAGTTGTACAGATTCCTTGGAGGTTGAAGGGAAGGTGGGTGGGTATCACTGTTAGAGTTATTGTTGAGTCTAAAAAAAGGGAGCTGAACTGGATGGTCAAGTAATTAAGAAGTCATAATTAACTTAAAGTTTCAATTGGGCATATAAGGTTACAGTGTAAGCACCCACCCACAAAAAAAGAAAGGCTGAAAAATCTCAATCTGTTCAGAATATGGGGAATTGTGCAGTGACTTGCATCAAGTATGTAATGTTTATATTTTGTGTACAGAGCAGTAACTGTTATTTGTGTTCCATGAGCAGGCTGATCTCTCTCCTGGAGGAGAAAGTGAAGGAACCTGAAAAAAAATGGAGATATGAGGCAGAGGATAGATCTAACCTTTATTAATGATGGTATTGAGTAGAAGGGTTACAAAGATGATTATGAGAATGAAAAGCAGAGAACATAAAGCCAGATCTGAGACTTTTTTTGAAGGAGGGAGCTACATGCTTTGAGGAAGGAGCTATTCGTCTTTCAAAGAATGACAGAGCAAGAGTGTGAGATCACTTAGTGAAGGCTAGAGAAAGGACCAAAGAGCAGTAATACAATTTAGTAATTTCTGCTCAAAGGTGCTTAGCCTATTATTTAACAAGAGAGGCCTACAGACTTCTCAGAGCATGTCTTTCTGATACAGCAACCACTGTACACTTATCAAAATAGATGACAATTAATTATCTGTATTTATTCACATGGTCACATATACTACTGAAAAAGAACTAAAAAGTATTAACACTGATTATATCTTGAACAAGAAAATGAAGATCATAGATGCACAGGTGGTATTTTCCTCACTTTTGCCTTCAAGGGATGATGAAGAGAAATACCAATTTGGTATTTTAAAAGCTGGTTTAAGGAGGGAGTATCTTAAAATGGATTTGAACTTTTGTAACACAGCATAGATTACTGGAATTACAGTCTCCTGCCATGAGTTAGAGTTATAACTTTATTAGTTATAGTAAGTTTATTAGGGCTGGTAAAAATGTATTTGTCAAGGAGTCTTGTAAGTCTAAATCTAGTTCTTTAAATGTAAAAAAAAATGAGAGTAGGAGAAGATTGTGTATGTATGCATGTATACATACACACACACACACACACATATCTCCTTCAAGCTAGATAGCATAGGGATAGTAGAAAAAGGGTACAAAAAATCAACTTCACAAATATAAGATGGGGGAGGCATGGTTAGATAATTATTTTGGGAAAAAAAGATCAAGGAATTTTAACTGACTACAAGCTTAATGAGTCATCATTGTAATGTGGCAGCAAAAAAAACATAATATAATTTTGACCTGTATCAAGAGAAGCATGGCTTTAGAAAAAAAAGAAATGACAGTTCCACTGTACTCTGTTCACAGCAGACTTCACCTGAACTTCCATGTTCACAGGGAACCATGGTTTAAGAAGGATATTAATAAGTTGGATACTGTCCAGAGGAAGAAAACCAGATTGGCAAAAGGTTTCAGGTGATTGATTGTCAGTTAGAGGAACTTGGGATTTCTACCCTGAAGAAGAGATGAATCAGTAGGAATATGATAGCAGTCTTCAAGTATCTGAAAACCTATTATTTAAAGGAAGTGTCAGGCTAATTTTTTTTTTGGCCCCAAGAATAATGGATGAAAGATAAAAAGGGGCAGTTTTAGTCCTAGTCAGGAGAGTCTTCCTAACAATTACGGCTGACTAGAATGGTAATGGGTTGTTTTGAGAGACGGTGGGTTCATTCCTTGCTGGTATTCAAGGGCCAGATGACAACTTTTTAGGTATGTTATAGTGAGAATTTCTTTCAAGGTCATGTTGGACTAGACTAAGATTGTTTCCAAATAATTTTATCTTTTTAAAATTGGCCCATCATTTTAGCTTGTTAAGATATTTCTGGGTTCTAAATTCAACACATTAGCCACCCCTTCAACTTTTGTGTCATCTTAAATTTTGAGAATGTCATCTCTCCTTTCATGCAAATCATTAATAAAAAGAACATAACCCTACAGCACTCTAATATAGATTTACTTTCATTCATTAAAGTAAAAAAGAACAGTGTAAATGAAAGTACAGAGTTGAGAGAGGGCTAGATGTATTTAGAGAACACTGACACTGAGTCTGGTTTAGTGAAAAGATTACTTGTATAAGATGGAATAACATAAGGTTGGAAAATTATGTTGGGTTAGGTTCTGAGGTGTCTTCAAAGTAGGACTAACCAGTTTGGGCTTTGTTAGGTAATGGGGAGCTAGTTAAGATTCTTTAGTAAGGAAATTAAGTAATCAGAGCTATATGTTAAGAAATTAATAGGGCAACTCTGTGTAGACCATACTAGAAGGGAAAACAGATCAGAGATAAGGTCATCAGCAGATAAATGTAATGGGAAACCACTGAAAATTTTGGGACAAAGAAATAACAAGATAAGAAGAGCAGGAAAGGCATGATTTACATCTAAAGAGGATTAGTTTGAAAATAATAAGGAAGTCCAAGGTAAAACTGGTAATGAAGATTTCTACTAGGATGGTAGCACTTGGGAATAGAGAGAAAGGAATGAATGTTAGATGTGCTGTTCGGAAGTGCAATGAAAGAATAAAAGTGAAGTGAAGGAATGAAAGATAAATCCATGGAAGAAAGATGTGATTGGTTGTGTCACTGACAAAACTGATAAAATCAAAGTGAAGAGCAGGTTTAGGGGGAAGACTTGGCTTTGACATTTTAAATTTAAGGTGGTACTGGGACATCTAAATATTTTGTGGACAGGTGGATATGTGTAGGTGTAGAGTTCAAAGGAAAAGTCAGAGCTGGAAATACTTCATAAAATCAAGGCCTTAGAAGAAAATTTGGAGGATATTTAGAACAACTCCTCCAATAAGGTAACCGGGGCACAGAGAAGTGAAGTGACTTACTCAAGGGAGTAGGAAATACGTGACAAGAGCAGGATTTGAACTAGGCCTTGACTCCAAGTAGGTAAGCTGGGTGGCACAGTAGATAGAGTGCATGGCCTACAGTCAGGAAAACCTGAGTTCAAATCCAGTCTCAGATGCTTGCTAGCACTGTGATCCTAGGTAAGCCATTTAATACAGTTTGTCTCAGTTTCTTCATTTGAAAAAAGGAGCTGGAGAAGGAAACATCAAACCTCTCCAGTATCTTTGCCAAGAAAATAATAAAATGGGGTCAGGAATAGTCAGACACAAATGAAACAATTGAACAACAACCTGCTCCAAATCAAGTGCTCTTTCTATTGTACTACAAAATCTATAATATTAGGGAGTTCTTCATATAGAGATGGTGTTTGTAGTCCTATGACAGTGAAGATGCTTGCTGAGGAGAAAATATGTTCTAAAATTGGGTTGAAATTAATATATAGGCTTTGAGCAAGGGACCCAGAAGTTCTTCTATAAGTAAAATGCATGAGCTTTAAATTCACTGATTGTGATACTTATTTTAAATAATTAAGAGTTTTATAATTTTAATTGACCTAATTAATTAGACTGAACTGATTTTCTTTCTTATTTCCTGATTCTTGACTCTCTTTTGAATAATGGAATTTGCCAGACAGTTGAGTTCTGAATAGACAAATTGTTACTGTGTTAAAACCATTTATGAATTCCTATTCTATGCTGAATACCTTAGAGACAATTCCTTGTGCCTGAGGATAGTTAGATGTTTAAAGATTCAATAAATAGGAACTACTCTTTTTTAAAGTTAATAAATATTTATAATATCAAAATGCACCTTCTCAAATATTTAAGAAGACAGCTATTATTTATTATATTTTTAAGGTTTTTTTTTCTTCAGAGAGATATTTAGCAACTCTCCAAAATGGATTAACAATCAGGAAGTTTTTCAGATTTCTATGTAGGAAAGTAAATATTAAAAGAAAGAAAACTTAACCACATGTAGTACATAGTCATTATGCAGTTTTTCAAGGAATTTAGCAAACAAATGAATATGGAGAAATAGACAAATGGTTAAGACCAGTCGATTAAATGTAATAATTATTAAATAAGGCAAAACTGATTTTTAAAATAAGGTATGACATTTTAGTTACTAACTGAAAGTTGACCTACATTTAGAGAAATTATGGTTTCTTTTCTAGTTTTTAATACTCTGGAGGGTTCATTAGTAGATGATAAAAATAGTAGTAGCTACTATTTATAATTCTGGAATCTAAATTAATCATTTTGTTCCTAGCCCATTGTTCAATACTTTAAAGACCATACAAAAATGTTAGAATGAGTGAAAATTCTACAGTTTTTTTTGTCAGTTTCCTTTGAGACCTGACTCAATATTTTTTTTAGAAAGGAAGGAATGAACTATTCACTCCCAGGTTTTAAGTAGTTGGCTTTACTGAGGGATAAACAGCATGTTGTCTATCTTTTTTACTTAGGATGTAATGCTCAAAATCCTTCTTTAAAAATAATACATGCTAGATGGGAGGTAAGTGCTGTAAGGTCACTACTTGCTCATTGGGTATTAAATCAACTGAATTTGCATTCAAACTTCAATAATCCACATTATGGACAGCAGCAGGGAACCTGAAACTAAAGAGCTTAAAAGTAATTTACAGAGGGGCAGCTGGGTAGCTCAGTGGATTGAGAGTCAGGCCTAGAGACAGGAGGTCCTAGGTTCAAATCCGGCCTCAGCCACTTCCCAGCTGTGTGACCCTGGGCAAGTCACTTGACCCCCATTGCCCACCCTTACCACTCTTCCACCTATGAGACAATATACCGAAGTTAAGGGTTAAAAAAAAAAAGTAATTTACATTTGATTAGGGAAGGTATTACAGGTAGAATTCTTTCTAATTATACTATTTCTGGGTCTCAGAAGATGGCCCATAGTAAGAATGCTTTGTTTATTAACTTACAATGAGTTTTGTTAAGAGAAATAACATGCTTAATAGAAGATTTCATTAATTTCTACCCTAATGAAAATTTTTCTCTAGAATAAAATCCTGCTGTTTTGGTACTTATCTGCTATCTGTGATGTAACTGGATTTGGGTATAATGTGAGAAAATGTTCAAATGTGACATGTTACAAAGGTTTATTTGTTGTTTTCCTTTCTTCCTCCTTCTTTTAGGGGACCATGTAAGGAGATTTTGGGGGTAACCAGGAAAGACTACATAAGATCAATGGTTCTTATAGTTGTAAGAGACCAACTGTGGTAACAATTATTCATTATAGGTGTTAAATCCCTGGTTTAATTGTTGAAAGACTGACAATTGCAGGACAATGAAGAAGGGTAAACTGTAGAGTTAAAGGAAGGAAAAATGAAAGTGAAACAAATTCTGAGGTGGAATCTGTTAACAGGAATGAATGAAAAATGAAGTGCATGAAATTGCAAGAAACACTTCCGTCTGTAAAGTTTTCATTTCATATGTAATTGCTTTTCCAAGTTGTTTTTTCTTTCTAATTATGTTTTTCATTTAATTGCTATTATAATCAGTTTGTATTCCCTGGGCATAAAGAGATGGAGAATACGGAAAGACATTAGCTTAAAGGAGAAATTTTAGTTTCAAAAACTGCTATGTACAATTTAGAAAATCTAAAGAGAGACAAATGATTACTGTAGACTGTGTTTAACTTGGAGAACTCTAATACATGTGGGGAGATGTTCAGCAGCCATTCAGCTTGTGAGTGGCATTTTAACTACTGTCAGAATGTTATTACCATCAGTAACACAATATGGGAGGATACTGGGTTGGTTAAGAAAAGATCTCTGCCTTCAAAGAGTTTTCATTTTAATTAGGGACATATAATTATCAAATCTAGAAACCACCTTTTACACCCATTTGTTTAGTTATTAGGGGTCAGGAGAATGGAAGGGAGTCAGAGACCTGGCAGTGGCTGGACCAATATTTGGTTTAAGGAATTGATAACTGACTAAAAGTGGCATAGTTTTGAAAATAAAAAAAAAAATCTTACCTCCAGCAACAAGTCCAGACTCCCCTAACTGAATAGCTACTCCAAAGCCCCCAAGTTTAACAGGTGCTGAATTTTCTTTTGAGGCAAGGAGGACACAATGGGGCTAAAAGAAAAACAAAAGAAATGATTACTTTTCAGATTTCAGATCCAATTTACTCACAGAACTGAGTGACATGACAATATAGTAGTGAGTTCAAATGTTCATAAAGAGATTTCATCTTTTCCTTCATGGTGGCCATTGGCCTTTCTATGCTTAGATTTTCATTACTTGCTGTATTTTCCAAGGACTTGCCTGTCATAGCCCAGATTCTTCAGGAATTCTCTGCTCCCAACATTAGGATCACTGTGTAACTAATTTGAAATCAGACATTCATGAAATGCAGTCAACTTTTCTCCCTTTCCACACAGCACTCTCTCCCTTGGGTGACATTCTAGGATTTTAAAAGAATAATATGCTTCATTTTTCCAATCAAAATATTTCTTGAAATTCCATCATATGCTGGTCTAAAGGATAGACAGTCATTATTGGTGTCCCAATTTCATGAAAATTCCCCTTTCCTCTGGGAAAATAGAAGTGGTTTCTTTTGATCCCTCCCTCTACTATTACCTCAAGTATAAAGCGTTCAACTTTAGTACAAAAGTATAAAATATATGTATATCTTAAATAATCAACTAGACAGCCAATAATTTTAGCTTTGACTACTGTAATCCTTATGCTACAGCATTAATTTCAAATTTTTTGGTGAATATCTTTTATATTTGTGTAAGTGATAAAAACAAAAGGAAGTTTTATCGACAAAACAGAGAACTGTACAAGTTTACTGAAACAAAAAGGAATATTCAAGTAGAAGCTCCAATATTTCTAAAAACAAATAGAAACAAAAGGAATGATAGCACGTAAGAAGGAGTAAAGTTTGAAAAGTCAAAGAAGAAAAAATGCCACAATGCAAATGACAAAAAAGGAAAAATATTCTTTACTCAACTGGAATATGAGAAAGATAAAGGAAACATTACCCTTTTATTATGTAATGATCACAACAATAATAATACCTAACATTCATATAGCAGTTTATAAACAACTCATTTTATCCGTCTAATACCACTGGGAAGTAGTGCGATTAATGTCTTAATTTAGATTTCATTTTTTCCAGATTCCTGGTTTACCTATTTCTCCGCTTATAGGAAGTAAGGAAAAAATGATCATTTATTAGGCAACTATGCTAAGTATTCATTGATCTCATTTGATCCTCACTAAAGTCCTAGGAGGTAGGTGTTACCATTAGCCTCATTTTTGAGGAAACTGAAGCATATAAGAGGCTAAGTGACTTTTAGAGGCCACTCAGCTCCTAAGTGTCTAAAGTCAGGCCTGAAATCTGGTCTTCTTATTTCCAGGTCCAGCACTCTTTTAATTGCACCACTATTACCTTGCTACCAGAAATGGATGAAATCATACAGAATAATGAGTTTTGTTTCCTGTTTTCTAATACTGTCTTAATTACTTTTCTCTCCCTAAAATTGGGGAAGAGCATAAGTGAGAAAAATAAGGTGGTTAATATAGCCAGAAGTCAGTTCTCCTTTCTTTTCTGGTTGGATGCTATTGTCTACTACTTGTAAGAAGTCCATCAACCCCTCTCCCTTGTCCGGCTTACTGGTAACATCCCAAAACAAGGAGGGCAGGGTTTGTCTTGGCTGGTATTTTAGGGACCTGTCATTCTAGGACTGAAGGATGGAGAGCTGGCACAAATAGCATTATGGCAGCTGGGTACATAGTGGGTAAGAGCACTGGATTTTGAAGCAGAGAAACCTGGGCAGGTTATTTAACCTCCTTCGGCTCTAGTTTCCTCATTGTAAAATGATGATCATGGGCTGTGGTGAAGATCAAATGAGATTATGTATGTGAGGAATTTTGCTAGTCTTAAATCACTATATAAAGGATAGCCATGATTGCTATTGTGCCAGGAGAATGTGAGTAGATGGGAGAAGCTCCTATATTCTGTGAAGGTTTTTCCTTCCATATTTTTTCCTCTAGAAAGTCAAATGAGTGGTATCTACAAAGTGCTTAGCACAGAACCAGGCATTAAAAAGGTGCTTGTGTCATCCCTTATTTCTCCTACCTGAGGTCTGAAGCATGTAGGACATTAACATATGTATAAAAAAAAAGAGGAGAGAATTGACAAAGTAAATTAAGTCAGCAGGCCTGCAAATGCTTTGTCCATGATGAGTCTTTCTGATTCACTCATTCGTTCTTAGTGAGTATCCCTATCAGAGGTTAGGAGCCTTTAAAGGATGTGAGGGAAGAGTAGAAAGATAAGGTGAGGCAAAGTAAGAACAAGAAAGGAAGGGGAGGAAAACAAAAGAAAGGGATAGGCAACAGATTTTGAGGAGACTAGAAAATAAGCTACAATGGAGAAAAAAAAAGGGAAAAAGTATCTGTTAAGTGAGCTCTGTGCTGAGCACTATAAGAAGCACTTTACAAATATCTCATTTGATCCTTACAACAATCCTGGGAGGTTGGTGCTAATCTTATTCTCATTTTACAGTTGAGGAAACTGAGGTTGAGTTTAAGCCCTTAGCAGCACCAAGGCATAGTATATTGCTTGCCATATGGTAGGTAGGTGCTTAATAAATATTTATTGTTTACAGGTTACATGATTTTTCCAGGGTCACAAAGCTAGTAAGTTCATGATGCCTCAGAGACTGATGACTCAAATTTAAAAGCAATATAGAAAAACTGGCATTGCTGCTTACAAAGCCACTGTTAAAATTTTGAAAACTTGAGAAGCTAGAAGGTAAGTGAAGATGATAAAACAGAATAGAAGCATTATGTTAAAAAGGGATGACTTAAAAATCATATAACGGGAAAATAGATACTGAGAGAGCAAAAAATATCTGACATACAATCCTTATGCTCTGTTGTTATCTATACAATTTAAAAGAGAGAAAGTTTTCCAACATGTTGGGTGGACTTTCTATGGAAGATAAGAGGATAGTTTGTGATATGCATCACTGAAGGGAGTATTCACATCTATTAGATAACAGATTTATCAAAATATATAATTATTTCCAAAAAAGTAAAGTTATTTGCATGTTATTTTGTAAACAGTATACTAATAAGATTAACATAGCCATAAGAACACATTTTTATTTAGCTAAAGTGGCAAAGTAAGTGACTAGGGAAAAGTAAGAGTTGCAAATTAGCTTAAAGAGAATTTTTATTTCCTTTATATTTATATGTAAAAATAAACTAGGAAACTCTGAAAAACACTAATAGCAATATATAAAGGCCACACAAATAATTAGAATGAGTTAAAGATTATTTCACCTGAAAAAGATAAGGCTCCAAGGTGACCACACCCCAATAAAAGCAACAATAAGCTAGCTATTCTTCATCTGCACTGACAATAGAAAAGAAAAAAAGTTATATTGCAATGAGAGATTTAGATTATGCATAAAAGTAATTATTAAACACTGGCACGTCAGATTCCATGAGGGAGCCTGAAATATTCTCTAAACATTGGGATAGATTAAGTTTGTTTAATCTGTCTGAAGGAGAATAGGAACACCTATTAAGGCCTTTCAGCCTTAAGAATTTAAAATTTTTAGGGGGCAGCTGGGTAGCTCAGTGGATTGAGAACAAGGCCTAGAGACGGGAGGTCCTAGGTTCAAATCTGGTCTCAGCCATTTCCCAGCTATGTGACCCTGGGCAAGTCACTTGACCCCCATTGCCTAGCCTACCCTTACCACTCTTCTGCCTTGGAGCCAATACATAGTATTGGCTCCAAGACAGAAAGTAAGGGTTTAAAAAAAAAATTTAAGATTTTTTAATAAGATTAAAATTCCATCTCTAAAAGCATAGTATCTGATAAAGTTGATAAGTTTAAGGACCAAGTATATTATTATTTAATTGTGTAAATTTAGAGCACACATTAAAAAAAGGCATTTTCTTTTAGGGCCCAGCAAAAAAAAAAAAAAAAAAAAGTATTATTACATATGCAACTCTGACCAATTGCTTCACCACCGGATGGAGGAACACAAAAAGCTAAGTAGCTGATAAAGTAATTTCAAACCACTTTAGCTAAGGAAGGGTTTGGTTTAACTCCTTTTAGTACTGGAGGGTTGCTAGAAACGACTAAACTGTGAGTATTTCCTTTGATTTTAGACAAATGAAAGAAAGATTTTCATGTAAACTGAACTACTTGATGAAAAATTGCATTTAATTTGAGGTAATGTTACTTTACCAATAACACTTTGGTTTTAAATTTAATTTATTTGAATTTTACCTTTACTTTAAAACATACAAATGTTTTAAACCATAAATTATAAAAGCATAAAGTGTTTTAATTATATATTATAAAATTTGATTAAAATAAAATATGTTAATAAATAGTATTATTTAAATTATGGCCATTTTATTTTATAGTTATCTTAAGAATATTAGGAAATTCAAGGCATTGAAATCTGAAGATTAATACTGTAAAACACTAATATTGTTTATATAGTATGACAGTTTGAAAAATAACAATTCTATCCCAATTTTTCTTCTGTTTAAATCAATGGATTTTTGGGAAGAGTGTAGCATCAATGACCAATCATTATCAAGTTGTCTTGGGTAGTGGTAGTAGTAGTAGGAGGTATAGAATGAAGATAAAGGTTTAAATCCTTGTTCTTCTCATATGTGAGTATTTGGGTTTCAGTTTGCTCATCTGAAAAATGAAAGTATTGAGCGATATATCTGCTAAGGTACCTTTCATCTCTAAAACTGTATGATTCTCAAGTTAAGACTAAAATCTGTTTTGGAAATGACTTCTATCATTACCACGAAAGTCATGTTCTTATGTATCAAAATGAACTATAATCAGGAAAAAGAATGTTTCCACCAACCTTCAGAAATTGTGTTCTGAAAGTCTCTACTGGTCAAAGGCTACAGCTGTGTCCACATGTCCATATCTACACTGTCCAGACCACCATATTTTACATGGAAAGAGTTAGTATTATATGATATCTGCTTTTAGTTTTAATCCTGTGGGTTCCAGACAACTGTGTGAATACACAACAATTTCTTAGGAAATTAAGCTTGGACACAAAATAATTTTAAAGATCTAATAATCTAATTGTTCCTTTTGGAAAGGTAATAGATATTCTACAAAAATATGCCAATTCTTAAGTAATATGGTAAAAATGAATTCTTTTTTGCACACAATTAAACAAGTTTTCTTTGATCATGTTTAAAATCTAATTTCTGATAACCAAAGTCTACATCTACACAAAATGGATGACAGAAAAGCAATATTTAATGTACAGCAGCTACACATGCCAGTTGTTAAGAGAATGATCTAACGGTTGTGATGCTTTTGTTCTCAACCAAACTGCTAAGTTTCTATTAACTCAATCTGTCAAAAACCAAAGCATTCTAAGTTCTCAAGGACTAACAGTTCAATTCCTTCCAAATCCTACTTCACCAAATTTATATAAACAAGTGTCAATACAGACATAATCTACTAATTTGCTGATTATTGATTAACTTCAGTTATACAATGCACGCACAGCTAATGATCATAATTTTGAATGGTACTGGACTAATACTATTTGCATGAATGTGAGGCAAGTATGCACCAATTTCATTATTTGAAGAATCCATAAAGGCAGCTAGGGGGCTCAGTGAATAAAAGAGCCAGGCTTGGAGTCAGGAGGATCTGGGTTCAAACTTGGCCTGACACTTTCTATCTGCCTGTGTGACCCTGGGTAAGTCACTTAACCCCAATTTGCCTTGTCCTTACCACTTTTCTGTTTCAGAACTGATACTTAGTATCAATTTTAAGACATAAGAAGGTTTTTTTGGGGGGTAACCAATAGTGGTAACTGTAAACCTGGGGAAAATGACAATATGAAATATGTGTTAAGAATTCTTTTTATACCAATACTTCTTTCTTTAGCTCCTGGCTAGGAAGGCGAGGAAATAGACTCATGTTAAATAGTCTATGCCAGAGTTTGTTAGGTATCAGTGACCTAACCTCAAAAATTAGGTCTGAAAATGGATTTGAGTTTGAAGTGTGCTTTGTAGATGTGCTGAATTTCTTGATGAATGTTTTCTTAATTGTTAATAAGGTCTTAATTATGGGATCTCATACACATTTTTGACCTCTCTGAAACATGAGATCAACCAACCCCTTCTCCTAAATTTCTCAGATATTCTGACCTCCTTAGTTTTGTGAGACTGGGTCTCTTATTTTTGCCAGGCTGGAAGTTCAGTGACCATTTCTGGGAAATGAGCATTTGTTAATTGCCTGCTGTGTGCAAGTCTGTACATGGTACACAGTTCCTGCTCTGAAGGGGATTACATTCTCATAAGCCATACCACATGTAAACAATAATATAGATACACAATATGAATAGAGAAAATGGAGAGCTGATTTTGGAGCCAGGAATACCAATGTTCAAGTCTTCTCCCTGATACATACTCCCTATTTAAGCTTATAAGTTGAAAAGAACATACTGACCTATGTTAGTGGAGAGAGTATTTCCTCATCCTTATATTAATGAAATCACAGATCTAATCCACATTCCCATATTTTGTATTTTTTCATTTGTATATATTGTCCTCTTCCCTCTAGTATATACAGTAAAATTCTTTCAAGGTAAAGACTGATTTATTCTTTACTTGACATTACCAGTGCTGTGTACAGCGCCTGGTACAGTGTAGCATTTCATAATTATTGAACTAAAAATCTAGTCCCTCACAGTGTGTAATCTTGGAATTATTCTTGACTCTTCTCTCTTTCTTCTCCCATTGGTAAATCTCATTGCTTCTTCCTCCACAACTTTCAGGAGCTCATCATTTCTAATCTAGACTATTACAATATTTTGTAAATTGGACTTCTGGTCCCTAGTCTCTTCCCTCTTCAATCTACCCTCCGTACAGTTGCCAAAATAATCTTCCTAAAGCCTTCACATGTTATTCCCCTGGATCAAGAAACTTCCATGACTTCCCATTATCTTTAGAATAAAATATAAACCTTTTTCTTTGGAATTTAAAACTTTTCACAGTTTGGTTCCAGCTACTTCTGCAGTCTGATTATTTATCATTCCCCAGTCACACACTCTTTGTTCCTGCCAAACTAAACTACTTGCTGTTTAAACTCAGTACATATTCTCTTGAATTCAACCCTTTACACCAGCTATCTCTGATGCCTGGAATGAACATTCTAAACTTCTACTACTTACAAACCTTAGCTTCCTTGAAGGCTAAATTGATGAGGCACTTTCCAAGGGAAAACCTTTCCTTATTCCCTAAGCTGATAGTGCTTATATGTATATATGACATATGTCTATGTACATGTATACATATTTATGAATATTTTTTACATGTTGTATCCCTGCCCCCAACTCCCTAACAGAACAGAAGTTCTTTAAAGACTGATTTTCATTGTCTTATAGCTCTACTGTCCAAGCACAATGCCTTGTATATAGTAGGCACAGATGGGTTAGTGAATAGAATTTTTACTCTGATATTTATTTACTTTTGATAACAATCAAATATTTTATTGCATTTTACTTATCTAGTATATTGGGCAAGAAGTATCACAGGGAAATTGCTTTAGTAATGAGATTAATATCATGAGATGGATGAAAATGATGAAAGGTCTTCTGGCTAAGTCAAAATATTACTATGACACGTGATTTACATCAAAATTTCTTTCCACCTCACTTTTTGCAAAAGAAGTACTGTAAAGTTGTATGTAAATGAGAATTTTTTTAAATGCACTCAGGAACCTGGCTATTTAGAGGTCAAAAGCTTTTGTAAACTGAATAATCAATCTCAGATTGGACTGTAATCAGATGTGTTTAAATGAGACAAAACTATGTACTTAGTGAAGATTTTTGTTAGTTACATACTAATCTTTAAAATTACTAAATGCTGGGAGTACTGTTATCTGGGAAGATTTTCCCTCTTCCCTTTCCCAATTTTTGGCAACCCAATCTATGTTCATTTTTTAATCTATCCAGTTACTCTGGCCCATGTTGATTTTTATTTCCCTAAATTTCTCTTATTTTTTATTATATAAATTTAGCAATTGATAGATACATATATATTACTTTTGTTATATATTTATGTAAATCTAGTTTCTATCCTCAACTATATGAAATATTGGACTCCTTGCTTTCGGCATGAGTTCACTACAACAGGATACAGTGGTATATATGGTAGAAGGCTCAGTGCATATTCGACACTTAGGAAGCCAGTCCAGAATGACAAACTCTGCTATCATAAAAACAAGAAATTGAATTTCCAAATCATCTTAAGTGGATGGATCTCTTCTGTCTAATTTACTACATCTTCATCCATGTCACAACTATGGGTATATTCCAAGGCTCTGTCTTATGACTTTCTTCTTTTTTAACCCTTTATACTTTTTCAGTTGGTAATCTTCTCAGCTCCCATGTATTTAATTATCATCTCTATGTAGAAGATTTCCAGATCTAAATATCCAAATCATTTCTTCTGTGATCCAGTCCCACATTATGGACTGCCTATTGGACATTTCAAACTGCATGTTCCATAGGCATCTCAAAGTAAACATGCCCAAAACAAATCTCACTATTTTTCTGCCTGAACCCAACCGTCTTCTGAACTGTGCCATCACTGTTGAGGCCATAACCATTCTTTCAGACACTCTAGGCTACTTTTCCAACTTTACTCACCCCAGATACCAAATACTGTTGTTTCTGTCTTTACAACATCACTCATACATCAGTGTCCTCTTCACTCACACAGTCTCTACCCTAGTTCATTTCTTCATCATCTCTTGTCTGGACTGCTTCAAAAGACTTCTAATAGTCTCCCTGTCTCATATCTCCCCCTTCTTCGATTCATCTTCCATGATTTTCCTAAAGTGTAGAGTTGACTGTGTAACTTCTATTCAATAAATTTGAGTGGATTCTTATCACATAAAAATCAAATATACTCCTCTGCCATTTATAATAATCTTTTTATTCATTACTTCCATACATACATGAGAGTTTAAATATATTGTCCTACTTGCTTTTCCTTACATATGACACTCTACCTTCTATCTCCACACTGGCTCTTTCCCAGTCTTTCCCTTTTCCCTACCAGTTATTAATGCCTTCCCCTCTAGTGTTACCTTGTATGCATTCTGTATGTGCCTTCTATATAGCTATTTATGTTCATGGTGCTTTCTCCATTAGAATGGGAGCCATGAGGACAGGCACTAGTTTCCTTTTTTTTTTTTTCTGAAACCTCAGAGTGTAGCATAGGGCCTATAGCACATTATAAGTGCTCAATTAAGTACCTGCTGATTGACTTAGTAATAAAATTTAGTTTATTCACTAGCCAAGACATACTTTGGTTGTAGGTATTCAGAATTCTTGAATTACACATGTACTTTCCAATATATACTATCTAGGATACAAGGCTATTTTTGGTGATGATAAGACTTTCATAATTTGTGGATTACACTGTAGGTGCTCAATAAGTGTTTCATTCAACTACCAATTATTTAACATTTATGATATACCTAATACTTTGCTAGTGATGGAAGGGATACAAATATAGTTCACACATGATCCCACGTCTTGCAGAACTTATTATTAATGAGCAAGAGTGAATCACAATGCTAATGAGATTGGAAAAAACTTAGTCATGGTAATATACTATAGCTTATGATAATGTCAACATTTTGATTTTGATTATACTACCTAATATTTCACAAATGTAATAATTAGGACCTAAATAATAACTGAGATTTGGTAGTTTTGTTACTTTTCTTCGTTCCATCTCCATTTTTTTGCCTCAATTAGGTATTTTAAAGTAACATCTAAGACAAAATGCTAAACATGTGCTACTGTCAGAAGAAAAGTTATAGTAAGTTGTTGTTGAAGGTATTTACCGATGGAACAAATGTTACTTAGACAAAAGTCACAAAGAGCAAAGAGGTATCAAAAGTATATTTCATAAGATCTGAAAATGAAACTTTTTTTTTTACTTGTACTTTGGTCAGAAGGAGGCATGCTTTTAAATTATCAAATGATTTTATTGCTTGCATTTTGTTGTAGGCATAATCTGAAAGCATGAAAACTTCATTTGAGAAATATACCACATCACTTTTGCTCTCCATATTCACATAGAAGAGAAGAAAAGTCACAGTGTTTCAATGACTTCAACTTCATCTTACTCCTTGCCTTGCTCCTCCTATGACAAGATCTTCATGAATAACCAAAGTAGCCAATGTGGAAATGACTCATCAGAGACACCAAATGCTACCATCTGCCCTATGAATGAACAATTATTGTCTGTTGTTTTAACAATTTTCTACTCCATTATTTTTATTGTGGGACTTGTTGGAAACATTATAGCTCTTTATGTATTTTTGGGAATCCATCGTAAAAGAAATTCTATTCAGATTTACCTGCTTAACGTAGCCATTGCAGATCTCCTACTCATCTTTTGCCTCCCCTTCCGAATATTGTATCATGTTAACAAAAACATCTGGACACTGGGTGTAATTTTCTGCAAGATAGTGGGAACACTATTCTACATGAATATGTATATTAGCATTATTCTTTTGGGTTTGATCAGTTTGGATCGCTATATAAAAATTAATCGGTCTATCCACCAGCCAAAAGCTTTAACAACCAAGCAAAGCATTTATATCTGTGGTGTAGTGTGGGCACTTGCCATAACTGGATTTTTAACTATGATTATTTCAACAATTAAAAAAGGAGGACATAATTCTACGATGTGCTTTCATTATAGGGATAAGCATAACGCAAAGGGGGAAGCAATTTTTAACTACATCATAGTAATAATGTTTTGGTTAGTTTTCCTTCTACTAATCCTTTCATATATTAAGATTGCCAATTATCTTTTGAAGATTTCAAAAAAGAGAGTCAATTTCCCCAATTCTGGGAAATTCCATACCACAGCACGGAATTCCTTTATTGTACTTATTATTTTTACTATATGCTTTGTTCCTTATCATGGTTTTAGATTCATTTATATTACATCCCAACTAAACACAACACCTTGTTACTGGAAAGAGATTTTCCACAAAATCAATGAGATCATGCTTGTACTCTCATCTTTTAACAGCTGCTTGGATCCAGTCATGTATTTTCTAATGTCCAGCAATATCCGCAAAATTATATACCAACTTCTTTCAAGAAGATTTCAAGGGGAATCAAGCAGAAGTGAAAGTACTTCAGAATTTAGAGCAGGCCATTCTCTGCATGATACTTCTGTAAGTGTTAAAATTCAATCAACCTTTAAGAGTACTCTGAGATGAATGTGCTATAAAGAATTATGAATCTGCCATTTGTCAGCCAATGACAATTCATATAAGCATTAGATAATTGCCAGATTCAGTACTGATGTTTCTAGCATTAACAACAACAAAAAGGCATTTCTTCTTAATTTTTTTTTTGTTGTAAATATGGCGTGCTATGTTTCATTTGCTTTATTTATCAATTGTTATGTTGAAGAGTAAGAAAAGGTCCTGGTCATTGCTAGATGATTTTAAGTCTAAGATATTCCAGTCTAAGATCTTTTTAAAAAATGTTACTCTATAGCATTGTTATATTTGTTAAAATGCACTGCCAAAGCATTTACTGGAATTTATGAACATAATAATAAAACAAATTAAAGAAAACTTTTGTTTCCCAAATAAGTAAACTACTGTGGGTATATGTTTCTATTTAAGAAAGTTTAGAGAGCATAAATGTTTTAGAGAAATCATTTTAGGATGACAGAAATGTGTTGTTATTAAAAAATTGCTATGTGTTTATCAAATACATACATTCATACCTTTCAAAAACAAAAGGTGTGATTTTTTCCTGCTTCTATAACCATAATCTATAACACTGTAGTAGATACTATCATAATTAGCAAACCAAATATTTAAAATAAAAAAGATATCACTTATTTCCTACTTTTCTTATGAAATAAAACTATAGAAGGAGGGAATAAATTTCAGAGCTCTTTATCCATGTTATCCAACAACATAAAAAATACTTTGCAAAGGCAACTACTGAGATACAACTGTAAAAAAACAAAGACTGAGACTACACTTAAAAAGCAAATGGATTTGGACACAAAACAATCAGGTTTTTTTTTTTTAAATCAAATAAAATGGTTTGTGATTCTTCGGGAGAGAAATTATAGAAATGAATTATATCATTCCTATAACTATAATGATAAGGGGAGAAATGGAATCCAATATTCTCAATGAATAGAGAACAGCTGAGTAAATTGTAATACATGAACATGATGTAAGAATTATGAAGAAAACAAAAATATGAAATTTATATGAAGTGATGAAGAATAAGCAGCAGGATCTCAGTGGTATTCATATTGACTATAACTAACTAAAAAGAACTGAAATAGAATTTAAAAAGATACAAAGAAGAAAAAAAACGATCAGAAGAGGCAAACAAGGTGTTTCTGTAGTTCTGTTAAAGTTAACACACACTGAAAAATAAATTTCAAATAATTTGGAGCTTATGATTTTAGATGCATTTTATTTTGTTTATCTGAATGTTTTATTAATGATTATCAAGTAGAGAATTTTTTTCAAAAGAAGTTTAAAAATTAATAATCATAGAATTTAAAAGTTGTAAGGGACCTCAAAAATCATGTGAAAGGAAAAGGGATATTATTAGTATTAGTCCATATTGTTCTTCCTTTTTTTTTTCCCCTTCTGAGAGTTACTTAATAGTTTCCCCAGAATAGCCCAAGAAGGGCTGCTAGATGGCTCAGTGGATAATGCCAGGAGATAGGAGGTCTTGGGTTCAAATGTGCCCTCAGATACTTCCGAACTGTGGGATACATGGCAAGTCACTTAATCTCAGTTGCTTAGCTCTTAACACTCCTCTGCTCTAGAATTGACACTTAGTATTGACTCTAAGACAGAAAGTATTGTTTAAAAAAGAAATGAAAAGCATTAGAGCAATAAAGTCCTGGTGCTAGCCTTTTTTTTTTTTTTTTTTTTTTTTTGCTTCCTGCTCAGTTTTCACTGACTTTTATTGAAAATAAAAGAATTGTGCTTCCTTTCCTTTTCAGCACTAATGCTGCTGAGATCCTAGAGAGCAAGAATCATTTCTTGCATACCTTGCATTCCATCAGTTTAACAAATATTGTTGAAGATAATGCTTCCCCTTCACTAGATGTAAGGTCTACATTTAAAAGGGGCAGTCAGTCACTAGAACCTGCATTCTAGTCTTGCCTCTGTCACTTACAAGAACTGGGAAAATTAATCGTGCTGGGACTTTTAGTTTTTTCATCTTTAAAATTATGCATAATTAAAGATTTCTAAGGATATTATAGGTCTGAAATGCCATGATTCTGTTAATTATTTGTTAATTGTTAACAGTTGAATGTTGATTACATAATCAAATGGGACAGATCCTTAAAATAGGTAACTTGTTCAGTTTAGATATGTATCTGTTTGGAACAGATAGAGTACTATTAGCAATAGAAATAAAACTTTGTTATAACAAATTCCAAAACCTTGCTCCACACAGTACTAGAGTTTTGTGTTACAACTTGAATGGCACATTAGCTAGGGCTACAAAATCTTATACAGATGGAAGTGTTTCTTATGAAGATTTTCTAATTCTCTCTCTCTCTCTCTCTCTCTCTCTCTCTCTCTCTCTCTCTCTCTCTCTCTCTCACACACACACACACACACTGAATTTAGAGACTAAAACTAAAATTTAGCAAGTATACACACATAACATACTAAAAATAGTACTAATCAGATCTAAAAAAAATTAAGTAAATACAATTCAGTTCACAATTCTAAAATAAATTACTTGTAAGCTTAGAGACTCAAGTGAGGAAAAGAAATACAATTAGTTTTTACTGATGCTCTAGCTTGGCTGCTTTACTAAACTGTCATCTAACAGAAACCTGATCATTTACTTGACAAGCTTTTGAAAGAATCCTATATGCAAGACATTATTTTAAGTGCTAGAGGGAAGGGAGAGGAAATGGGGGAAAAAGAGATAGCCACTATCCCAATGGAGCTCACAATTATCAGAACTAAGATATACCCTACAAATCACTTTAATAAAGGAAAACCATTAAAGTATAATATGAATTAGAAAGTGCAAAATTTAAAAAACTAGAAATTATTTTCAGTGTGGATAGGTAAAGAATATCAGGGAATTCTAGATAAGAGTATCTGAGTGGCAACTTGGAGATTAGGTAGAAAAAATTCACAGATAAACCTGGGTTTTGAAAGGAATGTGAAGAAAGAGGAGAGAATTCCAGACAGAAGAAATAGGTATAAATACAAAGAAATAGCAAGTAATAAAGGGGAATAGTGGCAATAAGGCTCCAAAAGCAGGCTGGAATCAAATTATGGAAAGCTTTCAATATTAGGTGAAGAACTAAACTTCATTTGGTAGCTAGTAGGCAGCTGCTAGAAATTTTTAAATTGTGCTTTCAGGAAATTTTGGTGATTCTATAATATGATTTAGAATTTCCCTTATGTTTTCAAACTTACATACTATACATACTTCATAAGAGAATAAATCATAAATTACTAATAAAGAATTTAAGCTCAATTACAAATAGCTTGAATATATAAACTACAAGTTCTTTTATATGTCATTTAATGGATTTAAGGAATTAAATCTTTAAAAGAAAAAATAAATATATGTACCTTGGAAATTACATACTGTATAATTAAAATATTACACTTATGAGATACTTAGAAAAATCGAAACAAAAAATCAATTAATTAAGAATGCTTGTTAGAATCATTATTGAGAACCCAATAAAACATAAATATATTTTGTATCTTGTTCAAGAATCTTGCTTACTATGGAATTTAAAATTATACTATAAGGCAGACTTACTTAAAATGAATTATGGCCTAGAAAACATTTTTTTAAAGCAAGGTTGAAATTATTTTAATTTTGGGGAAACAATGTCCAGTTTTAAGGTTATACATTTCAGGTACCGTTATAGACATATTATTTCTTTGCGTGTGTGGAGCAGGGAAAAACATGAACTCCATGTAGTCATAGAAAGAGGAAGCTGAGGGAATTTGAGACAGTTGAGGAAGCAAAGACACCACACTCTCCAATAATCAGCAGATACTGTCCTAGGTCACTGGGAGATTCAAAGAGAAAGAATAAAACAACCTCTTCTCAAAGAAAAACAAATATGGAGAATAAATAAGAAGTATAAAATATGAGGTAGTTTGTAGGGGAGGGCACCAACAGCTTCAGGGAATTTCAAAAGGCTTAATGCACAATTTACATTTGAGCTGAAAAGGACTCTGAGGAGTGGTGAGAAGGAAGTGCATTCCAGGATTTGGGGGGGGAGGAAAAAGAGGGTATGCAAAAGCACAGACAGGAGATGGAGAGTCTATTTGCAGGCATAGAGGCAGTCACTCAGTGTCAGAAGCAACTTTAAGGATTATGACCCCTGGCAGCAGAAAAGAGAAATTCAAGGGAAAGTTGGAGCTAACAATTGAGAATATATCTTCAGAAAGGACTAGCTTCTAGGAGTCCCACACCTTAGCAGGGATGTTTGCATGAAAAGATTCAAGAGAAAAAGGACATCAAAGCCCTACAGTACTGGAGGGATTAGTGCTTTGGCTGTATGTACTCTGTACATATGTGCTTTACTATGATTGTACTCCAAGTTTATATCCATTATTCCCAGAGACATTTTGTGTAGCTTGAGGAGAATGTTTCAGGTTTCTGGGAGGAATGTTTTATAGCTTCTGTTCCTACTATATCATCTTATTAAATGCCTTTGTTATTACCTGATACTTTCTATTGTCTTATTGTAAGGAGGAAGCTCACTGGCAGGGGCACTTGAGTTATGATTTTAGGTGTGCAGACAAACAGGGCACCCCTCTCTCAACCTGTAGCTGTTGGAGTAGGAGCTGCCCTCTGTAAAAATAGCCTAAAGGAAGTACAATATTTCTGTCTCATTTATACATATAGGAAACATTGTTTCCTCTTTTTCTCTTCCTCATTTGGTCCTATAAACACTTAAGTAATAGAAATTCAGAACTATATTCACATAAGAACAAATGAAAAAGTAATTTAGAAGAAATGTTTACTCTGTACCATGCATCATGCTATTCACTAAGGATATAAACACAAAAGGAAGACAACTTCTGCTCTCAAGGAGCTTATATATTTAAAAAATGTTTAAGTTCATTTATTTAATTAATTTAGAATATTTTTCCATGGTTACATGAATCATGTTCTTTCCTTCGCCTCTTCCCACCCCCACCCCCCATAGCTGACATGCAATTCTACTGAGTTTTACATATGTCATTGATCAAGATCTATTTCCATATTATTAATATTTGCATTAGAGTGATCGCTTAGTCTAAATCCCCAATCATATCCTCATTGAACCATGTGATCAAGCAGTTGTTTTTCTTCTGTGTTTCTACTCCCACAGTTCTTTCTCTGGATGTGGATAGTGTTCTTTCTCACAAGACCCTCAGAATGGTCCTGGATCATTGCATTGCTGCTAGTAGAGAAGTCTATTATATTCTATTGTGCCACAGTGTATCAGTCTCTGTGTATAATGTTCTCCTGGTTCTGCTAAGGAACTTATATTTTAATAGGGAAGACAATGTATATAATAGAGGTAGTCTTAGCAGAAACCTGGGATAATAATGAAAAATAGGGCAATAATTGAAGTAACTGAAATTTCCAGGAACAATGATATTATAGACTAGTTCTGGTTTTAGGAGAAGCTTGTGTCATCAACATCTTTCTGGAATGGGTTTACAGCTTGCCCTGTCTTAGAATAAGTCCTACAGCAACCCTCTTTTTTACCCAAATATTCTTCCTCCTCCATTCCACTCCTGTATCCCACCTGGGTACTTTACTCTCCCATAATATGTAGCTATGGCAGATGAGCAATACTGTATACAAAGTTAGCATTCTGGTCTTGCCACTTGTCCCAAAAATCTTTAAACTTCAAAGTTTTTAGCTTGACATTTAAGACCCTCTACAGTTTTGTCCTACTTTTTCAGCTTTATTGAACTTAGCCTCCTAAGCAACCTTTGCTGTGGCCAAACTGGACGGACCTTCTCCCAACTCCATGACTTTGTTCACATTCCCTTAGCTTCTCTTCACTTAATAAATTTCTATCCTTCCTTTAAAGTTCAACTCAAGTGTCATCTCCTTTGTGAAGCCTTTCATGATCATAATGTTCTTCCTTTTGGTCACCCAACAGATACCACATTTCATTTTGCTATGTGCCTTTCTAATTTTCTCATATATCAGATGGTCATGGCTGTCATTTTGTAGACTGATGATATGATGTAAACATCATAGTAATGATGATGATAACATTTATAGAGTATTTGAAGGTTTGCAAAGTATATAAGCATTATCCTCGTAAGGACCTTGGGGTGTGGAAGCTATTATCACCCCAATTTTATAGATGAAGAAACAGAAATAACTTACCCAGGATCGCACAAGTATATGTAGAGTAGTAAATGTATGAGGCTGAATTTGAACTCAGGTCTTCCTGAATATATAGGTCCAGTATTTTATCTAATTGCCCTCTAATTCTCTGTCATATCTAAATTTATATCTTACCCAGAGGAGTACAGTTGGTACACAGAATGTGCTTAACATTTGCTGAATTGCCTATATTTTAAAACTTTTACTAAAATATATACTTAGTAGTTTGTTAACTTTAAGACCCTGGGCAATAGCTTTTTGTATGGCTGTTCTAATCATTATATTTCTCCATACTGACAGATATTCTCTGCCTGTCTCACAGATAGAGATGCATTAATAGAGAGTGACTGCACTGTTCTTGTCCCTTTTTTTCATTTATTTACAGCATTAGTACTCTTTTGCTTAATCTTTCTTTTTTCTTTTTTGGTGCTCAGTAACTTTGCTTCCTCTTTTCCATCAACATTTACTTTGTTTTTCTTTATTTCTGTGTTACATTATCACACAATTTATCTTTTTTCCTCCCCCTTCGGCATAAGGAATGTTTTAGATTCATGTATAAATTAATTTTGTTCTCGAGATAAACAGTGCTACATTAGAAAAGCAACGTTTCAGCAGGTTGCAAAGGGAACTGAATAGGTTTGCATGCATGTTCATATTCAGTTCCCCTTTGTGGCCAGCTAGTTTTGAAAAAATATTGGAACAAAAGGTCATCTTTGGCTGAGGCAGAATTAGTGAGTTCCATGTTTGCATAAAAAGCACAACCTATTAGATAGAGTTGCATGATTGGATATCTTGATATCCTGGATCCTGAAAATAATAAAGAAAACTTGAGTCATGAGCAGTAAATTAACTGCATAGCCTATCATGATGGACTTTTAAGCTTTTTATGCTAGCAAAACGATGGGATTAAAATAAAGAATAAAAATCACTCTAAAAGAATCTTTAGGTCAATGAATTTGATAGGTAGCAGAAACCAGAAATTCATGCAGTTATCTTGAAAAATTAAATCAACATGAGAGAAAGGGAGGTTTTTTAAAAAAATAACTTTATTTGGGTTTATATTTTGGGGTTTTGGTTTTTTAAGATTACTCACAAAAATGAACAATATGGATATGTTTTGCATGATAATACATACATGTATAACCCAGATTGAAACAGGATAGGGAAGAGAAGGGATGGAAGGAGATAAGTTTGATCATACAACTTGGGTAAAACTTGTGTGGAAATTAATTATTCCATGTAATTGGTAAAAATAATAAAAAAGATTAAAAAAAATAAAAAATAACAGAAATTTATAAAGTTGTTTTATGTAAAATAATTTACATAACTCATTTAATTCTCAAAAGAACTCTATATGGTAAGTACTCTAGGTCTTCCATTTTATAACGAAGTCATGAAATAGAGAGGTTAGATGCCTCATCCATTATCACACAGTTGATAAATAATACCAGAAGGGAGATTTGAATCCAGGTCTTATGCTTCTCTTCTGCTATACTTCACTGCCTCTTTTCTTATAAAAAGAAAGAACATGAATGAAGGGAGAGAACATAGGAAGGATTTGAGGGAAAGATCAAGGAATTATATGAAAACTGGGACCTAGTACATCTAAGAAACTCTTAGTAACACTCTCAGTCTAAGTGGGCTCTGATCAGCCCTCTTTTCTTCTCTGGGGGCCCAGAAATTAACTAGTTTACTTCCTTTCTCACTAGAATGTTTGTTATTTCTAACTAGGACTTTGATCCTTTCTTGGCCAACTGCAACACAGAGAACCTCCTATTGTGATGCTCCACAATGTATATCGTACTTTTGGAAAAAAATATTTTTTAAATTATTATAATACCAATAACAAAAGGAATTTTTAAAAATTTAATTTAAATTAAAAAAATTTAAAAATTCCTATGCTTGTTTCTTTTCTCCCAGGCAAAGTTACATATTTAGAAGGTGTTAATAAGTATATATAAAAATATATGTAAGATTTAGCTACATCTGAGTAGATTAGGCTCAGATTATCCTAGTATTTCACAGGAGTTGGGTCATGGAGCCAACAGCCAAGTTGGGACTTATGTACTTTGTGGTCAGACAGCAGTAACCCACAAGGCTAAGCTTCTCTTTTCCCTAACTGCCATCCAGTACTACCACTGCAGGAATTAGAGGGGTGAGTATATGGTGACAGAGGAGTGAATGTACAAAGTAGGAGATTATATTTACAAAGAACTGGTGGTATCAATTTTTTTAGTTAAAAAATTTTTATTAAATAACATTATGCACGAGACATTTTACTATATTCAATATAATAAAACATAATGATAGCTCTTCCCATTCAATATAAACAATGCCCTTTAAGAAATATTCCTATCCAAAGAACTGGAAATCAAGGAGATGCTCATCAACTAGGAAATGGCTAAACAAATTATGGTATATATTTGTGATGGAATACCACTGTGCTGTAAGAAATGAGTAGATTAATTTTTTAAAAACTTGGAAAGAATTACACAAGTTAATGAAGAATGAAGCAATGAGAACCAAGAGACCATTATATACAGCTACAGATAGAATATCAAATAATAACTTGTGAATGTTCACCTCCAGAGAATGAACTGATAAAAGGAAACACAAAAGACATAAACTAGATACAAGTATCTCTTTGTGGATGGAGGAGTTGAGATACCTGGAAATAAATTCTATTTAATAAAATTTAGAAGAAATTCCTATCAACATGTTAATTTCCATCTCTACTACCTAAGCTACTCTTTTAAATATAAGATAGAAATGAAAGACAATTCCCTTTTTCTTAAACCAACCATAAATAATGGGTGACAGAAGCATAAATGTTATTATTACTTGATGCAGAGATTAATACAAATCACATTTTGCCCATTCTGGTTGAGATGTTATGGTTATGAAGAAAATTGATAAAATATAGATCAATAACATCATCATCCTTTTCTGAACCAGAGTTAAAGAATCAATAACATTAAAATTGGAAAAATTCACAAGTATAATAATATACACTTTTAGAAAGCTGGGATACAGTTGTTCTATTAACTGAAAAATCTAACAAGGGTTCATGATTCCTTTTTTCTTTTTTCCTCCATTCTTTTGATGAATGGTTTAGATCATATTGGATATTTTTTGTTACAAGTTGTGGTAACTCATTCATATATCATATAAGGTAACACAGAGTGTTGGTGGGAAGGATGAACAATGAGGGTGGGCCTTCATCAAGATTGCCAAGACAATAGGGTCTTGGAATTGCTTTAAAAAAATTAGGAGAGAACAGTTATAGGTCTGGGGAAGAAGAGGGGAGTTATTGCTCTTTTGGTGAGTAAAGAGTTGTTTAGGGGTAGACAGGTGGTGCAGTGGATATAGTGCCAGGCCTGAAGTCAGGTAAGACTCACCTTCTGAGTTAAAATCTGGCCTCAGATAATTACTAGCTCTGTGACCCTGGGCAAGTCACTTAACACTACTGACCTCTGTTTCCTTATCTGTAAAATGAACTGGAGAAGGAAATGGCAAACCACTCCAGTTTCTTTGCCAAGAAACTCCAAATTGTGTTGTGAAGAGTCAGATATGCCTGAAAAAACCCTTAGTCTGCACATGTCCTGCAAAACTCATACTATTCCCAAATAACTACTTAAAAAATTAGAGGGAAAGAATTGAGAACCTATAGCTCCTCATGTTGAAAAAAAACAACACATTTTTTAAAAAATCTCATCAAATGATTTCATAGAATCATAGGACTACAGACTTAGATATTAAGGGAAATTAAGTGACTTGCCACATGTTATACAACCCCTAAATTTAGCTTTTTAAAAGTTCTCCTTCCCTTTTCCAAAATGCCTCCCTGTTTACTTTCTAATAGAATAGATGATCTAAGTCAATAACAGATGAATGAGAAGGGAAGAAAATCTAAAGATGACCTACATTAAGGCAGAAGAAGTGCAACAGAGTAAACCAGAGAAATGAAAATTCTATGTAAACACCCTTATGGCTACTTTAAAAAGTCACAATGTGGATATGCTTTGGGAAAAATTTCAGGGTAAAACTAAATATTTATATGTATTCATAGGCAATATTGATCAAAATTTATGTTATGAATGAGTGATACCATAAATTAATTTTATTGTAAAAGTTCTGGTATATATTAATGGAAATAAATTCAGTGAGCTAGAAGCAAGGGCTATATTAAGATTTTTGTAAGAATATGAAATGTCCATAATTATAATAGAATAAAACGAGGTAGGGTGGTTTAACCACTCCATTATGATTTAAGCTTTGAAGACATAAATACTGTCAGAAAGAATGTGAATATTAAATAAAACAACATTACCATTTCTGAACAAAACAACTCAAGAGGCTGGATGAGTAATAAGATAATTCTGAATTAGTTTTATTTATTTTCTGAGTTGATTTTTTTCTATTAGGTTTAAAATGCTATGTCTTAAAAGATTCTATTTTTCTTGAACTGGGAAATGCAATATATATATATATTTTCTTTTTAGTCATTTGTCAATATTTGCTTCTATGAAAATGAGAGGATGAGAGAAATTGCTACCAATTTTTCCCTGTCACTGTAATTAAAAGGCTCAGACTTAAACGAGGTTTCTCCTGGTCTATCATCTAGTTGCAAAAGTCTTAAGTTTTAACAAGGTTTGGTAATATATTGCCCTCTACTGGCTTATGGTATAAAATGACAATCAACCAAACAGGTTTTTAACCCTTTTTGTTTGTGTATGCATGTCATGGACCTATTTGACCATTCTTAGTGATTTCCTCTGAATAATGTTTTTAAATAACTTAAGGAAATGCAAAATTTGAGTTATAGGTTAGTGAAAATTAAATGTAATTCTCCTCACCCACCATTTAATTAATGGACTTCCAGGTTAAAGAATCCTTATACAAAAGCATCCTTCACATACAATGTCTTAGGGAATTGAATTGTTTTGTTTTTTTAGCTAGTTGTTATTTTAGAGGAATAAGAAATAATTTGTGGTCACTAGTTTCAATTATATCTTCAAAAGATTAATTAAAAGTTTTAGGTTGCTTTTCATTTGATTAGGATAAGGGAAAGAGCTAAATATTGCCATTGGATTGAAAATTGGCCTTGAATCCTATCATCAGATTTGTACTAAGCATATTATAATTTGAGGGAACAGCTGAAAACTACATGATTTTGGCAAGATATTCTTTAAAATGACTACTTTTGGCCTGCTGAAGAATTTAAAGTGAATTAAAGTGAACTCCCCAGGGTGGGAGGATTGGAGGGAAATAGGGGTAGAAATTATATACTTTTAAGAATTTAGATTTTTGAAGTGACGCTTTAAAAATAATAGCTCTTATAAAAATATAAAGATGTCATTCCATATCACAGTCTAGAAATAATAATTTTTATTTCCTTTTAAAAAGTTTTGATTAAAATACTTTCAAAGTCCTGACAAAAATTTAGTCTCTCAAGGAAAAATTTAGGTAGAACTTAACTTCAGAGAAAAAAAAACAACCACCAAACCCAATGTTTTAAACATATTCAAAAACATAATCTAGCTGAAAGAAAACATATGCTTGTGTAATTAGGATCTGCTCTCCAGAACTCTAAATCCCAGCTTCCCATGTTTCCTCTCACGTTACTTGCTTACATAGAGAGGATATAATTTTGTTTAGTGCCTTTTGCCAGGCAGGAGAATCTACGTACGTGGGTTTACTTTTTGTTAGAATATTAGGTATGAACTTCTATTTCTTTTAGTTTATTTTCTTTCTACTTTTGAGTGATTATTAATAAACTTTATAAAATATACTTGGAATTATTGATATCAATTTAAATTTTACATGTTAATAAGTTAAGTCTACAAAAATGACAAATTAATGAAACGAATACTTTTAGTTTAAAAGAACTTATTTTAAAACCTGCATTTATCCCTTCCCCCAAAAGAAGACAGACAAGCCTGAGTTTAAGAAAATTGATAAAAGAGGAGAAAATTAATTTTTACATACTTGAAAGTTTGGACAAGAGTGAACATCCTCAGGGAAAGGAGAGAGAAAGGTAACTGGATAAGTAAACTCTACGTGATTTTATCTGACCCTGATTTTATCCGATATAGCTGAACCTTCCCCTATAAGTTGTCTTTCCTAATTAAAATGGGATTCCCTTGAGAGTGGAGACTATCTTTTCTATCTATATCTCCAGTGCTGATATAGTGGTTAGAACCCAGTAAATGCTTAATAAATGTTTTTCCATTTGTATTCCACTTTCTTTGTGACTATCACTTTTATCAAAAACTTCCTAATAGATTAAGATTGCCCTGTGATAGTATTATTTACACACACACACACACACACACACACACACACACACACACACACACACACACTAAATGGGTGAAGGTATATGGTTAAAACAAAGCATGTGATGGATCTGACTAGAGAAAACAAAGCATGTGATGGATCTGACTAGAGATTATCATATATCCCAAACTAGTCTTATGACTATGTCATTAGATAGTTATCTAATGACAGAGCTTCCTATGTCATTAGATAACTATTTCTGAAATTAGAGAAATTAAGTAGAGATTAATGCTGCTGGCTAGGCATATTGGAGATCTTGTAAGGACACATTAAGATCAACTCACTTTAAGATAATGAGCAGGAAAAGTGACTCAATCCTATAGAATCTTGCCAAGAAAAGCTTAAATATAGCTGCAGACAAGGGCCATATACTGTATCATCACCTGAAACTATCTTACTTCTAGAATTATGAATCTGAAATTCCTGTTTTTTTACTTTAATCTACTATCTGTATAACTGCCCCACTCCTTTAATTCTTACAAATTTATTATTTACTTTTATCATGGTTTCCAGAAGCTTTAATGTTCTCTATTTTTCTAGTCCATAAACTGTTCTAGATTCACTACTTTCCATACTTAAAATCTGAACAAGGCATTCCAATAGTATTTTTTTCCACTCTTGAATCCCTGGGTACTTTATCCAATCATGGTTTTAGCCCTATTAATTACTAATTCCTATAATCAGTCTCCTACCTTCAATCAATAAGCATTTACTATATAAGCCAAGCACTAGATATTTGAGGATACTTCTGTTGAAGATCTTGATTGAAGAACAATCCAAAACAGGGAGACAATCTGTGAATATATCAGTATTTGTGAAATAGATTAAAAGGTGATTAGGGGTATGGAGGAGGAGTAGTAGATGGGAGATCAGAAAATGCTTTGTGTAGAAGGTGACACATGATGTGATTTTTAAAGAAACCAAGAATCCCAAAGAACAGAGGTGAGGAGGAAGTGCACTCTAAGCATGGGAGAGAGCTTGTGCAATGGCAGAAATGGGAAATAGTGATATATAATAGAACAGAAATTAGCAAATTTCCCTTTTATTACTGCCACCCCACAAACCAATCTATAGAATAATTTAACAACAATAGCAACATTCATATAGTGCTTACTATGTATGTGCCTGGCACCGCTCTAAGTGTTTTACAATTATTATCTCATTTGATTCTCACGATAACCCTGGGTAAGAGATGTTATTATTATTTCCATTTTAAAAATGAGGAAGCTGAGACAAACAGGGGCACACAGCTAAGAAGTATCTGAGGGTCAATTTGTGCTCAGGTCTTCCTGACTTTAGGTCTAATGCTGTATCTACACTGTGCCATTAGCTGCCCCAAATAGCTGGATACTAGAGTCAAACTGGATGACAGCCATCTATTTAGTAGTATCAATTTGGTTACCATGTGGAAGGTGAATAGGATTAATACTGCTGTCACAAAATGAGACTTAATAAAAATTAATGATTATTTAAAGTAATTTGCACACAAATGCATTTGTATCTACAGGGCTTAGCACAATGCCTGACATCAAACACTTAATGTTCTTTCACTTATTCATTCACTGATTTATGATGAAAAATATAAAAAACAAATTTACTTTTCTGATTATAAATTTATTGGATGATACTTTTATGTTACTTTTTGCATACAGGTGCTTGTTGTCTTGTAGCCTAATTATGTTACAAGTGTGTATCTTTTTTGCCCTTTGGATTGTCTTCATTCTTGATCAGCTGGTGACCAGGAAGTTGCATGATTAGCATGCATGTAGCATCACCAAGATAAATGTCTAGTCATCATAAGTTTTAGGCTCAAGGCATTAAGTATAGTAGAGGGGTCATTCTAAATGGGATTCTAAAGCATCTCAAAGTGCTTGCTTTGGCAGCATATATACTAAACCATCTCAGCATGCCTAAAGTTATAGAGGGAATTTTACTAACCTGGACCTCTAGGCCCTACTTCTCTTAGTGTTCTCCTAGACCAGTGGTGGCAAACCTTTTATAGACTGAGTGCCGAAACTGCAATCCTCAGGCCACATGTGAGCCCCCGCCTCACCCCGGGGAGGGAGGAAGCACTCCCATTGAGCTGCTGGGCAGAGGGGCAGATGATGGGAGAAATGTCCTCAGGCGTGTATGAAGAGGGGGAGGGGAGTAGCCCCCTCTAGCATGCATACCATAGGTTCACCAACATAGCCCTAAACTATTATCCCTGCTCTAGTTTCACTTTCAAGCCTTCCCAACTTATTAAATCAATGAACTTTATACTGTCTTCAAGTTTTAAATCCTTTGCCCCATCCCCCACTGATCCCAATCCTACCATCATCTCTTTTTTTCTAATCTTCCCTGTTTACTGCCTCTTTCCTTTCCAACTAAGACTATACCCACATCTTTCTCTTTAAAAACAAACAAACAAAAAACAACAACACAAAAACCTTCACCTGACCCTACAAATCCCTCAAACTTTTGCATTCTCCCCTACTACCCCATTATCCAACTCCTGGCAAAGCTTGTCTATTTTCTTGTCTTTATTTTCTACTTTCTAATCTCTCACACTTAACTCCATGCAATATTTACTTTTGACCTAACCAGTCAAACTAAATTTTCTCCTAAGTTATCAATCACCACTTAAATTGCCAAAATAGCTCTATTAGTCCTTATTTTTCTTGACACCTCTGCAGCATTTAACCCTGCTGATGACTCCTCTATGAGTTTTTATAATATTGCTGTCCCTTGATTCTCTTTTCTGAACATGCCTTCTTAGGCTCCAGATAATGAACTAAGAGTTACCTCCAAATGTGGGAATATCTCCTTGGGTATGTGTCATTTGGAATTATTGTAAGCCCTGGGAGACTACAACTCCCAGGATTCCATTCTACAACTTCCCCTGACAACTCCCACTTCCTTTGTGGGAGGTGTTGGAGAAAGTATAAAAGAGAGTTTGGCATCTTTTCTCTCTCTCTACCCTGGAGGGTCTGCTCTCAAGCCCTATATAAAAATAGGCTCTCAGATCGTGAGCTCTCTCGGCGCCTTTCCCCCTTTCTATCTACCTCCTAGTTTTTCCTAGACTTTCCCCTTTCTAATTTAAATAAAACCTAGCTATTCTAAACCCTAAAGTTGCTCTCTGATCTTTTATTTGAGCCCTGAAGGGTTGGGGACTGCTACCTTCCTCTCTCCTTTCTCCCATTTCTCCAATCCTCCTACCTTCATCCCTTCTCCCCCCTCACAGGTACTAACTATAGCTATCTCTCTACATATAGTCTTATGTGAATGAAACTATCATTCTCTTATGTGAATGAGACTATATCATTTACATAAGACTATATGTAGAGAGATAGCCTTCTTTACCAAAGCCCTGATAGGAAGATGAGAGCTAGAGGTGGGGCTGCACCAAATTTATATCCTCCCTACATCAGCCTGTAAGGTGAGGAGAGTGGGGTGCTGGGAATTGTAGTTTTTAGGGTAAGAGATTCTAATTACACACCTCATATGAAGCAGCATACCATCACATTTCTAGTCATTCTGGTGGGCAACCTTAATCATCATTGATTCTTTATTCTCCCTCTCTTTTCCATATACAATTATTTCCAGCTGTAACTGACTCTCCTTCCATATCATTTGCAGCCGTTCCCTTATCATCACTCATACTCCAATCACATTGTCAGGCCCTCAATACCTATTGCCTAGTCTAATATTGTAATAGCCTTCTAATTGGTCATCCTGTCTCCAGTTAATTCCCTTTCACCACAGAACTGCTAAAGTAGTATTCCTAAAGCACAGATATAACCAAAACATTCCTCAGCATCCAAAAGTCCAAGGACTTCCGAATATAAAATCCAAAATCTTTTGGTCATCAGTAAGCTAAATATATGATCTGTCTCTAGCTTAGTTTTCAAGGCTTATCAACATTGGCCAATTTGTTCTATTTCCAATCTCTGTGTCTTCACACAGGCCATGTCTCTGATACTCACAATGCACTTCTTTACATCTCTGCCTCTTGGAATTGCTTCAATCCCTTAGAGGTAAAATTCAAGGCACAACTCAATTGAGCCCTCTTTTCACAATCCTATCTTCTAGCAATCTTCCCTTATCTCCCCACCACTACTTAGTAGGTAGATAGATAGTAGGTAGATAGAGGATTTAAATGTTTTCCCTGATAGGATCTAAACTTCTAGAGAGCAAAGACTCTTTTCTTTGCCCCACCTCCCACCCCCATCCTTACTGCTGAGGCAAAGTAAGTTAAGTTGGTACTTAATAAAGGATTGCTGACTGATACTTCTTATAATTCACAATTATTCTTTTGTACAAATCTTACTTTTCTTGAAAAGAATCTGAATGAATTTCTTATGCAAGCACCAAAAGTGTGCTCAAATTTCCTTTATTTTCTCCATTGTAATCCCTGAGATAAGGATTCTTTTATAGACTACTGGTAAATGTATAATACTGTTAGAGTTAACTGGGCACCCAATTAACATATAGGAAAGAGATTAATAATATACCCTGTGGGAAAATTTTGCTATCTGTTTGGATGAGAAAAATCCATATTAACTACTTCATCTACATTTTGTTATTGAAACGACAAGTAATATGTTTATGTGAATTTATTATATTAGGTTTGTTAATATTTTAATTTGAGGATATTGGTAAATCAACACAATGATTTAATTATGTAATATTTTTAAAGGAGAAGAAATAGGAAGAGAGAGAACATTTATACAGTGCCTACTAAGTGCCAGGTACTGTGCTAAGTACTTTTATAAGCACATCTTGCTTCATTCACAACAACTTTGGGAAGTAAGCATCAATATTATCCCCAGTTTATAGAGGTGGAAAATTAAGCCCCCCCTTAATTAAGTGACTTGTGTAGGTCATATAGCTAGCAAGTATCTAAGACCAGATTTGATCTCAGATCTTCTTGGCTCCTTCCAGACTTGTTCTATCTACTGTGCCACATAGCTGCCTACAAATAACATAAGATATAAAAGAAAAGTCATTTAATATTCCAATACAATTAATTGATACAATTATATATATAAGTAATGTTATATTCAAATAAAGAATTGTAAATAAAGCGTTCTTTATAGAAGAAACAAAGCTTTTAAATCAATGACATTCCACTGGTATTGTTGTATGGCAGCAAAATATTAAAAAAATTAAGGATAAATATTACAAAGAGGACAATGGAAAGATGAATGGTAGATATGAGCAGTTTACAATGTATAACCAATGAGGAACAATAAAGAAGAGTAGATGTTATAAAGGAATTATCTTATAGGAAGCAAATATGGTGAGAGAGAGGGCTAAGCTTTACTGTGCCACCTCCTGCCACCTTCTGTACAGTGAACTTATGAGAAGGAATGGACAAGAGGTGCACAGGATAGGAAGGCATGGATGAGTTGCAGTGTGGTAGGGAATTTCCAAATTCATGAGTTAAAAGATTCATTTGAGTATTTGATTATGTATTAATTAATAATATATTTTCCTATTATATTTGTAACATTATTTCTCAATCCTCAGGAAAAAAATTATTTCCCCCAACTTTCAACACCTTAATCAAGAAACTGAATGACATTAAAATCACAAAATATTTGACAGGGATGATGAAGTAATAATTAGCATTATAAAACTTTAGAAAAATCTATTTATTGGGAGTTGGAAATGTACAAATGTTTGATTTAACTGCAATCACTGTGTCAACACTATTAAAATATGACTTAAAACATAACCTATCTAGTTTCATCTTTCATTATTTCCATTATCAAACTTTTATTCTTATTGTTTTCTTAGTGTACACTAAATTAAAAGTGTTTATTTCACCTCAGCCTTTTTTTCTTGCTACTTTATTACCCTGGAATGTCCTCCTTCTACCTCTCTTCCCATTAAAATCCTATTATTCACCAAGGATCTGGCTAGATTCAGTTCTATCATGAAGGTTTTAATTATTTAAGTCCACACTGCTTCATTTGTCCCCTGAACTTAAACTACTTTTCATCTATACATATTTTAAAAAATAGATTGTATACTGGCATATAATTCTTGTCTAATTGTTGAGTCTTTTCTTTCCAACAGAAAGTAGATATGTCTTACTTTCTAAAAAATCTTACAGAATACAAGTGTCATATGAACATGCTACCCTCCCAAGTGCAGTTAGAAACAGATTAAAACATAACTGAGAAACATTTAACAATGAAAAAATACAATAAAACATAACACTACATATTTAAAAATCTATCATTAAGATGCCCAATTAATTTCCTCCCTTGCCTCCCCATATTAAACATTAAATTAAAAAATTTAGCCAATATGTGGCCTGCAGGGATTTTAATGTACAGTTTAATGGCCCCTATTTCTGAGTCTGATACCACTGCTCCTAACAGTATGTACATTCAGAAAATTCAAAGCATTCAAAAGCTAAACTGAAATGATAACATATTAAACCACCAGCTTAACTGGAACTTTGCCCTTGATAATTATTTCTCTATTAAGCAGAACATCTGCATTACTAGAATCCTACTCAATATTCATAATATCCCTAAGGCACTGTCAAATTCTGAAATGCCATTTATCTGAATGAATATAATATTTAAATTCTATTTAGCATATTTTCAGTATTAGAAGTATCAATTGTATTATAAATCTTTGAAAATTGTCAATATGTTTAAGAAAATATCAATTCACCAGAGGGCAGATTAAAAAGTACTTCAAAACCAATTTCCCATCACTTTAAGTTGCTTTACTGTAGTCATTATTTATAGATGAAGTCATTTCATTGAAGTGGCATCATGAAGCTCAAATTTAATCTTTTTCCAAAAATTCAACAAGAAAAATAAAGACAAATTTATTGATGTTCAGCCTTTCAGTCATGTTTAACTATTTGTGACTCCATGTACCACAGCTATCCATGGGGCTTTCTTGGCAAGGGTATTGGAGTGGTTTGCCATTTCCTTCTCCAGTGGAACTTTTTTTAATCAAATAATCAGAGGTTAAGTGACTAACTCAGAGTCACATAGCCAGGAAGTATCTAAGTCTAGATTTGAATTCAGGGCTCTCCTGACTCTAGGCTTAGCAACTCTATCCACTGAACCACTTAGCTGCCTCCTTTAGAAACATTATACCTTCATTTTACATTTGGACAAAATAAAGGATTAAGTGATTTGCTTACGGACATATACAATAAAAATAAAGACTAGGACCTAGCCTGTAATAGAATCAAAGTGGAGCGTTAAGATTTCAAATGAAGAAGTTTAAGAGTTCAATTTGAAAGTACTTTTTTCTATTGTCAAAATTTAGATTAGGAGAGAAAAGATCTGACTGCTATAACTGAAATGGCTAGGCAATATATTTTGTATGTAGGAAAAGGTCTCTATCATGGCCAAGCAGCTTCTGCGTTGGAATTCATTCTAAAAGAGGGATTCTGCTTTGGTGGCTCGAGAAGTTCAGCTTTGGTGACTCGCTTGGTTTGAGGAGAAACTGACCAGAGACGCTAGCTTTCTGGCTTTTCTCCTGTCTTCAGTGGGATGCTTTCTTTGGTGAGGCTCAATCTTTGCAGCATCAGACTCTCTTTTGGTTGGTGAAATGCTTGGCTGAAGACACTCTCTCTCATGGGCTGGTGAGATTCGCATTTCAATTCGCACTTGCAGTCTGGGGGTACTTGGATCTGGACTTAAGGTATTTAGCTAGGCAATATTTTCTACCTCCTTCCTACATTTCCCCGCTCTTTACTTTCTCTAATTTTGCTGTAATAAAGCTATTAAAGGTACTAACATACTCATAGTTGAAATTTTAATTATTATAAACAGCAATCACAACTTTTTATGACTCTTAATTTGACCTAAATCAATTTTAACTCTTACAATGTAGTGAGAAGAGTACTAGATTTAGAATCAGAACCTAGGTCCTCTTCCCTTTTCTTACTACTGTGTGATCTTGAATAAATTATTCAAACTTTCAAGGATTCTTTCTTCATAAAATGAAGAAAAGGACTAGGTAATCTTGAAAAGTCCCTGTTAATTCTAACCTATGATCCTATGAAAACAAAAAGAATAAGAGTAGGACATAGATACTCCTAGGTCACTAAAGAAAAATTTAGCATGCTTTATTTTCAAATAGACTTAGACTTCTAAGTTTTTTAAGGACAGTCATCCTGCCTCATGTGTCTGTGAAACCTACACAAACCTTTTTTCAAAGGGTTTATGTAGCACAATATTAGGTACAAAACAAGATACTCAAGCTATACTTATTAAATGAGTGCTGTTGAGGGAATTCTGGGAAGATGGTGGCTTAGACGGAGCAAATGTTAAAACCTCTGCACCCTTTCCACACCAAGATAGAAAACAATGTGCTTCGAGAAGAAAGAGGACCAAATCTAGCAATAGGACAGAGCAGGGGGATCCTACTACTAGACAGAGAAAGAGGTACACCAAGAAAAAGGCTTGAATTCTTGAACTGTTGGGTCTGAGGATATAGAAAGGGAATCCTAAGATCTTTCCTCCACAGGCAGTGTGGAGTCTCCAGCAGCCCCTGAAATCTCGGGCAGGCGGGAGCACCAGCCCGGAGAGAGGACCTTGCTGGCACTGGACTCAGGGAGTTGAACACAGGTACCAGGGAGGTGGCTAGAAGAGAAAGCAAGAGAAACAGCAAAAACGCTTGGAAGGTGAAGGCTTAGATGGAGCAAAACTTCAGATCTTTGGGCTTTACCACACCAAGATAGAGAACAGAGAGCTTAAAGAGGAAAGAAAACCAGGTGTAAAAGTAGGATAGAGCAGGGGGACCCTACTGCTGGACAGCTCAGCAGAAACACTCCATCTTGTTCTGCCACTTTTTTTTCCCCTCTAGAGGTTTTAGCCTCAGGGCACATTAAACAATACAGACTAATCCAGTCTCGGCTTAATCCCATCAACTGTATAGACAAGAAGTCTTCAGAGGGCAGGGAAAATCCACTACTCCTCTCCCACAGACTGCAGAGAAACTAACTACAAAACTCCATTGCCAGCTGGGGGAAGATCATCATTCATCAAAGCTCATTAAATCTAACTAGCAGAACAGAGGAGGGAAAAAATATGAGTAAACAACAGAAAAAGAGAAAAGAAATTACAATCGACAGATTCTTTCCAGGAAGTGAAACAAGAGCAAATGAAATAGAAGAAGAGGAGGAAGCTCCAGCAAATTAGACACAGACTTTGGAAGATCTCAAAATTCAATTAACTCAAGAACTTCAAGAACTCAAAAAGCAATCAAGAGAGGCTGAAGACAATTTGAAAAAGGAAATGCATGAACTATACCAAGAAAACAAGGTATTAAAAGCCAGAATTGGCCAGCTCGAAAATGAAGCAAAGAAGGCAAAAGATGATCTACAAACAAAATCAGACCAGAAGGAGGATGACCAAAAAGCCATTGATGAAATTGTCTTGAAAAAACGGAACTCAACAACTAGAAGCAAATGACTTCACAAGGCAGCAAGAATGTATAAAGCAAAATTAAAAAATGAAAAATTTGAGAAGAATATGAAACATCTCATTGATTCTACCAAAGATCTGGAGAACAGATCTTGAAGAGACAATTTAAGAATTGTTGGTCTACCAGAACATTATGACAAAAGAAAAAGTTTGGACATCATCCTACTGGAAATTAATCAAGAAAACTGCTGTGACATTCTTGAACAAAAGGGAAAAGTAGAAATAGAAAGAATCCACAGATCACCTCCTACCCCAAACTGACAACTTCCAGGAATATTATAGCCAAATTCAAAAACTACAAGACAAAGGAAAAAATATTACGAGCAGCTAAGAAGTTATTCAGATACCAGGGAACCACTGTTAAGATAACACAGGATCAGGCTGTATCTACATGGAAGGACTGGAAGGCATGGAATATAATATTCTGGAAAGCAAGAGAACTGGGTCTACAAACCAAGAATCAACTATCCATCAAAACTGACTATATTTTTGCAGGGGAAAGTATGGTCATTCAATAAAATTGAAGACTTCCAAGCATTCATAAAGAAAAAAAAGAACTTAAACAGAGAGTTTGCTGCCCAAACACAGAACTCAAGAAAATCACCATGAGGTAATGGGGGAAGAGGGAGGACCAAAACTTTTTCTTTAAGAGACCCAATAAGTTCAATCAATTTGTATTCCTAGAAGAAAAGAAGATACTGGCAAATACTAAAAATTGTTATTATGAACAGGGTAACTAGAAGAAGTTTACTTGGAACAGTGACAAACTGTATAGGATGAAATGTCAAATATATATATGTATATATGTACGTATGTATGTATGTATGTATAGTTATATACAAAACTAGAAGGGAAAAAAGGAGATAATATTAAGAAAAATGGGAAAAGAGACAACATGGAATAAATTTATAATCCATAAAGAAGTGTGTGGGGCAAACGGGAGAATATAAATACACTATAAAGGTAAAGAGGTTGGAGAGAGGAAATACTTAATACTTAAGTGCACTGAAATTAATTTAAAGAGGGAAGAACAATCAGATCCATTGGGGCAGAGAACTGATTTGCGCCCTATAGAGAAGTAGAAGGGTAACAAAAGGACTGGTAGGGAGGGAAGCAACACAAGGGAGGGAGAGGCGGGGGGGGGGTAGCTTAAAAAGACCATAAAGAAGAATTAGAGGGGAATAAGAAGGGAGGGGGAAGAAATGGAAGTACAATAAAGGAGGGGATTAGGGGAACTGTATAAAAACAGAACACTGGTATAGAAGGAAATAGTGAAAGAAGAAAGGGCAGGACAAGGAGAGAGAATCAAAATGTCTGGGAATATACAATTGATAATTATAACTCTGAATGTGAATGGGATGAACTTGCCCATAAAATGGAAGCAAATAGCAGAGTGGATTAGAAAACAAAATCCTACCATTTGCTATTTACAAGAAACACACATGAGACAGACATACATAGGGTAAAAATGAAAGGCTGAAGAAAAATCTATTGGGCTTCAACTGAGAAAAAGAAGGCAGGAGTTGCAATCATGATTTCTGAAGGAGCCAAAGTAAAAATAGATCTGGTTAGAAGAGATAAGGAAGGTATTTACATCTTAATAAAGGCAGTATAAGCAATGAAGAAATATCAGTACTAGACATGTATGCACCAAACAGTATAGCATCCAAATTTCTAAAGGAGAAACTAGTGGAGCTCAAGGACTCAAGAGAAAGCCAAACTATACTAGTGGGTGACATCAACCTTCCCCTATCAGATCTAGATAAATCAAACCAAAAAATAAATAAGAAAGAGATAAGAGAGGTGAATGAAATCCTAGAAAAATTAGAGTTATTAGATATATGGAGAAAAATAAATAGGGACAAAAAGTAATACACCTTTTTTTTCAGCAGCACATGGAAAATTCACAAAGATTGACCACAAAGATTCTACTAGGGAGGTAGAAACATGGCAAACAAATGCAGAAAAAGCAGAAATAATAAATGCAACCTTATCAGACCATAATGCAATAAAAATAGTTATTAGCAAGAATACATGGAGAGGCAAACCAAAAACTAATTGGAATTAAATAATATGATTCTCCAAAATAAGTTAGTGAAAGAACAAATCATAGGAACAATGAATAATTTCAGTGAAGACAATGAAAATGATGAGACTTTTTACCAAAACTTATGGGATGCAGCCAAAGCAGTTCTAAGGGGAAAATTTATGATTGAGTGCATATATTAACCAATTAGGGAGGACAGAGATTAATGAATTGGGCATGCAACTTAAAAAATTAGAAAACAAACAAATAAAAAATTCCCAGATGAAAATTAAATTAGAAATACTAAAAATCAAAGGAGAAATGAATGAAATTGAAAGTAAAAAAAATTGAATTAATAAATAAGATTAGAAGCTGGTACTTTGAAAAAACAGATAAGATAAACAAAGTACTGGTAAATCTAATTTTAAAAAGGAAAGAAGAAAACCAAATTAACAGCATCACAGATGAAAAGAGAGACTTCACCTCTAATGAAGAGGAAATTAAAGCAATCAAAAACTATTTTGCCCAATTATATGGCAATAAATATAGCAATCTAGGTGATATGGATGAATATTTACAAAACTATAAATTGCCTAGATTAACAGCAGAAGAAATAGAATACTTAAATAATCCAATATCAGAAAAGAAATTGAACAAGCCATCAAAGAACTCCCTAAGAAAAAATTGCCAGGGCATGATGGATTCACAAGTGAATTCTATCAAATATTCAAAGAACAATTAATCCCAATACTATACAAATTATTTGATGTAATAAACAAAGAAGGTGTTCTACCAAATTCTTTTTATGACACAAATATGGTACTGATTCCAAAGCCAGGCAGACCAAAAACAGAGAAAGAATACTACAGAACAATCTCCCTAATGAACATAGATGCAAAAATCTTAAATAGAATACTAGCAAAGAGACTCCAGCAAGTGATCAAGAGGACCATCCACTATGATCAGGTAGGATTTATACCAGGAATCCAAGGATGGTTCAACTTTAGGAAAACCATCCACGTAATTGACCATATCAACAATCTAACAAAGAAAAATCACATGATTATCTCAATAGATGCTGAAAAAGCCTTTGACAAAATACAGCACCCATTCCTATTGAAAACCCTGGAAAGTATAGGAATAGAAGGACCTTTTCTAAAAATAATAAACTATATATATCTAAAATCATCAACAAGCATCATCTTTAATGGGGATAAAATAGAAGCCTTCCCAATAAGATCAGGAGTGAAACAAGGATGCCCATTATCACTTCTATTATTTAACATTGTACTAGAAACACTAGCAGTAGAAATTAGAGAAGAAAAAGAAATTAAAGGTATTAAAATGGGCAATGAGGAGACCAAGCTATCACTCTTTGCAGATGACATGATGGTCTACTTAAAGAATCCCAGAGAATCAACTTAAAAGCTAGTGGAAATAATCAGAAACTTTAGCAAATTTGCAGGATGCAAAATAAACCCAAATAAATCATTAGCCTTTTGATATATTTCCAACACATTGCAGCAGCAAGAGTTAGAAAGAGAACCATTGTTTAAAATTGCCCTGACCAGTGATGGGCAAACCACTACCCAAGGGCCAGATTTGGGGGAGGAGGGACCTGAAATGTTCTATCTGGCTCCGGGACATTATTTCTAAACTGACGAATACAATACAAAGAAACTTTGAAAGAGTTGCCTTAGGAACAGACTGACATGAGCATTTTCTTTCCTTTGGCCTCCTCTTTAAAAAGTTTGCCAATCACAGCCCTAGACAATATGAAATACTTAGTAATCTATCTTCCAAAACAAACAGTAATTATACGAACACAACTACAAAACATTTTGCAAACAATTAAAATTAGATCTAAACAATTGGAAAAACGTTGATTGCTCATGGGCAGAAAGAGCTAAAATGATAAAAATGACCATTCTACCCAAATTAACTTACTTATTTAGTGCCATACCTATCAAACTACCAAGAAACTTTTTATAGAATTTTACAGAATTAGAAAAAAACTATAACAAAGTTCATTTGGAAGAACGAAAGACCAAGAATATCACGGGAGATAATGAAAAAATTCCTTTTATGACACTAATATAGAACTAATTCCAAAGCCAGGCAAACTAAAAACAGAGAAAGAAAACTACAGACCAATCTCCTAAATGCAAAAAAATCTTTTTTTTTACATTTTATTTTTTCTCTCTTTTTTTATTAGACATTTATTAATATTCGTTTTTAAGCTGTTTACATACTTTATGCCCCTACTTTCCCCTTCACCCCCCACTCTTCCCCCACCCATGGCCAACGCACATTTCCACTGGTTGTAACATGTGTCCTTGTTCAGGGTCTATTTCCCATTCATGTCCGCCTCAGCCCATGCATTCAAGCAATTGTTTATCTTATATGTTTCCTCTCCTGCAGTCCTTCCTCTGAATGTGGGTAGCATCTTTACCATAAATCCCTCAGAGCTGTCTTGTGTCATTGCAGTGCTGCTGGTACAGGAGCCCATAAATGCAAAAAATCTTAAATAGAATACTAGCAAAAAGACTCCAGCAAGTGATCATGACGGTTATCTATCATGAGTAGGTGGGATTTATACCAGGAATGCAAAGATGGTTCAATATTAGGAAAACCATCCTCATAATTGACCATATCAACAAGGTAACCAACAAAAATCACATGATTATCTCAATAGATGCAGAAAAAGCCTTTGAAAAAATACAATACTCATTCCTATTGAAAACACTAAAAAGTATAGGAATAGAAGGACCTTTCTTCAAAATAACAAACTGTATATATCTAAAATCATCAACAAGCATCATCTTCAATGGGGATAAATTAGAAGCCTTCCCAATAAGATCAGGAGTGAAACAAGGATGCCCATTATCACCTCTATTAAATAACATTGTACTAGAAACACTAGCAGTAGAAATTAGAGAAGAAAAAGAAATTAAAGGTATTAAAATGGGCAATGAGGAGACCAAGCTATCACTCTTTGCAGATGACATGATGGTCTACTTAAAGAATCCCAGAGAATCAACTAAAAAGCTAGTGGAAATAATCAGCAACTTTAGCAAAGTTGCAGGATACAAATAAACCATCAGCATTTAAAGAGAAACACCATTTAAAATCACCCTAGATACAATCAAACATAACAGACTTCTCTACTAGAAGCAATGCAAGGATCCAGAACAAGGCTGAGGGACTTATGAGAAAGAAAACTAGCCATATTCCGAGGAAGAACTGTGGGAGGAGAAACACAGAAGAAAAACAACTGCTTGAACACATGGTCTGATGGGGTTATTATTGGTGATGTAGACACTAAACGATAACTCTAGTCCAACTATCAATACTACGGAATTGGGTCTTGATCAATGATACATGTAAAATCCAGTGGAACTGTGCATCATCTAAGGGGGGGTTAGGGGGGTTTGGAGGAGAGGGAAAGAACATGAAATATGTAACTTTGGGGAAAATATTTAAAATAAGAAAAATAAAATCATCCTAGACCAAATAAAATACTTAGGAATATATCTGCCAAGATATAGCACAAGAATTATACAAACACAACTATGAAAGAGTTTCCACACAATTAAAACTAGATCTAAACAACTGGAAAAACATTAATTGCTCATGGATGAGCTAACATAATAATAATGGCCATCCTAACCCAAATTAATCTATTTATTTAGTCCCATACCTATTAAACTACCAAAAAACTTTTTTACGGAATTAGGAAAAAAACCATAACAAAGGTCGTTTGGAAGAACAAAAGATCAAGAATATAAAGGGAAATAATGAAAAAAAATGTGAAGGAAGGTGGCCTATCAGTAGCAGATTTTAAACTGTAGTATAAAGCAGTGGTCATCAAAACAGTCTGGTACTGGCTAAGAGACAGAAGGGAGGATCAGTGGAATAGACTTGAGGTAAGCAACCTCAGCAAGATTGTCTATGATAAATCCAAAGAGGACACCTTTTGGGACAAAAATCCACTATTTGACAAAAACTGCTGGGAAATTTGGAAAACAATTTGGGAGAGATTAGGTTTAGATCAATATCTCATACCCTACACCAAGATAAATTCAGAATGGATGAATGACTTGAATATAAAGAAGGAAAGTATAAGAAAATTAGGTGAACACAGAATAGTATACTTGTCAGATCTCTGGGAAAGGAAAGTATTTAAAACCAAGTAAGAGGTAGAAAAAATTACAAAATGTAAAATAATTTTGATTATATTAAAAAGTTTCTGTACAACAAAAACAATGGAACCAAAACAACAAACTGGGAAAAAATCTTTATAACAAAAAACTCTGACAAAGTTCCAATTACTCAAATATACAAGGAGCTAAATCAATTGTACAAAAAAATCAAGCCATTCTCCAATTGATAAATGGGCAATGAACATGAATAGGCAATTTTTAGATAAAGAAATCAAAACTATCAATAAGCACATGAGAAAGTGTTCTAAATCTCTAATAATTAGAGAAATGCAAATCAAAACAACTCTGAAGTATCACCTCACACCTAGCAGATTGGCTAAAATGAAAGAAGGGGAGAGTAATGAATGCTGGAGGGGATGTGGCAAAATTGGGACATTGATGCACTGCTGGTGGAGTTGGGAATTGATCCAAACATTTTAAATGGCAATTTTGAACTATGTCCAAAGAGAGCTAAAAGATTGCCTGCCCTTTGATCCAGCCATACCATTCCTGGGTTTGTACCTCAAAGAGATCATAGATAAACAGACTTGTACAAAAATATTTATAGCTGTGCTCTTTGTGGTGGCAAAAAACTGGAAAATGAGGGTATGCCCTTCAATTGGGGAATGGCTGAACAAATTGTGGTATCTGTTGGTGATGGAATACTATTATGCTCAAAGGAATAATAAACTGGAGGAATTTGATGTGAACTGGAATGACCTCCAGGAACTGATGCAGAGTGAAAGGAGCAGAACCAGGAGAACATTGTACACAGAAACTGATATACTGAGGTAAAACAGAATGTAATGTACTTCTGTACTAGCAGCAACGCAATGACCCAGGACAGTTCTGAGGGATTTATGGGAAAGAACGCTACCCATATTCAGAGGAAGAACTACAGGAGTGGAAACACAGAAGAAAAACAACTACTTGAACACATGGGTCGATGCGGACATGATTTGGGAAGTAAACTCTAAACAATCACCCTAGTACAACTATCAATAATATGGAAATAGGTCTTGATCGATGAAACATGAAGAAACCAGTAAAAATGCACTTCGAATGGGGTTGGGGGTGAGTTGGGGGGGAGAGAGTAAGAACATGAATCATGTTCTTGGGAACATGGGAATCATGGGAAAAATTTTTCTAAAAAATAAAATAAAAACAAAGAAATTATCAACTCACTAATAATAAGAGAAATACAAATTAAAAGAAAAAAAAATGACTGCTGTCCTTGACCCACTTCCTCATTACCTTGCCACTTCCTAAATTCTCAAACCTTAGCAATCTGGCTTCTGATCTCATGACTCAACCAGAAATTTATAGGTCACAAATGACTTTTAAATTGCTAAATTACAAAGTCTTTCTCGATCTTATCCTTTTTGATTTCTTAGTGACATCTGATAATTGCAACAAAACCAGAAAAAAGATTTTCTTCCTATCAGTCTGGTCATTTTTTGGTCTCTTGCCAATCACCCTCTTCTTCTTCCCACTTCCTAAAAGTGACTAAGTCCCCTTTCCCTCAATCCCCAGCCTCACTTGTTCTTTGAGTCATCTCATTTATTCTTGTATTTTTATCACTTCTAGACCCCAAGTCTATATATTGAGTTTTAAACTTTCCCTTAAAAATAGTGCGTTAAATTGAGCCTAAAACTAAACTAGTCACCCTTTCCTCTGCTCTTGCCTAAGAATCTTCATTTATGTTTCCAGTATCATGATTTTCCCAGCCTTGTAAAACCAAGAGTCATCACTGGCTTTCAGTATGTAATTCTGAATCTACATTCTCATTTGCATCTGTCATTTCCTCTCAACCTACACTGCTAAACTAACCCTCTTTATACTTTCATCTCCTTTCATATGGACTACGACAATATTTTTTTAACTGTTCTCCCAATCTTTAATGCCTCCTTTTAAAAATTCATCCTTCACAGCTGCCAAAATAGTCTTCTTAATGCATACATATGAGTATGCCAACTACTTGCTTAAAAATCTTCAATGGCTCTATTTCTCCTAGAATAATATATATACTACTTAGCCTGGTGACTAAAATACACCAGCCTACACATCTCAAAGTTATTTCACATTGCAATATAGATGGAATGCACTTTTTCCTCAGATATACTTGCTAAAATATTTCTTCTAAACTATATGCCTGCAACTTTTTTTCCTCTCCTGTATGTCTCCCCTACTACCTTCTTCTGACCTCGAGTTATGACAGTATATCTCTGATTCAGTGGAAATATGCAAAGGGGTATGCAAGCAGAGAAAAGAATCTGTAACAGTTGCCTGGCCTCTGAAATCTAAGAAAGAAAGCTTAAGAATGAACTCAAATATCAGCTCATATAATCTTCTTGGCCTCTCTTCTAGACTCTTTAGAATGATCTTTTTATTTAGGCAATCTTTTTGAGAAACAGTGATAGTAACTGAAGGAGAAACAAAATGCCAGAAGTTACAGAGTGAATTTAACACTGCCACTGACTACAGTAATTAAGACCAAATACCTCACATATGAGGGTCTGGATATTCTGCATTTTCTCAAAAGAAGATTATAAAAATGGCATGACAAAATTATTTCAATTATGGGAAATAAAAGAATCTTAAAAATTCCAAATGGTAAAATACTGCATTATATTTAAATATGACAAATGAATAAAATATGGAATTCTATGCGACAAACAATTTAGAACACCAGCTCTCTCTTTCCATATTTTTATTTGGTCATTTAAGAATGCAGTGTGGTAGCATGATGAGAACACTAGATTTAGAATCAGAAAGCCAGAACTGCCAATTATTAACTCTGTAACTCAAGACAAGTAATTTAATCATAAACGTTTCAGTTTCCCTATTTGTAAGATGAGGGGTTTGAACAGGGGATCTGATCTCTTAGGTCCTTTCCAGATCTAACATGATTCTATGTAAAGGAATAGTGTTTGTTGTTAGATATGACCTTGTAGCTATATTTATTTACATGTTTGGAGGTCTTCATTTGAGAAAATGGATAGAGGTTTTATTAATTCAGTATTTATATTAAGAGAGTTCACCCTGTCTCCAACTTTTTATATTCATACCTATAACCTTGGTAACTTTTTCTGAAATGAAGATTCCTATGTATACACCAAAATATTGGAATTCCCAGAGACTTCTACAGTTTATTTATGTTTCCACTGGCAGAAAGAGGTGCCTTATAGGTACAAAGATAATACTAGTGAATTATCATCAATTAGATATCTGCTTTGAATCATCTTGTTTTAATGCAGCCTGACTACGTTTCAGTCCTCTCTGTAACTAATGCTATGTGACCAAAAGATGGCTATAGAAGTCTTTTTCTCTGTGTAATACTAACAACTCCCACGATTAAAAAGATATTCTTATCTAGCTTTTTTTTAAAGATTTAAATATTTCTACCTTTTTTAAAAGCATAATTTGGGTGAGATAGCTAATCCAAAACTTAAAATAACCAATAAGGAACTACAGTTTATTAACTTCCTCAGACCTTAAGGAACTAAAATAGATTTGTTTTCTGCTGTGACATTTATTTCAAACACTGAACCTGTATAACGCACTCTAGGCTTTGTTTTTTTTTTTTTTTTTTTTTTTTAAAAGAGCTAATTTAGAATACTTCAATCCTCTGAAAATCATCTAAGGGGACCATAAAAGAAACTATGTTTTTCTGAAATACAAGAATGTTGCAACAGTGACTTGAGAAACTCATGTCTGAAATTCATCATTGGTGAATTTGAGGATCATCTTACATCATCTCACACAGGTAAGGCAGACTGTCAGTTTATCAGGTAAAAAATATTGAAGATATTGAAAACTAGAATTTTTTAGAACTATATAAATGTTCATAAGAGGATGTATAATTATGTTATATAGATGTATTTTAAAAATTCATCAAAACAGCAATTGAATTCAATTCAATCAAACTCAGAAGATACTTTTAATGTGTTTTGAAGTTAGATATTTTGGTGATATGTTACTTATTTTACTTTAAAGCAGAAAGCTGCACTAAAATCTCTTATTAGAAAGAAGATAATTTGTGCAATTTACTTATTTTTTGGTCTTTATATAAATTATAAGATCTTTCTACATCTGCTTTAGAGTTTTTGCAAGATACACATTTTTTGAAATGAAAAAGAACAATAAGTATGAAGTTCAAAATATTAGTTTGCTATTCAAAACATATACTGAAAAATTATACACAACTTTTCCACCACTCTTTCTCTCCGTGTAGTATTTAAGAAGCTTAAAGAGGCACTCAGATGCTACTTGTTACGAGTTACAGTGAAATGGAAACTCAACTTTTTTTTGACATGACTAATCAATACTATCTATTCCCCTTTCTCATAACACTTAGTGCTTTTAGATTCACAAAAGCACTTTACATACCTGATTTCTAAACCAACTCTGAGATAGGTACTACAATTACTATTATACGGATTTTACAGATAAAGAAGCTCAAGCCCAAGGAGTTTTGATATCTTGCTCATGGCCACACAGTTAATGTGTTGGGGGAAGTTTGAAGGTAGCTATCACCCTTGAGGCCAAGTTTAGTAGTCTCCATTACACCACATGCCTTCTTCATTTTTGGATGATTCTGATAGTTTTTAAAAAGGAAGCAAAATTGTGAAGTTAATGAATGGTCATGTCAATATCTAAAGGTATTCAATTCAGCAAATACTTATTAAGAGTTATGTGCAAAGAAAGTATTGGGTTAGCTACTAAGGAGTTAAAGGGTGGGGGAAACAGTCTTTGCCTTCAAGAAGTTTATATTCTATTGGAAAGATACTTTTTACAGATAAATAAAAATAAAGTAATCAGCATTATAAAAATAGACTGCACAGTACATATGAAATCAAAGCCAGTTTAGTTTGGGGATTTAAATTTTGTTTAAGATAATATATTCATTTCAACTTTGGTATTCTTTTTTCTTTTCTTTTCTTTAACCCTTACCTTCTGTCTTAGAACCAATAAAAGGTAGAAGAGCAGTAATGGCTAGGCAATGGGGATTAAGTGACTTGCCCAGGGTCACACAGCTAGGAAATGTTTGAGGCCAGATTTGAACCTAGAACCAACCTCCTGTCTTTAGGCCTGGCTCTCAATCCATTGAGGCACCTAGCTGCCTCGAAGGTGTTTTAGAAATCAATGAAGTTATAGTTTGAGAGGTAGCATATAGTGGAAAGAGAGCTAGAAAGATAAACCTCAAAAACTTAATAGATATGTGGGTACCTTAAGCTCACTCAACTGAAACTCAAATTCCTAATTTGTAAAATGTAGTCAATACTTATAATAATGATCTTATCATTATTCTGAAGACTAAACACAGATAATATATGCAAAATGATTAGTAAGTGCTCTTTACAAATATTATTATCATAATAGATTGTTATATATTTTTACCTATATAATTTGCTTTCTTAAAATTGTTAGAACAATAGAATTCAGGTTCATAGCCTCAAGAACCATTTTCTAGATATAAATTCCAAAGTTAATATCTGATTCCAGAACATATGGGAGACATTGGCAAAGTATGTTGGGTTGGCAAACCTATGTAGTAAGGACCAAATCAGGATTTCTACCTGTTTCTCTATGTCCAGTAAGCTAAGAATAGTTTTTACATTTAAAAATACAATAGAATTTTATTTTAAAATTGAAAACCATTTTTGGTTTGCTGTACGAAAACAGGCAATAGGCAGAATTTGGCCCACAGGTTATAGTTTCCTGGCTCGTGGTTTAGAGAGTATAAATAGAAATGGATATATATTGTAAACTTAAGTCTGTTAGACTTCAAAACCCTAATCACTTCATTTCCTTCTTTCTGAAAAAATACATCTCTATCTAGACTAAGTTATTTTTTTTTCCCACTAAAGTTTTACTCTGACACTTCACTGTCCTGCTGAGGTAACCTGACCTTAGTTTCCCCTTGCTGGTGAAGCACAAGTTCTGTCTCACTTAAAAGGCTTGGAGTACAAGAAACAGTGCCAGATAATGTCTGTCTTCTGAGGGCTAGTCTAAGTTTGAAGATACACATAACTAGAAGGTTGGTTATCATATGATGAATTGTTTTGATCAAAGCAATTCATGAAGATATTAAGATGTGGAGATTGTGAGGTCAGTGTCAGTGGTAAAAGTACATTCACTAAACTATCTCTCCCAGTGCATAGAAATTTCTATTCACAGTAGGCACTGAAGAAAACATTTGTTGGATTAAAATAAAATCTGGCATCTTTTGGCATCTTGAAGATAATAGGCAGGCCTCTTTAACAATACTTTCTGGATATTGCCACCATGTCCCAACATGGGTACCTTCTTCCCTATTCTTTTTTTTTCATCTCCCTTTTATGTCTTTTATGTCTTTCTGACCCTGGAATGTAAGCTCCTTGAAGGAAGCCTTTCCTATAGCTTGTATTTATATCCTTGGCCCTTAGTACTGCGCATAGCGTATAAATGCTTAGTAAATGTTTAATGCCCATCCACTTCAACATGGGTATAATTTTATAAACTAAAATCTTTTAATGTAAGATGTGAAAGCACTCCTGTTTTGTTAAATTCTAAATAATCATAAAATATATGACATTAAAAATGGAACTATAAATACTGTGTCAACGTTTTTTACCCTTTGAGAATGAATTTTAGAAAAGAATTCTTTAACAAACTTTAAAGGACCTAAAGTATCTCATAATGATCAAACTTCACATACTACTTTAAGACTTATAAAATAGTTCACATGTTATATTACTTAGAGACGTACTGTTATATTGCATAAACAGGGATACTGATTGTAAGTCAAATTAGTTTTTTGTTTGCTCCTCATAATAGACTTCAGTTGAAAATTTTCTCTATTCCCACTAGACTTTTCCTCTGCTTTTGCTAATCAGCCCTTTTCTAGCTTTCTATAACAAGAATGAACAAGCCACAATCTATGATTTACAATGATACTCTTCAGGGATTCATGTGTGATCTTTGAAGCAAATGAGAAAAATAAAAAGTACATATGCAATGTTGTTAGGATTAAAATAGTTTGTTCTTTGAAAAAACTAAAATATTTCAATTGAGACAATCTTCAACTATCAGTAGAAAAAAGTAATTTTCATAGTATTAGATATTAAATGGATTTTGAAGAAAATGTTAAGAGTATTTGGGGATGATCACACTATAACTGATTAGGTCTGTTCATCATTCTTGTGATTTACATTTTGTCCTTGTCTCAGATAAGAACTCAATTGAGGACTTACATTATTTTCTGCTCTGCTGGACTGAAGTATACCCTTGAACTATAAAGGAAGGATTTTCTAAGCAAAAATATTAGTGTAATATTTTCTGCATTAAAGAAGTAGTGATGATTATACTGATTTAATTATACTTCTATAGCTGGAATGGGGCTAAGGAGAGGAGTGTTAGATTATGCATGCCACAGACATGGTACATGGAAGATGTGGTAATAGGTTTCACTTAATGTCAGTGTGACTGACCTTCACCTGGCAACATTTTGTAAACTTTCTGTTAAATGTAGTAGGTTTGCATTATATTTGACCAACAAATTTTTAAATTATTATAAGCACTTTTTAAACTGAATCAAATGGGGTCTCTTTCTGATTAGTGAGGATCTACCATAATAATGTACTTTTAAATAATTACTATTGTTTGAGAAAAATAAATTATTACTACCATTAATTAATTTAAATGAATCCTGAAGAACTTTAAATTTACTTAGTAAAAAGTAACAAATATTTGCATTTTAAATTATTTGTTTATATTTGTATTTTTTAGATACAGGCCTTTTCCATTGCAGTAAGCACTCTGTTAACTGGTTTTCATTCAATACAACAATTTAGAATATAGAAGACAATGATATTTTTCATCTATTTTAGCAGCAGTAATAATAATTTTATTTTCTCTAAATACTATTCAGAATTATAATATTAAAGCAACTTTTTGTATAATTCTATTCCAGATCCTGCACTGCATTCAAGAAAATATGGTACAAATGGGTTACAATTCAACATATATTCAACAAACAGTGGCCTCTCTAGTTGCTTTACCTATCATTTATATTTTTCTATGCATTCTGGGCCTTTTGGGGAACATACTCTCACACTGGATATTTTTAAGAAAGATTGGTAGGAAAACATCAACACACATCTACTTAATAAATCTTTTGACCGCAAATCTGCTTGTATGCAGTGCTATGCCTTTTATGAGTATCTATTTCATGGAAGGATTTAAATGGACATACAGTTCAGTAAAATGCAAGGTGGTCAATTTCTTGGGTACACTGTTCTTGCATATTGGCATGTTTGTCAGTCTCACTACTTTAAGTTGGATTGCCATAAGTCGTTATGCTACCCTTATGAAAAAGGACTTTACGCTGGAAGAGAATGCTTCATTCTATGAGAAAATATTTTATGGGCATATACTAAAAAAATTCTGCCAACCCAACTTTGCCAAAAAGCTGTGCTGTTTTATATGGGGGACTGTATTGGCCATAACAATCCCAGTCGTTGTGTATTACTCTGCTGTGGAACTTTCACAAGAAAGTGGGGAAAAGTGCTATAGCTGGAAGACAGAACATGGTGCTAGCATTTCTCAGAATGCTAGACTTGTTGGAACTGCATTTGTTGATTCTTGTTTCCTAGTGGTACTGCTGTCATATTATTCTTTTGTCAGCTATCTGAGAAAAATAAGGAAAAGTACATCCATTACAAAGAAATATTCCATTTACTGTTCAGTGAAAAGACACCTTTTAGTGATTCAATTTCTATTGATATTTTGCTTTCTTCCATATAGTATTTTTATCCCCATTTTTTGTGCACTAAACAAAACAAATGACAGCCAACAGCTGACATACTTAGTAGAAATAAAAAATTTCCTTATCTGTCTTGCTGCTGCTAGAAGTAGCACAGATCCCATTATATTCCTTCTTTTAGATAAAACATTTAAGAAGACCCTATATAATCTTTTTAGAAAGGCCCACTCACCACATGAAAGCAGTTAATCTTTGTAATCAAATCCATGACAGGAACAGGGAAAAGATACATGCAAACCTCAGTGATAAATTAGATGATTACTGCCAATAAAACAAAGTACAAAAAGTCATTTGGCTTCTTAAAAAATATGTATCAAAATTTAATTTGTAGTTGTGCTTTTTGCTACAAAAAAGCTTGACCTCTGGTTATTATCAGAGGCATTAGTTAAGTTTCCACTTAAAAATGAAACAAGGGCAGCTTTGATAACTACTAATTAATAACTACTAAACCGGCATAGAAAGTGTTTATTACTAGAACCTAAACATATAAGTGCCAACACAAAGGTTCATAAAAATGATTATGTTTGTAACACTCTGAGATTCAGAACAGATATTTTCATAAGAAAAACCTCTTTTTTAACTCAGACTGCTTAACAATTTATGGCTAAAATGTGCACATGATTTAGACATAAAAGGTGATATCACAAGTATAGGAATGTGGAAAATTTTACCTCTCAGATCTCTGAACAAGAGAAGGCTTTATAACAAAACAACATAGAGAAGGAATCATGGAAAGTGAAATAGATAATTTTGATTACATTAAATAAAAAAGGTTTTGCACAAACAAAACAGTGCAGGCAAGATTAGAAGGAAACAACAGATAATGAAAAAAATTTACAGCAAATTTCACTGATGAAGGCCAAACTGAGAACTGAGCCAAATTTATAAAAATAAAAGACATTCACCAGCTGATAAGTTGTCAAAGGATATGAACAGCCAGGTTTCAGAAGAAGAAATCAAAACTATCTAGTTATATGAAAAAAATGCTTTAAATAACTATTGATTAGAGCAATGCAATTTCAAACAACTCATACCTATCAAACTGGTTAATATGACAGAAAAGGAAATTTACAAATGCTTGAGGGAACTATAGCCAAAGGGATATAAAACTATGACCCAGCAATACTACTACTAGATCTGTATCCCAAAGAGATAATAGGAAAAGGACCTTTATATATTTATAGCAGCTCTTTTTGTGGTGGTAAAGATTTGGAAATTTGAGGTGATACCTAAAATTGGGGAATAGTTGAACAAGTTGTAATATATAATTGTGATGGAATATTACTATGCTTTAAGAAACGACAAGTAGGATGATTTCAGAAAAACCTTGAAGACTTATATGAATTGATACTAAGTAAAAAAAGCACAACTTGGAGAATATTTTACACAATAACAGCAATATTGAGAAGATCATCAACTGTGAAAGACTTGGCTATTATCAGCAATACAATGATCCAAGAAAATTCAGAAGGACACCTGATAAAAAATGCTATCCACCGCCAGAGAAAGAAATGATGAATTCTGAGTACAAATTGAAGTATTGATTCTTTTACTTTATTTTTAAAAATATGGCTAATAGGGAAATATATCTTGCATGATTTCACATGTATGGTTGATATAAATTTGCTTGACTTTTCAATGGCCAGGGGAATGGAGGGAGGGAGAGTTTTCAGAATTCAAAACTTAAAAAAAAGAATGTTAAAAATAAAAAATAAATTTATTAAAGGAGGAAAACAATCAAGTCTTACAGAAACAATCCTAAATTTCTGGTATTTTAAGTTAATCAAAATTAAATTTCTATATTACTCCCCATAATTTATTGTTACTTATAGAGGAAAATGCAAATTTTTAAACCTAATCCTTAAAGTGATAGCCTTAGCTTTCACTGAACTCTCCAGTCTTGTTTGTAAAACTTCTTTTCACAAACTATGTTCCTCCACTGATTTTGATTCACCCAATATCCTAAAGTGCAACACACTCGACATTCTGAAATCCTCTCCCTCCTCTTCTCTACTTTTCAGAGCCTAATTGCTCTATTTTTTGATATATGAATAATTACTATTATGTGTTATATGTTTATTTCTTAAAAGATAATCTTCAGTGGTTGAAAACTATTTTACAAATTGAAGAAATATTTCTTACCATATGATGAAACTATACTTTAAAAGTCTAAAAACGTAATTGCAAAATTTTAGTGTACAAATTTCCTAGGGTTATTTGTTAAGAGTATTTAATATTACTTTTATGTACATAGGCTTATGTGTATTTATGTGTGTATAATTCTTCAATTCCTTAAAAAAAAGGAAATTAATCTATTAAAAGCTTAGTTGTTTTTTTACTGAGGAGTTGAGCTTTTGATTACTTATTCATTAGTTACAAAGAGACAAAATAACATCCAGGTCCTTAAAAATAAATGGAGATGTGTAATTCAACTTTATGGAAATATCAACTACCAAGTAATGAATGATTTATTACACTAGAAACTACATTTCAATTGGTTTCCAAGACATTTCTTTTCTCCCAGCTCTTCACAGGTTACTCTTTCTCCCAATTTTCATTTTTTAAACAGATATTTATTGAACTAAAAATATAAAGGCCAATGAACTAGGATTTCTCCACTTACTGTTTTACTCAAGCAACCATTCAATTGAAGTCAACAAACATCACAGTGCCAGCTACCGGAAAGACCAAAAATTTAGATGATTATTCTTCTACAATTCTGTTACTGAGGATTTATTTTTTTAAAACCAAAGTAAAAAACAAAAACAAAACCCAGCTCTATCCCTAAAACTGCAACTCTTTTCTCACCCTATGCACATGTTGGTTGCTATTATTTATTTTGTCCCAGATCTTTTTCAATAATATCTGGCTCATAGTCTTCCTCTTCATCCCAATTCCTGCCCTTACATAATACTCCAGGAATTCTGAACTTTTAAGCCTTAAATCCACATAGTTCTAAGGTCTAGTCAAAATGGCCTTTCTTCTTACAGTTCTCCACACATGAGATGATGACCCATCTTCCTGCCTTTTTCTTGCCTAATGCCTGACATGAAGTCTGCTCCACTTCTGCCTTTTAGATCTTCTGTTTCTTTTAAGACTCAGTTCAAGTTCCAAAATTTACTTGAGGTCCTTCCTGATTCTTCACTTTTCATTGTATAGATCTACATGTGTGTCTACTGCCTCTTTCAGAATATAAGTTCTTTAAAAACAGGAACCATTTCTTTTTTTTTTTTCTTTGTCTCTCATCTATGAATTAGACTAATAGCTTCTTATGTGGTATCCCTGAATCCATTTTCTCTAATCTCCAATTCATCCCAGAGCATGTAGGTGGTACAGTGCAGAGAGTGTGGGACTGGGAATCAGGAAGACTTCAGTTCAAAACTAGCCTCAAACACTTATTAGTTGTGTGATCTTGGGCAAGAGACTTAATCTTTCTGTCTTGGTTTCATCTATAAAATAAGGATAATAATAGCATCAACCTACCTCTCAAGGTTGTTATGAGGATAAAACAGTGTATTTGTAGAATGCTTTGCAAATTTCACAGTAGATTATTATTCTTAACTCATTCTCCACATAGTTACCAAATTGATATTCTTTAAAGCACAGGTTTGACTATGTCAGGTCCCTGCTTAAGATTCAGTTGTCATTAGGGTGGAATATAAACTCTTTTCCTCTACCTTTCTTTCACAATCTGGTTCCAGGCTTTTTTTTTTTCTAGGCTAATTCCTGATTATTTCCCTGTGTATTCTATGTTTCAGTAAAATTGAGCTATTTGTATTTTCTGAACATTGCAAAGACGGTCTTCCATGTTTTGAATAGTCTTTTCACTTATGCCTCATGGGAACAGGTAGCTCTGACCAAACAAGACTAATTTCAAGAGACTTTTCCTGACTGCCAAACTTCATATCTACTGCTACACCTCAGAGATATGGGTCCCAACTTGTTCCCACTAGTTTTTGAGCATTTTAAACTGGCATTTTAAGGGACACATTTTAGCTAGTTTTATCTTTGTTGTCCTGCTAAATGCTCTTCAGGTTTTTGAACATGTGCTTTCCAGAAGAGTGTGGAGGAGAAATGAAAGGTGATTGTAAATGAAATCTGCCTATAACAATTTGCATGTCAGAGTTGATCCCATAGGAAACCTGTATGGAGGATTTTGTGAAAAAATGAGGTCATGTTTTAATATTTGATATTATTCGTGTATATGTATCAGGGAAAATCAGTTAGCATTACTCTCTATAATGCATCAGTTACTCAGGTAATTTACATTCAAAGAATTTATTCCAAGAAGTTTGTAAATTGCTTATTGGTAAGAATAGAAATTACTTTGCCTAATCAGAGCGGAACAAATTAAAAATCTTTCTAAATGTATAGATAATACAATCTGCCAAATCTTTTAACTCTGTAAGAAAAATAAAATCTAAATGGCTAAGTAGGTAGAAAATACTTAAAACCATAGCAGTCAAAAGAATTTCATCCAAAATAATTCATTTATTCTTAAAACCTATATCTTCCATCTTAGAATCAATACTGTGTGTCAGTTTTAAGGCATAAGAATGGTAAGGGCTAGTCAATGGGAGTTAAGTGACTTGCCCAGGGTCACACACCTAGGAAGTGTCTGAGACCAGATTTGAAATGAGGACCTCCCATCTCTTGGACCTGACTCTCAATGCATGGAGCCACCTGGCTGCTACCACCCCTCCCCCAATACCAAGCAGCATTTAAAAAAACATTTAAGTTGGGAGGGGCACAGAATTAGGAGATAATTTTTAAAATATACTGTTAACCACAATGTATACATTAGTATGCTTTTAAGACTTTTCAAAGATTAACAAGAAATCCACTTTCTGTTCAAAATAGGTTATATGATTTAAACATAAAAAGTGACATTATAAGAAAATTAGGTGAACATGAAGTAATATACTTGTCTGAGCTATGGGGAAGGAAAGAATTTAAGACCAAGCAAGAGAGAGTGAACATTACAACATGTAAAATAAAAAGTTTTGATTATATTAAATTAAAAAAGGTTTTATAGAAACAAAATCAATATAACCAAAATTAGAAGGGAAGCAACAAACTGGGAAAAGTTTTTATAACAAAATTCTCCGACAAAGGTCTAATTTCTCAAATAAACAAAGAACTAAGTGAAATTTATAAGAAATTAAATCATTTCCCAATTGATAAATGGTTAAGGGATAGGAACAGGCAGTTTTCAGAAGAAGAAATCAAAACTATCAATAATCATATGAAAAAATGTTCTGAACCCCTCCTGATTAGAGAAATGCAAATCAAAACAACTCTGAAGTATCACCTTACACCTAGTAGATTAGTCAATATGACAGTAAAGGAAAATAATAAATGTTGGAGGGGATGTGGCAAAACTGAGACACTAATGCATTGCTAGTGGAGTTGTGAACTGATCTAACCATTTTGGAAGGCAATTTGGAATTATGCCCAAAGGTCTTTGGAAAAGAAAAAAGGGAAATGTTCTGTTTGTACAAAAATATCATAGCTGCACTTTTTGTGGTGGCAAAAAATTGGAAAATGAGGAGTTGTCCCTTGATTGGGAAATGACTGAATAAATTGTGGTATATGATGGTGATGGAATACTATTGTGCTATGAAGAATAATGAACTGTTTGATTTCTATAAGAACTGGAAGGACCTACATGAACTGATGTGGAGTGAAATAAGTAGAAACAGGAGAATATTATACACAATAACTGAAACATTGTGGGACGATCAAATGTGATGATAGACTTTACTACTAAAAGCAACACAATGATCTAGGACAATTCTGAGGGGCTTATGAGAAAGAATGCTATAAACATTTAGGGAAAGAAATGAAGGAGTAGAAATTCAGAAGAAAACATGTGACTTATCACTTGTTTATATGGGTATATGATTTGTGGTTTTGGTTTTAAAAGATTACTCTATTACAAAAATGAATAATATGGAAATAGGATTTGAGTGGTAATATATGTATAACCCAGTGAAATTGCTTGTCAGATAGGGGTTGGGGGGGAGATGGGAGGGAGACAAAAAGAATCATGGAAACCATGGGGAAAAATTGAAAAATCAAATAAAATTTAAAAAAATGTTCTATTTTATTTGGTAAGGCATTTATGCTTTGTCATTAAAAACTACTTATGTGATATTAAAAATTCTAAGCCTCATTTGAGTTTTAAAAAAAAGAATCAACTTTTTGCATTATTTAAATTAAAGAACTTTATAAATGTAACTGAGACTATTGATGTATTATGTGGACCAAAGAACATGAACAGAAATATTATGGTATTTATACCAGGGACTTTTGGTAAGCAGTAGGGCATATTTAAAAAGAGCATGAAAAACTAAAGGCAATAGAAGAAGAAACAGTAATAACCCAACTGAAAAGAGTAATAGCATTATGTATTTACACTGCATATACATTTGTAATAAAGTGTAAAACTGGAAGAATGGGGATGGGGGATTAAGGAGGAAGAACAGAGAGCAAATGGCTGGTTAGCCATCAGCCAAGCATGTACTTTAAGATTAACGAAGAAACCTATTCAGGGAAGTATACCCACAAAAATATCTGAATGGGAGATTTCTGAGAAAAACTAAAACCAAAGCTGCAAAAAATTAAAAGCACCAAACCATCTCATTACAGACATGACTCAAACAGAAAGCAACCACAAGAACAATCCTTTGCATAGAAATGTTGCTTCTAATTTGTATTATTTCAAGACTTCAGATTCAACACTGAGGGACACAGTGATAATAAGATTTTAAAAAATGACTTGATTTAGCCCCACATAGTTCAATGTAAGACAACATTCCATCTAATGTAGTTTTGTGTTGATAGAAAGAAAACAAAAATTTTGAGATAGAATATATACCTATTTATGTACATACTTTTGGAGGAAAACATATGAACTAAAGGGGAAAAAAGTCATTGTAGCTTTTTGTTCATGACTACCTGAAAACTAACAGTCTCCTTCAAAGGTACGTTGTCTCATGGATGTAAGATTACAATGATACTCATTATTAATTTTATGTTACACTGTTTTTTTTTTTGCAAAACACTGTTTTAGCAACATATTTTCCTAATTTCTAAAGTTTAATATAATTTCTTATATTCAAATATATATCTAAGTTACAATTTTTAGACTCCATCATGATGCTTTCCAAAGTGAATGGATACTAAATATACATAACTATTATAAATCACTCTAGATAATGTAATTTCAATACTATTGGAAAAGTATTAATATCAGATAATTTAAAATATTAGGTTTAATGACTAGAATAATTTTGATATTTTTAAGAGTAATAAAATACTTCAATATTGATTTCCTCTAACTAAAGCAAAAATAAAACAAAATAAATTCTTTAAAAACACACAAGTAAAACATCCTGAAAATGTATAGCAACTATAGTGAGTAAAAATTTAAAGTAGTGTCCGTATAGAGGCAATCTATTGAAGACCCTGAAACTTGAGGCAAGAGATGAGTGCCTACTGCATAAATGATTTCAAAATACTTTTTGAGTTTTACTGAAGATGATTTTTTGAGTTTTACTGAAGATGTGGATTCCAAGCAGGATGGTCCCCCATTCCTATGTGAAAAAAAGGAAATGGGACATCGCATGCTGAGTTCGGGAAATAATCAGCCAGTTTGTGCCCCAGCAAGTCAACAAGTTTTGTAGAGTTGCTATCCAAAGCTGACAAATAGATATACTCCTTTTGATTCCCATTCAGTAATGGCTAAAGATTAATCATATCTAAATTTTCCAATATTTTATTGAGGTTCTTAGCTTCTTTATTTTTTTTATAATCTTTGTTTGGGTCAAAAAAAGTCATATTGAGGACTCCAAAAATTTTGTCATGGCTCCTTAAAATTCAACCAATTTTTCCTTCAAGTACTTAAAGGCTACCCAGTGAAGAAATATGTATATTATTTCATTATCTGTGGTGCCTTTAAATATAATATAGTTTCCCCACTTATCTCTTTAAAACCATGGTTTTTATGTTTCCTCATTTAAGATCCTGATTGCCATCTCTGCTGCAAAATCAAGGGTTCTAATCTTTCACTGTAATTCTTAAATCAGTGTGACTCTTGCAAGTAATATACCATTAGATTTTACTTTCTAATCCATTCTGCTACTCCCTTCAGTTTTATGGATATATTCATCCCATTCACATTCAGAGTTGACTGTAAATTATATTTTCCTTTCATCATAAACCCTTATGTTTTCTTTTCTTTGTCCCCTCTTTTTTAAAAAAAGCTGACAAAGAATAGAATTTACTCCAGTAATATATAAAGAAGTGGCTGGTTCCCCTACTACTGCTCTTCTCCTGATCTAGTCCAAAATTCAATCACTGATTGATTCTTATACATTCTTTTCTCCTATGTTTTATGCTTGTGACTATTCTCTCTTGATTCCATCTTACCTATTAAACTTCCTCCTCTTCCCTATCCCTGTCTACCTCTTGGAATTTAATGCATTTTTTTTATTATTATATTAATGTATTTGTCAAATTTTCTTGATGTGAAGCCTTTATTTAGCTCAGAAAAGAATGAGTTTCACAAAATGCTTTCTCTTCCCATCATCTCTTCCATGTTTTTATGCTCTTCTGGCAAACTTCAAAGAGAAATAATAAGTTTGTAGAATCACAGATTTAAAGTTAAAAGGGACATTGGGGGTTATCAGAGGCAGATTCTAAAATATTATGTATGAGGAAACCAAGATCCAAAGGGATTAACTAACTTTCAGTGTCATACAGCTACTAACTGCCTATAGTGGGATTTGATCTAGTCATCCTGACTCTGAGTTCACAATTCTAATCCACTAAAGAATGCTATTACATCATTCTTATTTTTACCTAGTGTATTCCATTTTCCCTTCCTTTTCTTTTTCTTCTCAACCTTTACCTTTCTCCTTCTCCCTCCAAAAAGAGAAAACAATACCAACCCCATGTGTTTATATTTCTTAACTCCTGACTCTTGAAAATAGGACACTGAAGAGATAATACTTCTGACCCCATAAGAATGTAAGCATTTCATTATTATTTGGCTCCTTCTGATTGCTCTCCTGTCTCCCGCATAGAAGTTTCAAGATTCAATTCATTTTTGTCTTTTCATTAGGAATGACTGAAAGTCCTTTAGTCTATTAAAAATCCATTTTCAGGGGGCAGCTGGGTAGCTCAGTGGATTGAGAGCCAGGTCTAGAGATGGGAGGTCTTAGGTTCAAATCTGGCCTCAGACACTTCCAGCTGTGTGACCCTGGGCAAGTCACTTAAACCCCCATTGCCTACTCTTTCCACTCTTCTGCCTTGGAGCCAATACGCGGTATTGACTCCAAGACTTAAGGTAAGGGTTTTAAAAAAAAAATCTATTTTTCTTTGGTAGTACTACATCCAGTTGTGTAGGAAAGGTTATTCTTGGTCTGAATTTTTGTCTATTGGAATATTTCCTTTCTTATATAGCCATGATGGTATGGCATGTGTGCCAAAGATGGTACGGGGAGGCCTCTCCATGGGCATGAGCAGACTCCTGGCTTGGCAGGGTGAGAGACTGGCCCTGCCCCCAAATATAGGGGTGGGGTATTCTAGCCTCTTTTCACTGTTGCAGGGGTTGAGTGCAGCTTATGGCAGAGCTCTGTTCAGCCCCAGGAGTGCCTGCTGCCCCAGCCCCCTGTACCCAGCAGAGGAGGCAGTCACTCCCCTCAGATTGGGGATAGATTCTACCCACCTATCACCCAGCAAAAGGTACAAAGTTCTTTTATTCTTTGTGAACCCTCACTGGGTGAATAGAAAAGGTAACAGTCCTGCTTTTGTAAGCCAAAGACTGATTGGGTCCAGGCCCTCCAGAGTGCACAGACCCTAATTAAAATAACCCCTTGAGCAAATCTAGGGCTGAGTCCCATTCACCAAGCCCTAAGGGAATGTGCTAATTAGATTTTCCCTAATCCTTCAAAGGAGGAAATCACACACCTAGCCCAAATGGAGAAATGGAACCTACTTACACCTTAATGGCAGGTTTGTTTCCCTGGAGTCATCCTATCCACCCCCCACTGCTTTAAAACTGGAAGGGCAGAATAAAATGGACTCATGGTTTCTCATATTAAACCCTTTATCCCCCCCAGAAACAGGTGGCTTCTCCTGGGTTGTGAACTATGGCATCCAGCTACCTGGGCAGACAACTCCCTAATTAAATTAGCTAAAGGGGGTCCCTCAAAATGATGAAAATCCCAGCCCCTAGTCCATGGTCTCTGTGTCTCAAAAGTCTACCAAAAGCCTGAGGCTTATAGGAAATTTGCATCCACTCCCAATTCTTGGGGCAGCCTTTCACTTTGAACATCCTCAGACCCACCATTTTCAGTGCTCTGATAAGGGATGGGTCACGGACCTTTTTCCTTTTAACAGGATACAAGCACTACATAGAAATTGCACTGGGAACTCTGACACCTCCAGGAAGAGAATGAGGATGTATTCCTCTAATTGTACATACTAGCCATACCCCTGCACACAGTTGGGGTTGGGGCATGGCACAGGGTAGCTAAAAAGTTCCAAAAGTTTCCTTGTCCCTGTTATATAGTGACTGCACAGTCTTATGTAATTCTGGGTAGTTCTTTAGTACTTGAACTCTTTTTGGCAGCTTGAATGGTTTCCCCTCTCCATCCCTGACCTGGAAACTCTAGCTTTTTGGTATGACATTCCCAGGTGTTTTCAATTTAAAATTATTTCCACCCCCCACTGTTTTTACTTTGTCTTATAGTTCTAAGAAATCTGAAAAGGTTTTATAAAATGGTTTTTGAAATATGACATTCAGACTTTTTTTCTCTCATCATGGTTTCAGGGAGGGCTATGATTCCTAAATTATTTCTCTTCAACCCATTTTTCAGGTCAGTTCTTTTTGAAAGAAAATATCTTCTACGTTATATCCATAGACTTCACTCTAATATCTGTCTCATAGAATCACCAAGTTCCATTTGCTCCAATTCTACTTTTTCATAAAGTTCATTACTTGGGTCATATTTTCAACATCTTTTCTAATCTATTTATACCCTTTCTGCTTTTTTCAAGACCTATCCTTTTTTTTATGTCTGCTAAATCTTCCTGGTGCTATATGTTGTTGTGACCAACCTGCTCTTTTCTCTCTACTTATATTTATTGTAAAGTTATTCTCCTTTTCTGCCCTTAACTCTAGATCTTCAAATTAAATTTATATGCCCTCCTGGGGTTCTTAAGTATGACAGACTCAATATATATTCTTTGTCTGGCTTGACTCCTAGCGTATCAATATGGCATCCAATTTTTACAGACCAAACCCCATATCTTGTCTGGCAGTAGCCCTCTTGTCTCAGATCTTGATTCCAAGACCAGCCTCTTTCCACTAAAAAGATACTTTTCCAACTAGCAACTAAAGAGATGTCATTGTGGATTATCCGTGATAAATCATAAACTTTAGATTGCTTTCCTTAATGTTCTTATAGGTTACTCCTCCCCAAATCATTGCTCTGTTTTTCAAGAATTAAAACTAATATTAGCTTAGATAAAAAAATTAATCATTAATTTAAAAACATTGTACTAGGCACTTGGAATTTTAAATATAAAGAATGAAACAATCCCTACTCTCATGGAGCTTATATTTTAATGGGGTAGACAAAAAATCATAATATGAACATTGAGATAAATTTAAAAATATTTTGGCTTTTCCACATCAGTTTTCTTTCAAAAGCATGGTAATCAGATATTTGAAGGATGAGAAATATTGAGGCAAACCATGATGATAGCTATTTATTTATAGCATGTAGCTATTATTGACTACACCAATTACAAAATACTCTGTTAATACTGTTAAATAAGATGTAAATACTGTTGAAAAGGTTATTAACCCTTATTGATTATTGGTACTGTTATTTCCTGTGATAATTAGATTAAGTCTACACTGCCCATCTTTAGATTTAATCACCAAAGGTGAGAGCACCTTCCAATTCTGGGAGGTCCTAACCCACATGTGCTAGAGTGAGTAACCAATCAGAATCAACAGACCGCCCCCTACGCTTTCTATAAGAAAGCTTCTATTGTGACTGGACATGCAGGCTAGGGGAAGGCACTGGAAGTGACACATACGTGACCCCTTGAAAAGAGGGGGTTGAGGGAGTGAGGCTGCTTGTGGTTTGGTGAAGGGGACCCGAGGGAGCTTTGCTGGTTTGTGACAGAGACTGTTCCACATGGTGAGTTTAAAGGCTGATTCTTCCTGAACTTCTATTAAGAAACTTCCTTTTATAGACTCTGTGAATGAAGTTTGCTCCATTCACCTCTGGGCCTCAGGCCCTTTAACCCTCCACTGAGGGTTAAGATCTACCTGGATTAATTAGTGAGATAGATTCTTATTTTCTTCTTCTCATTTAAATAAATTTCCATAAAAGTCAATTTTGATTTGAGAGTATTCTTAATTGAGGATTGATAATAGTTCAATCCTCTGGTGACCATCTTTAATATATTGAACCCATAAAACCCCTTTTACACCCTTATATTTCAATGGTTGTCGCTTGTGTGGACAGCCTATTGATGGTGACTGTTGAAGAAAATGGCTGTTCAAATAGCTGACGGAAACTTCTGCTCAGGCCAGTTAATTAAAACTACTTATTATAACTATAGATAATTGTATAAAAGGGAAAGTAAAAGAAGAATGAGTATTGATAAGGGATTCCCTATTAACTAATCAATTCTATATGTTTCCCACCAATCTTTCCCTCATGGGAAGCCTTCTTGATCACTAAGCCTGTTTACTCTACACTAATCTAAATTATAAATTCTAACTCACTAAACCTACTTCCAAAATTATAAATGTAACAATTATACACTTCTGCCAAACTTCCTTCAGCCAGAGATCCATTCTGCCAGTCTAAGTCACCAGCTGGTTCTCCCAGCAGCTGCTCTCTGGTAGCCCCCAAAGGAGTTCCAAAGAACTGCTCGGTAAGTCTCTTGATGTAGAATCCAAACAGCTTTCCAATTCCTTCAGATTTAAGATGTTGTACATCTTCCACAACCTCTCCAAGGATGATCAGAGAAGAAGCAGGAACAACTAGCCTCCAAGACTTTGTCCTAGAAGTGAGGTGATGGTTTCTCAACTGACGCTCCTAAGACACACTCCAAAATTCTCTATCTCTGACCTAGTCAAGGTTCCATGGCAAATCTTAAAGTACCCCAGGAAATCTCAAATCACTTCTATAACCTTACATCTGACTACACCCTCTTCTTAACTAAGCTAATTACTCCTACATTACAATTATCATTATAATTCCCCCTTGTGCAAAATTAGTGCAATTACCTTATACTTATTCTATGACTTGACACTAAGCTATTCTACTCTTAGTCTATACTACCCTATGCTTAAGTATAGAAAAGGAGACAGAAGAAAGAAAGAGAAAAGGTATGGAAAATTTTGCAAAATGCAAATTATTGTACAGTTACAAACTCCAAATGCAAAGAATTTGCAATGACAAAACAACAAAATTTTTCTTATACTAGTATAGAAACGAAAATTCTATCTAAAGTTAAAACTCCAAATTGTACCTTACAAATATTATGGAAATAGAAACAGAACTAAACATCACTATTCTAATACATAACCACTTCTACCTATAGGATAACAAAATTCCAAACCTTCTTACATACTATAGAAACTGCTAAGTTTTCCTATTCTTTTCTATTTATAGAAAAGAAAATCTAACACAACTGCAACCTCAACTTAGAACAGAACACCATGCAAACCAAACTATGCACAACCTATTTACACAATATACAAAACTTCACACACACACAAATATATACACATTTACATAAAAGAAGTCAGTCATTTATGAAGAATTTAAAATCTCTCTCCTGTTGTGGGAATAAAATCTCTGTATAGTTTTAGATATAAAATCCTTATGAATTAAGTTATCTATGATACTAGTATATCTTTATATTATACGTAGCTATCTAGAACTTATAACATTTCTGTGTGATTTGATATATCTTCTAATGATATGAACTATTCCTACAGTCTAAATGTTTATACTTACCACCTTTCTGTATATATGCTAATATACCAACCTATCCTGATTCAAACCTCTTGCACATAGTTCTATCCTCAGAACCTTCATCTGCAGTCTCTTCTTCAGCCTGCTTATAAAATTTGTGTTTACAGTTTCTCTTGTTGAATGTTGCTCTTATAGAATGTTGCTAAATTTGTCTTCTTGATTGTGATTGTAACAATGTTGTCGTAATATATTTTTGCAAAAAGTACATTGTCCTTAAGAAACCTTGTAGTGTCCGTTGTCCTTGTTGTGTTGTGCTGCTTTTTGTGTCCTCTTCCTCTCAATTACAATCTTCTCCTGCAGAAACTTCAACTGTTGTTCACATCTTCTCCTGATGAAATTTTCTTTACCTGCAGTGCAGCCATGAATCTTTACCCAAAACCTTTACAGCTGTAGGTGTTGTGAGTAGAAAATTAAAAGGTCCATGTCTGGCTGGCTCAGTGGCATTTGTCCTAGTAAAAATCTTTATGTATACAGTGTCTCCTGGATGTATTTTGTGCAAGGTAAAGTCTATTGGTCCAGCCTGGACCAGAATTCCCTAATTCTGTTCTACAATTGCCTGAGGTATTCTGCAATAGTTAATTCTCCACCCAGTAAGGAGGTATAAACAAGGCTAAAAGTCTTTGCTTGTTGTGGGGCATTTCCAAAAAGCATCTCATATGGGGAAACATGCAAATCGCCCCTTGGCCTGGTCCTAATGTAAAATAGAGCTGGTGGCAATTTTTTTGGCCATTTTAGATGAGTTTCCCAACCATGGTTTTAACTTCTCTGATCATTCATTCCACCTGACCAGAACTTTGGGGATGGTACAGGACATGGAATTTCAGTGTTATACTCAAGTTTGCATAGACTTTTTGCATGACCGAATCTGTAAAGTGTGGTCCATGGTCTGAATCTATTTTAGATTGAATTCCAAATCTTGGCACTATCTCTTTCAGTAACACCTTTGTAACAAAACTAGCTGTGTTCTTATTGCTAGGAAATGCTTCAGGACATGTTGTCAGCTGGTCCACAATTACTAAACAGTACCTAAAGTTTCCAGCCTTTGGCATGGTGATGTAATCAATTTTGAATATGCTCAAAGGGTATGAAAGCTTGAGGCCTGCTACTGAAAGCTTTTTGTTTAATATGCTTTGGTTAAATTTCTGACAGGTCTAGTAAGAAGAGTAAATTCTAGATGCTATTGTTGTTATTCTTGGGACTATCCAAATTTTTTTTACGGTTTCAACCATTCCCTGTGTACCAAAATGCCCCTGTTTATGGATGCTTTTACAGTTCTGGCTATAAAAAGCTCTTGGCAGTATTGGTTTTCCATATGAAGCCACTCAAATACCATTTTTGTTTTCTGCCTTAATAGTTTTGCTTCCATTTTAGAATTTCTTTGTCATTGTATGCTGTAGTCAGATCCTCTGGAGTTATCAGTGTGAGATTTAAACATAAATCAGTTCCGCCAGTTGCTGCAAATTTTGCAATCACATCAGCTCTATCATTCCCTCATGCAACAAAATCTTTGTCTTTTGTGTGCGCTCTGCAGTGAACAATAGCTAGCTGCTCTGGTAGCTGTAAAGCTAATAACAGTTCCACTTATTATCTGCACATTGGCAACTATCTTTCCCGAAGATGTTAAGAAGCCTCTTTGTAACCATAGGTTTCCTACCTCATGACAAATCCCAAACGCATATTTGTAATCCTTGTAGATTGTCATACTCTTGACCTTGGCTGTGATAGAAGCTTGGTGTTAACACAATCAATTCTGCAGTCTGTGCACTCATATGTGATGGTAAAGCTGCTGCCTACACCATCTCAAACTCTGTGACCACTGCTGCCCCTGTATACCATCTCTCATAAAAGAGAAAAGTGAAAAGAATAAAATCCGGATTCTCCAGGGGTGTATCAGAGATTGTCAGGGGGCTGCCAGGATATTTAAACCCTGGGTTTTTCAGTGATCTGGACTACTTTTGCACACTCCTGCAGCTGTTCTCCAGAAGTTGGTAGGTCTGGTAACAGTGTGACAGGGTTCAAGTTCCCACATCTTTTTAGGGTAATGTTGTCATTTACTAAAAGCATTAGCTCATACCTAGAAATTCTCTGGTCTGAAAAGGCTTGGGTCTTATGCCTTAATAATAGTGTTTCAATCTTGTGCGGATATGTGATCATAAGAGGATTTCCCAGAACTAAGTCTGCAACCTTTGTTGCTAATAGAACTGTGGCAGCCACACTCCCATGCAGCTATCAGATCCATTTGAGCAGAGTAATATGCGACAGGTTTTTGCACTGTACTGAAAACCTGGATCAATATACCAGACGCAATTCCTTTTCTTTCATGGACAAATAAGGACAATTTTTTTTTAAGTCCAGAATGCCCAGAGCAGGTGAAGATAAAATGGCATGCTTTAATTGTGTTATGGCATCCAGGTGTTCCTTTGTTAATTTGAGTGGCTCTGTTATACAGTCTCTTGTAAACTCTGTTAATGGCTTCACCAGCTCCCCCAAACCTGGTATCCACTGTCTGCAAAATCCTGTTGCTCCTAAAATAGCCCTTAACTGCTTTTTGGTGTTTGGCACTGTTAACTTTTGTATTGTCATATTCAAGCTCTGGGAGTTGAGAGTCACACCTTGACTGACAGGTGAAGACGGTTGGACATCAGAATGTTCCCAGAGACCCTGAGGACAGGAAGAAAGGCAGTTGGGCAGAGAGGGTTTAAATATCCTGGCAGCCCCCTGACAAGGACCCTTGGACCCCTTGTCTTTTGGGACCTTGGCTTTGCTTTGGCTGAGCCTTGCCTAAACTCTTGCCTTGGACATTTGATCTTGAACATTGATTGACCTGTAGTCAGACTATGGATCCTCTGATTCTCTCTGAATCCCCTAGATATTTAGGCACCTAACCCATTTCTAGATATTTAGGTATCCTGGGGCCTGGGGTGGGGGGGAATTGGGGAAGTGGGCAAGAGAAGAAGAAGAGGGTGGTAAGGGTAGAATTTCCTGAAGGCTGTAGGACTGGCAAACAACTAGTAGTAAGAAACTGAGAGAAACCGTCATCAATATTTGCATCATCCAAACAGTTTGCTTACTCTAGTTTGGCTGTGGCCAGGCTGAGCCAGAGGAAGTGAAGAACAAGCCCAGCATTACTGAACAGCCTACAATTCTGAGTGATTATTGTCATAGATTTAGTGATAGGGTAACCTTTTCCCCAACCCATTCCTGATCATTCCTTTCCCTTGTTAAACAACATAGATAAAAGTTATTAAGTACCTTCCTGGAGTAGTTATTCCATCACCACTCTGGGGAGGGAGCAACGCAGTCAGATGAAAGTTATCCAAGGCTGATACAGCCCAATACCAATAATCAATCAACCCCAGGTGGGACTTGAAAGGGTTACCCATCCATTGACCTGTAGGGATCCTGCCTGGGCACTGTTATAAAGAAGTTCAATTATTATAACATCCAGCTGGGATGTTATTAGGGAACCAAACCAAAACTTACTCAGATTAATATCTCAGATTACTACTACGAATAACCAGCCTAATAGTGGTAGTATCCAGATTACTTTCTTCTTTTTATAATAGTATGCATGCTGAGATATGCCTGGCCCCTTGTGTTAGAATAAATCCCAGATATTCTACTCTTTGTAAACACCATTGCACCTTGGACTTAGAAATCTTAAGTCCCCTTTTAAACAATTCAATCAGAAGGTGCCTGCTATCTCTCTAGCATACCATGGCTGATGGTGATGCTAACAGGAGATTTTCAACAAAGTGGATCAGTCTGCTGTCTTTAAAATGGATGTTAGGGGGGCAGCTGGATAGCTCAGTGGATTGAGAGCCAGGCTTAGAGACAGGAGGTCCTAGGTTCAAATCTGACCTCAGACACTTCCCAGCTGTGTGACCCTGGGCAAGTCACTTAATCCCCATTGCCTACCCCTTACTACTCTTCTGCCTTGGAGCCAATGCACAGTATTGACTCCAAGACGGAAGATAAGAGCTTAAAAAAATAAATAAAATAAGATGGATGTTAGCCAGGTCTTCAGTTAAAATTTGGGAAAACAAAGAAGGACTTTCACAGAATCCCTGGGGCAGTCACAGCCAGGAGAACTAAGTACCTTTCCAGATGAAGGTGTAATAGGCAAATTTATAAATTAAGATTTTAGATATTTGGTGTAAATAGTACCCAGGCTGTCAGATAAGACCTAAAGATTCCAATGATGGAATAGTGGCAAGGAAGGAAGTTTTTTCCTGAGGGACTTTCTTAGGGAGGGAACACTGTGATGCTGTTTAACTGCCTCTAATGGAGAGCCCAGGAGAGGGGATTTTCCTCTATCAAGGAGTCATCTGTTCTTCCAGGAAGTGCATGTGTGGGCATTGATCACAGCTCTGAAAGGTAGACTTCAAGACTAGATCAGTTCTGTGCCTTTATTCTCCCTTAGACTAATTTGGCTGAGGACCTGTGTTCTTAGAAACCCTGGATCATCACTGGAACAGAAATGGACTCAGTTGTGAGATATCCATTTCTCTTCCAGCCGGTAAAGCTAAACCAGGCAGCCTGGGCTAGTATAGTGTAGATTCTGACTCAGTTCCCAGTCCCTGAGTTTTGTCCTTATATACCTAGTTTAGGGTGACCTCTCCCTATATCTCTGACCCTTAAATTCATTATTAAATATGGTTTTTAACTTCCTTTTGTTATTCCTTGTGTTATTTGGAATTTTTGGGGTTCATTTGAGTTTTAAATATTTAGATATATGACAAACTTCCTGTGGACTTTTAGGGGAATTGGAAACTACATTTCCCATGATTCCTCTTGTAATGGAGGTAGACAGGAAGTGTGATTACATAAAAGAAGAGTATAAGACTCCTGAGGTCATTGGAGGCAGGCTCTTTGATACGGGGGAGCCAGGTGTGCAGAAGGTATGGCGGGGAATTTGAATTAGATCTTAGCAGGAGTGTGGTAATCTTATATTTTACCAACATGGCTTTAATTAAGATATTAATACTTCTTTTAATATCCATCTTTATCAATTTTAATAATAACAGTTTGGCAACCATGAAGGGATAATAACACCTTCTTCTCATTATAGGTTAATAGGAAATCCTTAGCTGGGTAGGTCTGAAGTGACAGTTGGTCTCAATTGTCTTCACTCATTTCCCAAGTCCTGTGTTTTGTGGGTGTGGATAGGATTCTCATTTGTATTTGTCTCAGTGAGTTATCCCTCTTCACCCAAACATTTCTTTTCTCCCCTTCTCTAAACGGTGTTTAATTTATCCATTTACAAAGGCAAAGATCTTCTGGGAGTCCTTGTGAATGGGGATGGAGAAAAATGTAGAACAGAGATCAACAGTGAAAAACTTTGCATTGCTGGGAATTGAGAATATTGTGGCTGGACTTGGCACAATTTTGTGTTGTTTGATCACATGATTATTAATGGCCCTCAAATCTTGTACAAATCTGTAGACTGGCCTGCCGTTCTCATCTAGTTTAGGCTTCTTTATTGGCAATATCGAGGTATGTTCAGGTACTATGATTGTTTGCTTAATTAGGGATTTGATGACAGGTATAATTTCCTCGATTGCGTCTTTTGATAGTGGGTACTGTGGGATGCATGGAACATGTAATGTGCACTGACATTGCTGACTTCAATAGGCCCACATCTGTAGAAGATGTGGTCCATAACCCTTCAGGAGTATGTTTGGGAATCTCATACATCTGTAGCTTCTCTATCTCAGGATCTTGGATTTCCAATAACAAGAAAAAGTTCTAAGGATTTCTCTGGCAGTTCTAGTGAAATATCCCCTTCTGGTGTACATATGATCGTAGCCCTAAACTTGCATAATAAATCTCTGCCCACAAGATTTGCTGGTGAATTTGGCATAAGCAGGAAGGAATGCTCCACACTCAGTAGCCCCAAGGAAACAATATGAGGTGGTAACTTCTTTACTTCTTGGGGTGTTCCTGAGAGTCCCACAACCTGCACAGATGCCAAACTATCACTTAACCTATCAGGTGCCTTTTTCATCACTGACCTAAAGGCTCTGGTGTCTAGAAGACAGTCATAAGTGGAATTTCTCATTTTTAGGGTGACAGAGTTCTGTGCTTCAAGACAGATTGTAGACTGGGATAAGAGGAGTCAAAATTGCTGGATCAGGAAACCTAAACTCATCTTCCTGTCCTTTACTCTAATTCATTTATTTCACTTATTTCTACTTGCATTTCTTCTTCTATATCTATAGCCTGTGTTTGTATATCCTTGTTCTCATCATTATTACCTAGTCCACTTCCCTGGGAAAATGTTCATAATGCACAGTTCCCACCATGTGCTCCTTTCTGTGAGTCCTGCTTCTGGATATTGACAATGACTACCTTGGAGTATTTGTTCTTAATTAGTTAAGAAGAGAGTGTAGTCAGATATAAGTTTATAGAAGTGATTTGAGATTTCCTGGGGTACTTTAAGATTTGCCATGGAACCTTGACTAGGTCAGAGATAGAGAATTTTGGAGTGTGTCTTAGGAGCATCAGTTGAGAAACCATCACCTCACTTCTAGGACAAAGACTTGGAGGCTAGTTGTTCCTGCTTCTTCTCTGATCATCCTTGGAGAGGTTGTGGAAGATGTACAACATCTTAAATTTGAAGGAATTGGAAAGCTGTTTGGATTCTACATCAAGAGACTTACCGAGCAGTTCTTTGGAACTCCTTTGGGGGCTACCAGAGAGCAGCTGCTGGGAGAACCAGCTGGTGACTTAGACTGGCAGAGTGGATCTCTGGCTGAAGGAAGTTTGGCAGAAGTGTATAATTGTTACATTTATTTTGGAAGTAGGTTTAGTGAGTTAGAATTTATAATTTAGGTTAGTGCAGAGTAAGCAGGATCACTATTAGTGATTAAGAAGGCTTCCCATGAGGGAAAGATTGATGGAAAACTTATATAGAATTGATTAGTTAATAGGGAATCCCTTATCAATACTCATTCTTCTTTTACTGTCCCTTTTATACAATTATCTATAGTTATAATAAGTAGTTTTAATTAACTGGCCTGAGCAGAAGTTTCCGTCAGCTGTTTGAATAGCCATTTTCCTCATCAATAGCCTATCCACACAAGTGACAACCACTGGTAATAACAATACCAATAATCAATAAGAGTTAATACCTTTTTCAAAAATACCAGTGCTTAAAAGTTACATAATTGTTTGAAGCTACTGAAAAATAATATGAGGTACAAGGAGAGGAAAAACATTTTTCTTCCCCATTGTATACTTTTGTTACTTGATTAAAATTGAACACCACTAGGTATGCTGCAATTATTAGTATTTTTCCTCTCCTATTATATATTATATTTTATTCTCCTTTTGGATATCTAAAGAGCACTCTAATGCAATGTCATATACTCATAACATTTTCAATGATGATATCTAACAAGACAGTCCATTTTCTTGCAAATTTAATTCTGAAGTAAATGAATAAAGGCTTTGAATTATTTATAGCAATGTATATAATTATGTATTTTATGTTTTATTTCATTGGCCAATATGATAATGTTATTCCATTCGATTCTACCTGCAATTGCTATAATCTTTATCAGTTTTCACTAAAAAAGTCACATCTTAAGGAAAATGGAAGTAATAATGATTAATATGAATTGAAGAGTCTTTACAATCATAAACATTGAAGGCAATGATAGGTTTTTCCCCTAGGGATACTATATCTGTGGAAGATGTACGAGAAAGTAAAGTCAAAAATCAACCCGCAAAATAACTTAAGGCATTGGACAGGAAAAAGGAAGGGGCTAGTCATAGTCAAGTCCTCTTCTTCCTCTCATGGTTCTAATGGTTTTCTCAATACTCCAAACCCAAGAAGGGAACTGAGGCCAAAGTTCCAAATAAAGTGGATCATACAAAGGACCCCTCTACATGCATACAAAATGTTGATACAGTCATTATTATTTATATAAACAACTGTTTGTGTTTTTAAAATGATTTAAAATGCAACCAGTAAATGAAAATATAAATGAATCTCATATTATGATAAATTGTTCAAATAATGAAAGTAAAAATGGGTAATTTTTAGATAAATTTAAACTACCTACCTAAAATTATTTTTTCTAATTATTTTATAGCATTATTCTTGAAATCTGAAGGAGTCACTAATTTGAAAAAAAAAAAGAAAAATGGATTTTCAGTGATGTATACATTTTCATAAACCTTAATACTAAGGTGAAACATTATTTTTAAAAGTTCACACCGAAAAACAGAATGGCCTTCCAAGTATTGTCTAGTCATACATTTTCATTTGTGAGTAAAAATGCTTAATTTTTTAACATGTTACAAAAATTTCCTTATATTATCAGTGCTATCAATTCATTTCTCTTCACAAAATCTACTGAGTCCTCAAACTGAAAAGGGTCTATATGTATCTAAATTTTACAGTGATAGAGATAAATGACTTACCTTCACATCCCTGTGAATTATGTTATTATCATGACAGTAGCGTAGTGCTTCCAGTATCTGTCTCATGTAATGACTGTAAAAACAAAATAAATCTAAGACTGTATAAAGAACATAAAAAAACCTAACTTATAATAAATACAATGTCTTCAATTAACAACTCACACCTTCATATTACTTCTCTACAGACACATTTCACTGGAATAGGAAAAGATCAGTGAACAATATAGTTTTAAGAATAAAAAATAATAAAAATTTTAAAAAAGTAGAATGTCATTTTCTAGGGTATATAAGGAACTTAATAAACTTTCTAATCTTCAATTAACTTTTCTTACATTAAAAAGTAGACTATTAAATAGACATTGCTGCTACACAAAATTATGAGAAAAATAATTTCCAATTCACTGACCACTGATTTATTTGTATTCAGCCCACAGGCCAAGCATTAAGTTGTACAGGTCCCAATTTTGCCTACAGTTGTAAAAATTAGATGAAGCTATATGTATTTTAGCTGCAACACTCCTAAAGCCTAGAAGATAAATATGTTACACCCCAGTGACCCGACTCTTCTTGATTATCCTTTTCACATAGACCCTAAAGTGGTAATTATACCACTGGATAAAAGTATACACATATTTATGAAACTTTTCCCATAAGGATGGCTATACACCTAGATCTCAAATAACACCTTATTTCGTAATTCTCTAAAGCCAATTAAAATATACCATAATGTTATCTAGGGTTGTATTATATTGCCCTAATAAATTATAAAATTGCAAAGGCCAGAATGATGTTATATCTAAACGCTGTATATCCTAATTGTTTAGCACAATGCTCAGAATCCAATAGATGCTTAATAATTATTTAAGAAAGTATGCTTTTAATGGAATTTTATAGAATGAAAATTCTTTATTAGATGAGGCATGTTTCTTTATTTATTTCCCCCTAGAAAATGTGACCACTAATTTGTGGCCCACATTAATAGTAAGATGTGATAAGAGAATCTTCTCAGAGTTTTAGCTTCTAATGAGTCTTACTCCTCGTTTCTGTTATTTTATTTAATGTCTACTTTTGTCTATCTCTATATGTGTATCTCCTTGATACTCTTGCTTGTTCTTCTACCTCAAAGACAGGGATTGTCCTTTCCTATTTTTCCCTTTATATTCTCCCCTACTAGTGTGGAATATGGAATTGAGTGATATTTTAAAAGACATAATTAAATTAAGTTACTTTTCCCTTCAACATAGCCCTTAAATGATGTTTTTCTGTGGGTTAATGGAAATAAAAAGAAAAAAAATTTCTCTACCTGATGCATATTTTAATCTATCACTAAAGTTTTCTCTATCTATCCCTAAGCTCCATGAAAGTTCATACTATTAGATTTGTCTGTAATGCATATAAGAGTTTAAAAAAAGAAGAGAGCAGTGTTGTATACTGAAAAGAAAACAGTATTTGAGATCAGAGGATCTAGGTTCAAATTTTGCCTCTGCTAATCACTGGTTGAGTGTCACTGCACATATCCAAAAAAACATTTACTAAGCATCAATCAGGATCAAAGTAACATGCTAGGCAATAAAGATTTACAATGAATGTTCTAATAAGATATAAATATAGATATATTATATTGTCTGTTATTTATGTTTCTAAGAGAGTTACAGAATAAAATAACTATTTGAAGCACAAAAACATACAAACCCACATATGTCTGGAAAGCTTTATAAATATATGCCCACATTTGATATACTGACCACAGTGGGAATTATGGGTGAAGAAATAATCAAAAGGCCAGGCTTTTAAGAATAACCATCACTTGACAACCAAATCCCAGATTTAGTTCTCTCACAGCACCCATATTGCTCACACCTATTGAAATGGAGGAACTCATGCAACTAAGCTGACTTAGTCATATCAACAATCATTTATTAAGTGCATGCCATTTGCCAGGAACTGTGTAAGATCTAGACATACATAGAAAGGCAAAAAAAAATAGTTCCTGCTCCTCTGGAACTCACAATCTAATAAAAGAGAGAACATGTAAACAACAATGTTCAAACAAGATATCTATCGGATAAAATGGAGATAAGTTTCAGAAGAAGGTCCTAGGATGTAGGAGGATCTAGAAAGATTTTTTATAATTCAAAGAAGAGAGGGGGATTTCATGCAGAAATGCCATGGGAACACTGAAGAAGGTCCTGGGACAGAGATCAGAAGCTTGATGAGGATTCTCAAGTAGGGCACCCTGAGAAGACCCAGGAGTGAGGAATTAACAGGTAAACTAAATGAACTGTACTCTTGAACCAACCATTACTGCACTGCCAAATATTTTGGTCCTTTTTTCGGTCCCAATCTTTCTTGATTTGATTATTGCATTTGACATTGGTATTCTCTTCCCAGACAGACACTCTCTTCTTTCTGGATTTTTCTGACAATACCAGAACAATTCAGGTTCTCTTCTGAGAGTGTTCGTATAAATTTCTTCTCATTCTTGTTTGCTGGATCATGATCAATATTACATCCCTGATGTATCTAGTATTTGCTTCTCTTCACTGTGTCACTAGCTCCCATGAGTTTAATTATCATCTCTATGTGGATAAGTCAATAGATAGAGATATATCCAGCCCCATTCTCTTTACTGAGCTTTAATCCCATATTAACAACTTCCTATTGAATATTCTGAACTATATGTCTCATAGATAGGGATCCCAAAATAATACACCTTTATGCTCCAATAGCAAGATTCAGGAATGGCACTTAAGGGGAGCTGTCTTGAAATGTATGCATTTCTTCTTTCCTGCCTGCTAATAGTCTACCATTGCTGCTGCTAACTCCCATTAAATGGTCAATGCTTTGGCAGCACTGGAATCAAAAGTAGTCTTGTGACCCAATCTCAACTATGCTTAACACATTTACTAATTATTACTCAACAAATTTTTCTAGATTCAATTTCTTCTCTTTTACCTAGTTATTGAACTTTCTCAAATGGTAGAAGTAGATAAGGAAATGCCACTTCATTTGATCTCTGCCAAAATATATTTGATTATATAATAATACATATATGAACATCTTATATTTTATCTATCTATCTATCTATATCTATATCTTTATATATGTCATAGCTGGGTTTCAAAACCAGCTCATTCATTAACAGGTACAGACTTACTTTCACTGTACCATGTAGAATTTCAACTCATTTCCAATCACTGTAAGACATTACATATGAAAATGAATTCAACCATTAACTTTCACTATCATTACATTTAAAATACCTCCAAGGTCTAGAGAGCTAGACCACTTATAGAAAGTTAGTTACTTAGTAAGGAAAAAATAATTTTGATATGAATATTTGGAATGGCAACATAACTTGCCATATACATATATATACATATATATATGTAAATGTTATATAATACCTACTATGTCACTGGGAAAAGTTGATAATACTTGCATTTGCTTTATAAAGCTAAAAGTTTGGTATTCTAATGATCTATAGGCCTCTCATTTGGACACCTCTAATACTAAAAGTAAGAAATCTTAAATAGCATATTTTGACAAAGTATCACATATTGAATTTCAGTTTAACAAAAGCAAATCAATCATAGATTTATAAATATTTTATTTTAGAACTGCTCATAGGAATTCATACTCTAATTAGTTGGTTGCTTCTCTCATTTTAACAAGTACCCATATTTACATAGTATTTTAAGATATTTGAACGCTTCCTCCAGAACAATCCTGCAAAGCAGGTATTGATAATATTAACCTTGCTTTACAGGTAATGAAATGAGGCTCAGAATTTAAATAATAGGTCTAAAATTAGACCACTAGAAGATGTCATAGCTGGGTTTCAAAAGCAGCTCATTCATTAACAGGTACAGACTTACTTTCACTGTACCATGTAGAATTTCAACTCATTTCCAATCACTATAAGACATTACATATGAAAATGAATTCAACCATTAACTTTCACTATCATTACATTTAAAATACCTCCAAGGTCTAGAGAGCTAGACCACTTATAGAAAGTTAGTTACTTAGTAAGGAAAAAATAATTTTGATATGAATATTTGGAATGGCAACATAACTTGCCATATACTTATTTGGAGTAACAATCTTCAAGAACTAGAAATCTTTGACAATCAAATAGTCAAACATGTCACATTACAAAATGGTGAATTATCATTACCTTCTAGGTAAACTATTTTTCCATATCACATAGGGTAGACATAAGTTTCTGAAAGCAAGTTTACTACTAAAATAATGAAAGTACATTGTTATCTCAGGGTATATCTGATAGGAACAAATTTATCAAGTAGTCTAAAGCTTCACTCTTAAAACTTGGAGGGATTTCAGTGACCCTTAGTGAAAGAAAGGATAGGAGGAAATATCAAAGTAGCTGTGTAGACTACACAACTGTACTTTGATCATTAGAGTGTATCTATGCTTATGTGGTTCAATAGGTTATTAAGGTGAAGGTCACAGGAAATAAGAGCTAAAATGTCTAAGAAAAAAATGTGGCAGGGTAGTTTATAAACTACATTTAAAACCAATGAATTACCTTTACTATAAAGAAAATAACTCAGTTTAAGTCAAAACATGGATAGAAGTAATGAAAAAGAAAATGCTTCCAATGTTTACATGATTGATAGGGCTACCAAATAACATGCCAGCCTGTGTTTGGCTGCACTTTAGGGACAAAACATGCCTCTCCTTTGTTTTTCAAAGATAAATTCTTAAAAGCCACATTTTAAACATGCTATTTATTCTAGAAGATTGCCAAATCTTTTAGATCAAGCTGGTGACAAAAATAAGGTTTCCCTTTAGACTGTTTCCTTTTGGCACCCTCAGGAGAAAAGAAAACCTTTCTCTTGGAAACTTTCCTAACCAAATTCTTTAATTGAAGTGTGCTGAAGATTTCCACATGCAGCTTATTTTCAAAGCAAAGGGTCAATGAGCTTCTTGTTTCAGTATAGCTCACTGACACATTGTAGTTGTGTCACTTTGACCCTCTGGACTATAAAAGAGGATAATGCCCACACTTCATCAGTCTGAGAGGAAAAAAATCGATCAACAATACTAATACTAATTGTACTAGTAGCCAATATAGTTATATTTTGTATTATTTGCTTTGGGGCTTTTCCAGAAATCTAAATGATCATACAATACAATTAGCAAGTCAGAAAGAAAAAGGCAAACATCAAAATGCTTTTGTTTTAATATAAGTTTTATATCTTGTTAGCATGTCAGTGGGAACTTAATTGAACAATGTTTTCAGAGAGTCATGGATGCTTATCATTTCAAGAGCCCTTTGGGAGTCACCTAGTACAATATAGTACAGGCACTCTTTCTATACTGTCTGACATATTTACTTAAACATGATGATCTCAATACTCTGTAATACAACACATTCTGTTTGATCCAATGTTAGAAAGTTCCTGGCTGAATTCTACCTTAGTAAATTCCACATATTAGTCATAGTTCTGTTTGCTCCTCAAAATTCTTTTCACAAAGTCACTACATATTTATTTTCAATCATTATGCCCTTGCTTAATTAAAAACTAAATACAATGAGTAGCTAATAGAAGTAATTTTCTAATCATTTAATATTTATATGGAAAAAGTACACTTGTAGCTACCTGTTTCCTAAAACTCAGATAAGTAGGGTTCCTTGGTATTTTAACAGCATACCATTATGTCAAGTGTTTATTATTCTTATACTCCTTGACAAAGATACAGACTGAGTAGCTAAAACAAGAAAAAGCAAAGGATCCTGGGAAGTTCAGAGGAAGAATGAAATCTTTTAGTATTACAATATTAATTTAAACTCTAAAACAAAACATATATGTATTTTCAAAGTTGGACATTCTAAGTATTCTGAAAAGCTACACTGTATAGTAGAAAGAACATTAGATTTGAGTTAGTGGCCCAATCTATGTCTTACTAGCTACTGAAGAACATTAAACAAGTTATTTAACCTCTCAGCCTCAGATTTCTCATTGGAGAGTTGTTATAAGAAAATGCTTTATACATTTCAAGGTACCATAAATACCCTTCACAAATAAATACTTAAAACCCAAATACTGTGCTTCTATTTAAAAACAAACAAAGGGGGCAGCTGGGTAGCTCAGTGGAGTGAGAGTCAGGCCTAGAGACAGGAGGTCCTAGGTTCAAACCCGGCCTCAGCCACTTCCCAGCTGTGTGACCCTGGGCAAGTCACTTGACCCCCATTGCCCACCCTTACCACTCTTCCACCTATGAGACAATACACCGAAGTACAAGGGTTTAAAAAAAAAAAGAGAATAAAAACAAACAAAAAATATTATTTACCTACAATTTCATTATGCTGTGATAGCAACATTTTAAATGGCTTAACCTTTAATAATATAATGAAGCTAATTCTCTTTTGTTTAACATGTAGTGGCTATCTTCAAATTTTATTTATAAAAAAAGTAATGAATTTTTAAAACAGGGATTTATTTTCATTTTAATTTAACTAGAAAGCAATTTGGAATTATGCCAAAATGTTACTAAACTGTGCATATCTTTTGACCCACTATTACCATGAAGACTATACCCCAAAGAGATTGAAGAAAGCAAAACAGCTCTTTTTGTGATGGCAAAGAATTTTAAACTGAGAGAGGTCAAAGGATCCACTGAAAAATTACTAACCAATGTATGGTATGTGAAATTTAATAAGACACTATTATATTTTTTAAGTGATAGAATGGACAGTTTCAGAGAAACCTAAGAAGATTCGTATGAATTCATAGAAAGTGAACTGAACAGAACTAGAACAATTTGTACAAAAACAACATTGTGAAAACGAAGAGAATTAAAAAGACTTAAGAGATTTAAAAGAACTCTGATCAATGCAATAAAATAAAACAAGAGTCTAACAGATTGATAATGTAGACTACTACCCACCTCCTGATAGGGTTGGTGTACTAATTATGCAAGATGAAACATATTTTTGGACATGGATGTTATGGGATTTTATTTTGTTTATGCATATTTGTTATGAGTGTTCTTCTTAGTGGGAATGAAGTAGAGTGGTGGAATGAAGGTTGGTGGGAGGGAAGAAATGAAAATAAACACTATTGAAAAAATGAAATTCAATATAAAAATTTAAGCATGCAAGGAAAAGAAAATTGAAGTGATTATAGTGAACTAGTAGACAAATGTAATGGATGTCTGCTAAAATTCTAAATTAACTATAATAATTATCACCTTTTCAAAGTAATTATTTTAGAAGATAGAATACAACATAGAAACCAAGTTGTTCAGTTTCTTTTCTTCAATGGATGCCATGTAAGAAAACTAATGGGACACAATAGCCAAGCATTCTGAATAAAGTTCAGTTTTGATTCTACTATGCCTTTTAGTCTATCAATACGTATTAAGTTAATCCTCTAGAAGCTATAGAAAAAAATCATATACGTTTATCTGTTATAGAACTTATTAGCTAGCAAGTCTAACAACTACTTAGCCCTATAGCCTCATTTCTTTCTATCAGTAGAGTGTTGACTCAGAAGGAAATGGAAGGTAATAGATTAGGTAGAAAATTTAAATCATCATTTAATCACTGTAAAGTTTCCTTATGTTAAGTGAAGGAATTGAACTAAATGATCTCTTAAAAAATCTTTCAGATCTAATATTCTATAACCTTATGATTCTATAACTACAAGAAGAATAGGACTAAGAAGAGTGGAAAGGATGTTGATATAGAAGAGGATAAAGTTATAAATAATTTAATGTCACTGCTTTTCAAAGTGGTCTCTAATAGTGGTCTAAAACTGAAATTTTCTAAGAGATATGAGAGTATAACCTTATACAATAATATTGAAATTCCCCAGTCAAGTCTGTTAGCAATATGGATGAATTAAAATATACTATAAATAATTGTGCTGTGAGCAAAGAGTGGCTGTAGGATATTTAAGAAGGATGGAGGGCAGTTAGTTATCAGTGGATATAGTTGGAGGAAGGAGAGAACAGCCTGTGCCTGTGCTCCAAGTTATTTGTCTATATTGTACGCTAAACATCTTAGGGTTTTTTTTTGTTGTTGTTTTTGTTTTTTAGTTTGATCTACTAGATCAAATGAAATAACCGATGTAACGTGCTTTGTAAATCTTAAAGCACTATAGAAATGCTGGCTATTTTTGTTATTATAAACTTTTAATTTCCTAGAACTCAAGGTCTCACTTGGCTAGAGTCTGCATGAGCCTATTACAAATAAATCCAACATTTCCTCTAAGTGTGAGTTCACTTTATGTTTTTGTTTCAGTCCCTCTTTATCACATGATTTCTTTGGATTAACCAGGCATATAATAATTTGACAATATTGGAATACAAAGTGAAGACCTGGTTAAATAAAGGCTAATCCTATGAAGACCATCATGTATTAAAATCCCTCCCTGTTTGAAAGTATCAATAAGAGAAGACTCTAAATCAGGGGTCGGCAACGTATGGCTCTCGAGCCATATCTGGCTCTTTGGAGGGCCAGATATGGCTCTTTCTGCAGGAGCCATAAAGTCAATTTTTTTTTTCAGGCGCTGTTACAGGAGTGCGCACTGTGAGCACTGTACGGCTCTCACGAAATTACATTTTAAAAAATGTGGCATTTATGGCTCTCACGGCCAAAAAGGTTGCCAACCCCTGCTCTAAATACTGATGTAAAAATACAAGTCTTGGGGCAGCTGGGTAGCTCAGTGGAGTGAGAGTCAGGCCTAGAGACAGGAGGTCCTAGGTTCAAACCCGGCCTCAGCCACTTCCCAGCTGTGTGACCCTGGGCAAGTCACTTGACCCCCATTGCCCACCCTTACCACTCTTCCACCTATGAGACAATACACCGAAGTACAAGGGTAAAAAAAAAATACAAGTCTACTCTATCTCAAAAAACAAACTTTATTGTAAATTCAAATAGACCTAATTTTTAGTTGTGTTGACAGAAAATTCATGCATTCCGTATAGAACAAAAAGGAGTAGCATTTCTATGCTACAATATAACATCAGGTTCTCTAAAATTATTTCTATTTCATTTTCTTTTATATTACCTTCCCCACCCCAGCCCCTGAGCATTAGTTTAAATTACATACCTGGCTACAGCTTCACTGTATACAAAACCAGCATCTGCTCGTTTTACAATTTCAAAACACAGATCAGCTCCATCCATACTATGAAAGAGAAATATTAAAAATGAGTTAATAAACAGTAAGTATACTTTCAAATTCAAGTAAATTCTAAAAGTAAACTAACTTGGATATTTATAACTCCTTTCCTTTGTATAAATGCATTAATTCAAAATTATGAGTAACTTTATAAAGAATACTTATAGTGCTATTACTATTGAATATTTTCAGGAAAGGAAAAATAAGAGGACCTACAGAAAAAAGAGAGCAAAGAAACTGCAAAAAGAATCACATATTTTCTTGATAAATTTAATTATGGTTTTGGATAGTATAACAATGATCAGAAAAAGACTCTATAGGGATAAAAGCCAATTTTCTACTTTTTCTCAACCTAACCATAAAATGATACTTGTTTTATATAACCAAGGATTTCAAAGCATTTGTATGTTACAACTAAAAAAACCAGGACTTCAATTACAAATTGTAGCTAATAAGAATGATTTCATGACTTTCTATCAAATTTCCATTCAGTAGTAACCAGAGTTGGAGGAAGGAAAGCCAGAGTTAGAGGAAGGAAAGCCAGTATTTTTGATTTGATTGTGTAACAAGCACACACCTGTCCCAAAATTCAGTCAAATATCTGTTAAGCACTATATGCTAGGCACTGGAAATGGTGTGTAAATTACCCGGAATAAAGTAAAATAATTAATTTTTAAAAATTTATACAACAAATCTCATATTACATATTCCTTTTAAATATGTCTCAGATTGAGCAGCTCAGTGATGAAGTAGATAGACCACTGGGCCTGGAGGCAGTAAGAACTATGTTAAAATCTAGCTTCAGAAACTTACTAGTTATGTAATCCTGGGCAAATCAATTAAGTTTCTTCATCTATAAAATAATAGCTACTTCCCAGGGTTAGTGTGAGGATAAATGAGATAATAATCATGCCTGGCACCCAATAGGTACTATTAAAATGGTAATCGCTACTATTGTCAGTTGTTATTATATCAAATGTCCTTTTGGTGCAATAACTTTTTAACATGATTTGGTATTAAATTAACAAAATTTTGACAACTTCTTTAGTTTATCATGAAACCACAGACTTTAGTCACACTAGAATTAACCATATTCTTGAAAAATAATACATTTGATTCTAATCCTGTTAATAATACATAGATTTTCAAAGGTTTAAATCAGGTGAGTTTCCAGACTACCAAAAGATATCTCTAAACCTTAAATGTATTTTTTTTTTTTGCCTTTGTAACATGAAACATTGTACAAGTACTTGTTTTCCATTTGGAAATTTCTTTAAGACTTCTTAATAAATTAGTATATTGACGAGGATTCATTGTAATCTTGATAAAAGCTAGACATGTGGGCTTTTTTTACTGGAAACAAAACAAAACAAAAAAAACAACAAACCCTTTTTGATGAAGCAGCTAGGTGGCTCAGTAGATAAAGCTCTGGGGCCTGGAGTCAGGAATACTCTATATCCAGGCTCAGATACTTACTAACTATGTGATCCTACTAGACAAATCACTTAACCTCTGTTTGTCTTAATCTACTGGAGAAGGAAATGGCAAACTACTCTAGTATCTTTACAAGAAAACTCAATGGATAGTACTGGTCCTTGGGGCAATAAAGAGGTGGATATGCCTGAATGAAGAAACAGTCACAGTTTTGGATTGATGTAATATAACAGGGGTCGGCAACGTATGGCTCTCAAGCCACATCTGGCTCTTTGGAGGGCCAGATATGGCTCTTTCTGCAGGAGCCATAAAGTCAATTTTTTTTTCAGGCGCTGTTACAAGAGCAGCACTGTGAGCACTGTATGGCTCTCATGAAATTACATTTTTAAAAATGTGGCGTTTATGGCTCTCATGGCCAAAAAGGTTGCCGACCCGTTATATAAGCTTACCAAAGAGGTTAAGAATTTACTTGCAAACGTACAGTTCTTTAGACAACAGGTTTGGCATAGTCTTAAATGAAAAATTAAGTTTCATCAAGAAACTAATTTTTTCTAATTATCAGCACTCCAATCTTTTAATTGTTTTGTTGCCCAGGATAAGCATTTTGTGTTTACTAGTCATTGCCATGATGAATATTTTGTTTTTTCTTCATAGCGATAGCTAGCAGGTTAAAAAAAAAACAACCACCTGGTGTTTTAAGTATTCTTGTAACTTCAAAAAGCTTATGTCATATTTTAGAGGAAATAACTTGGTTAGTCCCTTTGAAGGTCTTTGCTTTTTTCCCCCCATAAGGATTAGACTATTTTGGAGCAATAGTTTGTCAATTCTTGGTACTTCTTCACTTTGATCATACTAATATTTGTGCTTTCACTGTGATTGTGTTTCACTGTGGTCTTGGGCTTGAATTCCTTGAAATGCTTGACTACACCAGAACAAACAACTCCTGCAATATCTTTAATAATTACTAAAAAACACTCTTTAAGAACTATAATTTTTGTGGGTTTTCTTAAAATAATAGCCAGTCTTCAAAACCCAACCCAAAAGAGCAATAAAACACATGAGTTTGAGAAAAAAATACATTACAATAGGGCCTAATTTTACATGACTAACATTCCCAAATTCTTAAGTTAAAAATCATGCATAATATTAAACCCCATTATTTGATAAATATTTCTTAAATGAACATACTTAGACACTTTAAAACTTTTCTTAGGCTTATCAGAGCTACTAGTATCATTACTCTCAAACTTTGGGGCCATTATTAATAACTAAATAATGTTAATGAAACAAAGAGAAACACTGCTCTGATACAGACATGAATTTTTAGAAGTGAGAACTCTAGACAAAGACTGATAAGGGACTAATGTTTGGCACAAAACCATAGAATGACTTGCATTATACTTCTTAGAGCAAGAATAAGTGTGACTGTGTGACCTGCTGTGGGACTTTGTCACCTGGGAAAATAGTGTGTATTTTGCACATAATTAAAAACTTATTTTGCATATTTTTCTGCATTCATTATTTTTCAATTGTCAACTGCATATGGCTGAAATCACATCGGCTAAGTTTGCATAAAACAAGATCCTACTGTACTCAACCAGAAAATTAAAGATGAATAAACCAATTCAATCTGAATTCATCTGTTTTAGATCAGATGTTTTCAACCTTTTTCATATTAGTAAAGGAAAATAAACATGACCATAATTGGAAAAATGAAACCATATCAAATTCATTGCTTATTGCAAGTAATTTGTACACTATTGTAAATCCTGGGGACATAAACAAAAAGTGAAAACAATCCCTGCCCTCGGTGAGCTCACATTATTTTTCTTAAAAATAGAATTTTAGGGGGCAGCTAAGTGGCTTCAGTGGATTGAGAATCAGGCCTAGAGAAGGGAGGTCTGTATTCAAAGCTGGCCTCAGATACTTACTAGCTGGGTTACCCAGGACAAGTCACTTAACCTCCATTGCCTAGCCCTTACCACTCTTCTGCCTTGGAACCAATTCTTAGTTTTGATTCTAAGATAGAAGGAAAGATTTTTTTAAAATAGAATTTTTTGTTTTTTCTAGCTTCTTGTTCATATACTTGGAACAGTTATTAACTAGGGATTACCTTTTAGTCTTATATTTATCTATAAATTTTCTAAAATGTCTATGAATTTTACTTAGACATCGGTCTTAACAGAAATACTGGATTTAAAAACTTTTTACAATTGAGGATTCTCTTCATATTTTATACACATTAATTTTATTCATTCAAAAACTTTTCAATGTCATATAACACAAATGATATAGTTTATATTTTCTAATTATTTCTAATTCTTATTTGGTAAAGAATCCACGCCCTACCCAAAGCTGAAAAAAATAAATGATCTATTCTTTTGTAATTTTTTTTTGCATGATCTTTAAGATTCAGGTCACTTTATCTATTTTAAATTTAACATAAGACATGGCATAAGATGCTGGTCTAAATTTAGTTTTTGACAGACTGTCTTTTTAATTTTCCCACCAGTTCTTGTCAAACTTGTCAAACACTATATGTCAGGCACTATATATACAAATAAGACCAAAACAATCTCTGCCCTCAAAACTCACATTCTAAATGAGAAACAACATGTAAATATGTGAGAGATGGGTTGAACTTAGACCTTGTATAATTTCAAATCTAATGATCGTTTTGCTACATTATGTATGCTCCCTAAATCTAAGATATAAATGTCAGCAATCAGATGTTAAAATAGAGAACAATGGCAGGCAATGAGATGGAAAGGACACCTATAGTAGCTGAAGTCAACAATGGAGGTGGCAGTGCCTCTAGGAGACCGGTCACTGATGGAGACAAGATTGAAGAAAATGATGAGAAAAATAGAGGAAACATTCTCATGGGGAAGACAACATGTAAATAAATATGTATGTAAAGGCTATATAGAGTACATTGAAAATAATCTTTAGGGTGGAAGGTGCTAGAAGCTGGAGATGGAATTTCAACTTGAAATCTTGACCTGATCTTTCACCTACACTATGTGTCCAAAATCCAAGATGTTAAAATCATTGAAGAGGATAACAGGCAATGGGGTGGGATGGACAACTATAGCCAATAGCTGAAGTCCTTGATGAAGGTGGCACAGCCTCTGGAAAACTGAAAACTGATGGGGACCAGGATGAAGGAGAAGGTGGTACAAATGGAGGGTTTGGGGTTTTAAAAGAGAAAATTGTTGAGAGATAGTGATAAAAAGTAACAGAAGTAACAGGAACAACAAGTCTGCAAACCTATCTACCTTGAATTGGTGGTAGTTGAAGAAGAACTTCCCGGGTACCTCTTCATTGGAAATAGTATATCCTGAATGAATACAAAAGGCACAATGGAAAGAAAACTGGAAGTAAGCAAGGTAGACTGGATTCTAGTCCTAACCTGGCAAAAAATTGCTATTGTGCACTGCACAAATTATTTCTTTCTTGTACTACATGTCTACCAATAAAGTCTTTCAGATTTTTCATTTCACAGTAAGGATGGAGTTTTTTAGTTATACACATTTAATCTTAAGGGAAAATATGCAGTAACTCAAAATGCAACTCATTTACAGAAATTAGGTATCATAGGAAAGCTGGCAATAAGATAAAGTATAAATCTTCATTTTCCCACTAATTCTTTTAAAAAATAAGAAATATTTTCACAAGGGTAATGAATCATCCAATTGATTGAACTGAAACTTTTTGAGAAGTGTGTTTAGAATGAGGAAAATGCTAGTATGAAAATAAAATAATTTGGCTTCTAAAAGGAAGAATTATGAAAGTCACCTAACTCCACTAAGTTCTAGTTCCTCTTGGCCTTTTTCAATCTGTCTCTAAAGAGATTTATAAGAAGTAGGGGTATGACAAGGAAAAAGGAATGAGGAAAGCCATTTTCACCACAGTTCTACCTAGTTCTCTATTAAGTGGATTTCCTGGGATGATTTTAAGTTATTCTAGACAGGTTTACTCAGTTAAGTGATTCAGACTCAGGTTTTGAATCAATAAGATACTGGGGGACCACAAATAAATGAAGAATGAATCAGTATTTACTATATGCAAAACATGTAGAAAAATGAAACAGTCTCTGCTTCCAAAGAGCTCACATTCTACTGGGCAAGAAGAAAACATATAAACAATGTTTAAACTACAAGTCAAATGGAAAAGTCCCACACTATTTAGGGTACAGATGCAAAGCAAATGGTAATTACAGTTCTTCAATGTCATTTCTCCAGATAAAATCGTATAAGCTTTTGATTTTGAGACATTCGACAGTCCCAAGGACTTTGGTGGCCAGATTTTTCTTTCTGGGTCTTAAGAAATTGTGGCTTTAGCATTTGTAGGGGCAGTTGTCTGGCTGTATCTCTACAGGGGTGGCTGATTGGGTTGGGTTGGAAGCAGGATTGGTAGTTCGGAAAATTTTGCTATTCCTAGGGCTCTTGACTGTTGGTGGCATTTGTTGCTGGTGGTGATAAAAGAGGTATATTTCCTCTCTACAATGATTTTTTTTCCTCAATGAGGTTTATGGGGCCTAGGCTGAAAGCAGGTCAGGAGAAAAATTGTCTGGATAAGCAGATTTGGAAGTCACTGCCAAAAAGATGATAATTAAACTCAATGGCAGCTGATGAGATGAAGTTACCAAGAAAAAAGGTCCAGACTCAAGTTCTGGGAAATACTTATGTAGCCTAACATGTCCTATTAACTAGCAAAGGAGAAAGAGAAAGAAGGTTTGGAGACGTAAGAGTAAAAACCAAGAGAAAAAAGTGTCACAAAGTCCAAATAGGAAAGTCTCTGCAAGAGAAGATGGTCATTGTTTTCTTTCTTTTTTAAAAAAACCTTACTTTCTGCCTTGAATTAAGACAAAGTATCAGTTTCAAAGCAGAAGAGTGGTAAGGACTAGGCAACTGGGTTTAAGTGACTTGCCCAGAGTCACACAGCTAGGAATTATCCATGGCCAAAATCTGAATCCAAGACCTCCTATCTCTAGGTCTGGCTCTTTATGTACTGAGACACCCAGATGACCTGGTGGTCATTATTTTCAGATGCAATAGACCTAACGAGATAAGGCCTAAAAATATTCTTAGATCTGTTCATTAAGAGCTCCTTGGAAACTTTGGAGAGAGTACCTAGAGTAAAGTTATGAGGCTGGAGCCAAATTAAAGACTAAGTAGAGGATGGGGAAAAAAAGTAGTTGTTAGCAAAGTATAGTCTAAACATTTCTAAATAGATATTATAAAGTAAAGACAACTGAACTAATACTTGATATTGCAGATCAAGTTCCAAATACTTCAAAAGAGAAATAAAGGAAGGGAGGGAAAAAAATAAGCATTTATATAATGTGCCAGGCACTGAACTAAGTATTTTTTACAAAAATTATCTTATTTGCTCCTCACTGTTGTGAGGCAGCTGGTGGCACAGTAGATAAAGTCCTGGGTCTGGAGTCAAGAAAATCTAAGTTCAAATCCAGCCTTAGGCACTCATGTGCTGTGTGACCTTGGGTAAGTCACTTAACCCAGATTACCTTAATCTACTTGAGAAGAAAATTACAAACCACTCCAAAATCTTTGACAAGAAAACCTTGGGGGGCAGCACTGTCTACTATGGTTTATAGGCCACAAAGAGTTGGACATAACTAAACAACTTAACAAGAAGTTGTGGAGTACTCTGTGAAATAGGTGCTATTATTATCCCAATTTTATAGTTAAGTAAATTGAAAGATAGAGGTAAGTGACTTGCATCCAGAGTTACATAGCTACTAAGTGTTATTGAGGATGGATTTGAACTCAAGTTTGCCTGACTCCAGGCTAGCACTCTCTCCATGTGAAACCAGCTGCCTCAGATGAGGCAAAAAGAATCACTAAAGGCAGAGTTTATAGCTTACACATATAGCAGAAATAATTTGGTAGAATGGAAAAATCTGAATCCATGATAGCAAGTCTCTCCGAAAACAACTAACTGAGACACAAATACAGAGAAACAAAGGACAACCTGGAAAAAAGAGAAGCAAAATGCAATAGGATTAAAAGAACACATGAACCCTCCATCTGCAAAATTCACTAATTTTAAGGCAGGATGTAGATAGAACTGAAAGATCACAGATCATCCAAAAGAACACAAAAAGTAAAAAATACCCTATAAATTATAATGCAAGAAAACTGTCTAGTACTTCTGAATTTAGCAAAGTACCAATTGAAATAAACTATAGGCCACCTCCAGGAAAGCCAAAACCAAAACCCTATACTGCAAACTCTTAAGATACAGAGTAATCAAATTTTATTTTTACTAACATGCAATAATAAACAAATTCTTCAAATGACCAGAAGAAAAAGCTTCAAAAAATAAAAGAAAAAAATTCAAATAAAACAAAATATTCTAAACACACTAGAAACCTGAGAATAGAATGGAATAATGTATTCCAATGAACAAAGATGAACCCAGGATGAACACCTGGATTTAATACTTTTAAGAGTGGCATTTGATTCATTCCTTCCAAAACAAACAGCTCAGGTAACAAAAACAGGATGGGCAAATAAATACCAAATAAAAGACAAATATCTTCTCTAGATACCATGAAAAGGGGGGAAAAGATTCAGAAAATGAAAGAACTCCCTGGAATTAAAACCACACACACACACACATACACATACAAGCTTGAGCACACACACACACACACACACACACACACACACACACACACACACACGAGATATTAAAAACTTTTTCCATTATGGGGTATAGTTAGCAGCCTAGCTGAAATCTTCTAGCATTTCCTTTTAAACAACTACTCAAAATCAAATACTGGAATGGCAGAGCTAACAAAAGCTCATAGTGTGGCATTTTTTTCACCTAAGACAACTTTGGAGGTTGGCTGGAAAGGGTTCACTAGGCTAGAGACTGGCCAGGAGGAGTTTTAGGAGCTTTCAGCCCAGAGATTGTAAGAGCTAGGAAAATGATAGTAAGTATTTTTGTCAAAAGCCCTTCCAGGTGGCTGTTAGGGTTATTTATACTCCCAGGCCAACTGACTTTTGCCCCTGGCTCACGGCATCTGGGAACATTCCAATCTCTCCAACTGCCTCCTTTGTCAATCAAGGTGACATCCATCATTTCCCAGGATGTGAATATAACATGAATGCTGTTTTGTTTTTGGAAGTTTCAACCTGCAAATTTCCTGATGCTCTTCTTTGTTGATGACCTCTACTCTATGCTTATCTAAACTTATGTGTTCCTATCCCACTGACTTCCCTTCCCAAAATAATAAATCTTATCTTAGCTACTGCCTTATCTATCTATGCTTGCCTAATACAAATGACAAGGGTTTAGGATAGATTTTCCGGGAAAGTATGGGATTTGAATACAATGTTTCCATAAACCATAACATCTGAACACAAGTATAACATGTAAGCATTATAAAAACATTTAAGAATAGCTATCTTTGTTGCTTCTTACTTCTAAGTCAATGCAATTCTGCAACAAACTTGCTTAAATTTCTAGGACTGAACTTTAGATAACATTGCTAATTCACAATACATTCTAACATTTTCTCTATTCCCTAATCTATGGTTAGGAATATTAGTTTGTGAGTCACTTTCTTAGAATATAATTAATGTGTTAGTTTATTAGTTTCATTGCTAATTAACCTACACTATACAATGTCTGTCTGACATTTCTATTGACAGTCCTATTTGAACATTTCATAACTATTTTACACTGACCCTATGCTAGCTAGAATTGAATTTCCCTGTCACTATTCTCTCCCTAGGCTATTCATTATTAGTAAGTAACAATACATTACTTATGCACAAGGTTTTCATATGATGTTTGTATGAAAGATGAGTACTGTTGACCTTACAAGGAATCTAAGTTTTCTTATTTATTTTGGCCACTGTACTTTGTACTCAAATCTATTTACATCTATTTAAACTATGTACATGTGATGTGACTTTACTGTGTCTATATGTTGGACTTATGATCTAACATTTGCTGTCTGGTTTATACTGTTAAGGGAGAAACCAGGGAAAGGTGCCTTAAACAGTAAATATGGGTCCAGGTGGGTGTGTGGGAGACAGGAATGACAGGAAGGGGCCCAACAAGTAGGGAGACTGGGTTATAATGGCTGTTTGGATGTCTGTAACAGAAATGGCTGTTGGCTTCCAACTGCCACCCAGCATCAACAAGACAGAGCCTATGGAAGCTGATAAGTAAAAGCAAGAGTTTAATAACACATTTAAATCAGGGACAAACTAAGATAAAGGATGGGAATAGGGTTTTCAACACTAACAGAGTAAGGGCAAACCACAGTGTCAAGGGAAAGGGACTTAACTACACTCTTCTAAGATCTAAGCAAGACAGGGCCCAAATAAAGCAGAACTGGAGTCACAAGGGGAAAGCTCCTCCTAACCTGGTTCCAGCCAGGTTTGGTCAGCTTAGCTGAGGACCCCAGGGTGGCTTTACTTGGGATCTCATGGCTAATCCAGGGATGGTTTCAGGATGCCAGGAGTCAACTCCACCAGAACACATGATCCAAGGTATCCAGGTAGGGAGAGAAAGTTTGCAATTCTGTCCTCCAGATCACAAACCACTCCCTACTCGGTGCTGTTCTTCAGGTCTGATGTCCTCTGTTGTAAGCCTTCACCACTCTCCAGGATCCCAGGGAATCTGGATACAACTCCCCCAGCTCTGAGATCTCCCAGGGTCAGCCACAGTTTTTGTCCCAACCCCCAAGGAGTCTCTCTAAGGCACAGGCCACTTCCTCCTTCCCCTGCATTCCATTCAGAATGTCCATGACCTCCAGCTAAGGCTTTTCCTAGCCTGCTTACACACCTACTTTTAAACTTATGCCTATTACAATATTCACCTTCTACTTCCAGAATCTCTCTGTCAATCAGCTTATATTCTGTTGCATGCATCCTAGTCTGAGCATTTTCCTTGTGATTTGTGTGGGAATGTGAAAACCTTGCATTATTCAAACCTAATCCTGATCTGCTGATCTTCTCTCCTTGTGATTCTTCCAGTGATGTTGTCCAAGTCACACAGGTGTTGTCACAGTTCAGGTCCTTGTACAGTCTGTTGTGCAATGTCTCTTGTGTTGTCCTTGTGCTGGTCCTGATGTCCTGATGTTTCTGGAACTTTGGAATCTTCGGAATCTTATCTCTCTTCTCCTTTGCTGGATACACATCTTGCCAGTTGACTTGATTGAAGAATTCCCTGGATCAGGAACCAATGTGTGACTGTGTAGTGTTGTGTTAAATTTTGTGTTGCCACAAATTTTTCTTATGAGATTTTGTGTTTGCACTTTTTTTTGATGTTATTAATGTAATGTTCACTCTTTTTCACCAATGCTGAGCTCTGATAGGCTTAACTGTTGATTTTCATGTATGAATGAGCTATTTGTGTAATCTAAATCAATGCTTTGAGTGTCTTGCTCCTGATATCGATCTATTTCTTGGCCATCTGTGTGATCTTGTGTTTCAATTGTCCTTGCATCTGTGTCTTGGTCTCTTTCTGTTTGAGGCTTTATTTCTAAGTGTTTTCTTTTCTTTTGAGGCTCTATTTCTGTGTCAGATTCAGTTTCTTGTGTTTGAGGCTGAGACTTGATGTGCATGTAATGATACCATGCATTTTTTCCTTTGATTTTTTACAGATGTAGGTGTAACTAGGATTATTTCATGTAGACCATACCATTTTGGTTCTAACTCTGATATTGTGACATTTCTGATATAGATTTTGTCTCCAGGCTTGTAATCATGTAAGCTAAAATCTAGTGGAACTCTTTGTTGTATTAATGATAATTTCTGCAGTTCTTCTAATCTTTCTTTCAATAAGGTGACATACTCATAGATTTTGCATTCAATTCCTATATGTGATAGGTAATCAGTGTCTTGTGGTGCTTTTCCAACCCACAGTTGTTGTCCATACAATAGTTCAAATGGTGATAAATGTGTTTCACTATTGGGTTGACTTAAGTAGAAAAGTGCCCTAGGTAAGACTTCTGGCCATTTGAGATGAGTTTGTATGCAAAGCTTCCTGATCATCATTTTAAGAGTCTGATTCGTGTGTTCCATGGCTCCAGATTACTGAGGTCTATAAATGGAACTTAAATGTCTCTTAATTCCTAATACCTGGTAGACTTGCTTTAGAATAGAATTTGCAAAGTGACTGCCAGAGTCAGATGAAATAACATCAGGAATAGAGAATTTTGGAATTATCTCCCTCAGCAGGATCTTTGCTTTGAATGTCGTGTTATTTTTCTTGGCTGGGAATGCTTCTGGCCATTTTGTTAGTTTATACACTATCACAAGTATGTACCTATAGTTTTGCTAGCTGGGCATTGTGACATAATCTATTTGTAAGCATTCAAAAGGTGTCAATGCCAATGGTTTTCCCCCTTAAGCTTTTGTTTTAATTATGGCCCTATTATATTGTAGGCACACTCTGCAATTTTCACACACTCTTTTTGCTTCTGTTGTCAAGCCTAAAGCGATCCAGCTCTTGTGGATTACATTGATTATTCCCAAAACTCCATAATGGCCTCTTCTATGAATTGCTGCACAAGTAGTATGGTGTAGTAGTTTTGGCAAAAATGGTTTTCCAGAAATAAGACATCCATACTCCATTTACTAGATTGGCTCCAAGATTTTCTTGCCAATATTTCACTTCCTTTTGTGAATAACCTTCTTAGAATTGATCTTTATCTACTAAGGATAAGTGGAATATAGCTTTAGGTCCAAATCTAGCTGCAAACTTTACACTGATATCTGCCCTGTAATTGCCTAGCTGTTCTGGTCCCACAAGCTTCTGATGTGCTCGGCAGTGTATCACAGATAACTTTGATGGTAACTGTACGGCCTGCAATAATTTGCTTATTAGTTTCCCATAGGCTATTGCTTTCCCATTTGAATTTATGAACCCTCTATTTCTCCAGATTTCCCTTGATGCATGGACAACACCAAAGGCATATTTTGAATCCATAAAAATATTCATGGCTTTGCCTTCAGCAGTCTGGAGGGCACGTATTAATGCAAAAATTTCTGCACCTTGAACTGAGATGTTTGGCTCAAGTGTTGCAAACCATAGGGTTTTTTATTCTGGGTTGTAACTGCGGCTCCTGAAAATCTTTGCCCATTATGTTGGTACCTTGAGCCATCACAGAAGAGTGTGAGGTCAGTTTGGACCATGGGGGTAATCTGACAAATCCTCTCTGGTCTTTTGCACCATCTCTAGTGTGTCACTACAACTGTGAAGGCTATCCCCTTCTAATGGTAACTCAGGGATGAGAGTCACTGGATTAATCCTTTTGCATCTATGGAAAGTCAAGTTCTCATTTGTTAGTAAGATTGCTTGGTACTGGGAGAGACGTTGTGATGTGAAAGCTTGCAGATTTTTATTCCTCGGCATGGTTTCAAGTTGGTGCTGGGAATACAATCTTAGCTCCCCTTCCAGGACTAGCTTTGAACTTTTCCTAACCATTAGAGCTGCAGTAGCAATAATCTTTAAGCAGGAAACCATTTTTTGCATAACTGGATAGAGTTGAACTGTAATAGGCTATGGGTCTTAGATTGCTACCTAAGTATTGCATGAGCACTGCACAGGCAATTCCTTTATCCTCATGCATAAACAGATGAAATATTTTGTTGTGGTCTGGAATGCCTAATGTAGGAGAAGATAGAATTGCTCTCTTTAACTTTTCAATGGCATTTTTGTGTTCCCTTGTTAGCTTCAGTGGTTATTTGGTGTCTTTCCTGGTTAACTCTGTTAGAGGTTTTGTTATGAGAGAAAAACCAGGGATCCACTGCCTACAGAAGTTGGTCATGCCTATAATTGCTCTTAACTGCTTCTTGGTCTTAGGTAAGCTTAATTTCTGTATATCCTCTATTCTTTTCTTGGATATGCTTCTAGTACCATTTTGCAATGTGAATCCCCAAAACTTGATTTTATCTCTAACCCACTGGATTTTATTTTTGGATATTTTATGACCTCTCCTATATAGTTCCTCTATGAGATGAATGCTGTCTTTCTGACAGATATCTCCTGTTGGTGACATTAGTATGATGTCATCTACATAATGCACCAGTTTGCTGGCAGTGAAAGATATGGATTCAAGATCTTTTTGTAGTATCTGGGAAAATATGCTTCCACTATGTATGAACCCTTGTGGAAGACGACTCCATAATAGTGTTTTGTTCTCCCTTGTGAATGCAAATAATTTCTGGATGTCCTTGTGTACTGGCACACTAAAATATGCACAGGACAGATCGATCATGGTGTACCATTTAGCATTCGGTGGGATTTCTGCAATTATTTGGGATGGACTTGGAACAACAGCGTGGATTTGTTCCACATAAGAATTTATTGCCCTAAGATCTTGTACCATTCTCCACTGGGTGCTCCCTTCAGCATCTAACTTTGCCTTTTTTATGGGCAAGATAGGAGTGTTAAATTCTAAAAATCTATATACCAATATGCCTTGATCTAATAAGCTTTGGATTATCAGTTTTATTCCTGCCACAGCCTCTTTGCTTAATTTGAATTGAGGAATCCTAAGTGGTGGTATTCCTCCTTTCACTTTAATTTTCACTGGCTTAGCAGATAGGATTCTACCCACATCTAATGAACTACTAGCCCAGATCTCTTTGGGTAGTATATCTGGAATCTTGTAGATGGTGTCTTGTTCCAGTACTAAGATGATATGATCATTTGTTATCCTATCTAAGAACAGATGTGGATGATGCTTTAGTGACCTTTTAAGGAGATATAAATAGATTTCACCATCTGGCTCACAATAGATGGTTGTGTCTAATTTACATAGGATAGCTCTCCCTATGAGGTTGTTTGGGCACAATGGTAAAAATAAGAATTGATGGTCAAATTCTATTGGACCCAACTTCACCATTTTCGGCTTGAATTTTGGTGCAGTTTGGGGTATTCCAGATGCTTCTTTCACTACAACTATTCCAAGCATCTCACAATCTCTAGGGAGATGTTGTAAACAACTAACATCTGCTCCAGTATCAATTATCCCTTCTACAGAGTTGCCATTGATTTCTATTGTGATCAATGGCTCATTAGTGGTGTTACTGTGCAAAGAAAGTATCTGATTCTCTTTTACTTGTGGCTGTGCAGTAATGGATTCAGAATCTAATGGCTCTCTATTAGGAGATATATGGTAGTCTGGAGATGAAACTACTTCCGGTAAAATGGCTGCCCCCATGTACACTTCCTGTTGGGTGTTTGATTCTGCCCTTCCCCCTTGCTGCTGAGTTTCTCTGCCTAGCATGGAATCTTCAGAAACTGACAAACATGGCTTATCTTGAACAACAGTTTGAAATCTAACTTTTTCTCCTTTCATGGTTTCAGGAAAAGAATTAGGTGTGTCTTTCTCCCCTTTCACCACTACTTGATGTGTTAGCTCTAAATGTGAGGTATTTTTGATGTTATCTGTGCTTATAGAGAAGGTGTCTGTGTCTACCAGCTCCTGAACATTCTGAAGTCTAGAGTCTTCACCTGCTTTAAGAATTTTTTCTTTGGCTGGCTGTTTTAAAACTGAGAGAGCTGCCACATTGTTTCTAGGTTTGAAACTTTGAGCCTTGGGGGTTAGACAGAATAGTATCTTACTCATTGATGTTATAGAGGTTTCTGATTTAGACTTTTGAGCTTGAAACTGTGTTTCTCTTTGGCTCTCTATTACAGTATTGGGAGTCAAACTTAACAAAGTTGCATTTCTCTCTTTGGCAAAACACTGTTACCTGGGGTTGGTATTGTTACCAATTCTTTCCCCTGGGTTTCTCACTCTGTCCAGCGTAGCTCTTAATCTGCTATCTGCAACAAAGTTATTTTGGCTGGCTATCTATAGTCTGAATGACTTCTAGCTAATCCATTGCCCTGTTTCACTCCTTCAATTGAAGTCTGTGACAACTTAGTGTTTTCCACAAGAGATTTTTTCTCCCCATAAATTTCTTTATGTAATTGCCTCAATTCATTTTCATTTATAGTTCAGCAGTGGAGTTTTGTCTATTCTCTAGTGTGGTGTATTAATTGCCATCACTATTGCCTATCATTAAAATGTTAGCCTCATTCTGCTTTTTGAGCTCTCTACAGTCATTTTTTCTTGTCTAATATGTATTAGAGATTAACCTTCATGCCATTCTCGGCCTGGCTCCCAACTTCAAAAATTTCTCCATTTCTTCCAAAGATGGTTGGTTTGAAATGGATTTACAGTCATGTTGGCAACAAGCCTCTGATTTCTGAGGTTTGGCTTGCCCATTTGCTGTTAACATAGGTCTTCTTGTAATTGCTAGCTCTGTCTTTGGAAAAGTCTATTTGTCTCTTGAATCTACAATCTTTGATCAGCTGTCCAGGTTTTGCACATAGACAACATCTTGGGACTGTATTATTTGACCTTTTTTGAGTAGAATAAGTCTTTTTGCTTATATTCATGGCTCTTAGTTGCCTGCAAAGCAAAATTCTGAAATTCTTCTTAATCTCTATCCCTCTTTGAGCTATCTTTTCAATTCCTGAATAGTTCTGTCTTTCTCTGAGTCTAATTCATGCCTAATTTGTTGTTCTTTGTTTTTGGATTCATGGATGTAAGTTGCATATGTCCTCTAGAGACAATTCTTCCCACTGTGGACAACTCTGTCTGAAATAGACCTGGATTGGGATGCTAGTTCCCTTTATGAATTGGCACCTGATATGGGGTAGAGCTTCCTCAGCCTAGTCTCTGTTAAATCCTAGGAGATTTTCTGAATTCTCAACAAGCCTGTCTAAAAACAAACTAGGGTGTTCGTCCTCAGCCTCCTTCATCTTTTCAAATTTATTCCACCCATTGGGACTTTTTGCATGTATTTTTATGGCCTCTAAATAAATCTGTTCTGCATTTGAATAGTGCTCTCATATTCTCTGGCACACTTAAATCTATGACTGCATGTTCATGTGGTCACGAAACTAAATTCTGGTTATCTCTAGTCTCAGCTATGAATTTGGCTTTTTCACTGGGGGTGAAAAATCCATCTAATATAAATTCAACATCCTGGTAGGACAGATTAAAAAGGTTGAAGGTCCGTTTTAATTCTTTAGCAGCCTTATATGGGAACAGGAAATATTTGGGGAACCTCCTGTTCAGCACCTCCAAAACTTGTGCCGTGAATGCTTTGTATGTCTTCATGCTACGGGGTTCACCATTCAGTCTGAATTGGATCTGATCTATAATTGGGAACAATGACATGGTGGTAATAGCAAATGTTCCACTTTCAGTTTGGGTAGCCTCATTTATATAAAAATCAGTTTGATTACAACTGTCCACCATTTTAGAACTGGGAGCTTCCTTTGCCTTAGGCTTGTAAGTGTTCTCTATTATCTCTAACTGTACTATGGTGTGTTCATTGAGAGTTTGGCCTTGCTTGTTCTTGTTATTAATTTCCACCATAAGCCTAAGTTGTTCTTTCATCATTGAGAACATGTTCTCATTGTCATTTTTGCTTTTCCCAAACAGTAATTGAAATATTTTCCTCACTGCCATAATCCCTTGAAACATTGTCACAATCATCACTACTATTGCTAGTAAGTAGGACAAGAAATCTGCCATAGTAAATGCTAGATACTTGTATGCATCATACAATGTCAGGATCTTTATGAAGTAGTCTGGGATAACATGGAACCATAATCTTATCACCTCTTGGGTAAAGGAATAAATGAATAGAGATGGTGGTAAAAATGAAAGTTACTGTAGCCAGTCCCATCTTTTCCCTTTCCCTTAGTAGCCTAGGTTCTTTTTTTTTTTTTTCTGGCTTCACCAAAAACTGTTATAAAGAAAGGAGGTCCTAGGGAGATATAGATATGCAGTGATGTGGATGTATCTCTGTATTCTCCCTAGGTGCAGATGATGGGGGAACACGAACTGCAATCACCCTTGCTAGCTGTTATAATTTTCCCTTTCAATAACAGTTGCCCAGGGAGGAACCTGAAAAGTTAGGTGGATGGGTAACTCAGATTCAACCTGGGGTTGGATAAATTATTAATAGAGGGCTCTTATTAGCCTTAGATCACGTCTGGTATCTGATTGCATTAGCTCCCTCCCAAGGGTTGTGATATAAAGACCACTCAGGAAGGTCCTTATTAAAACTCTTTAGCTATAATCTATAGTCAGGGAAAGGATAATCAGGATAAGAATTGGGGATTGGAGACCCTGTCAATCTAATATCTATAACTAATTAAAACTTAGGACTGGAGGCTATTGTTTAGTTGAAGCTGGAGCTTTGTTCTTCACAACCCCTCTGGCCTAGCCTGGCTGCTGCCAAGCCAGAGAAAGTGATTGCTCTTGATGTAGCTGTGTTGGTGATTTATTCTCTCAGCTTTCTCACTATTAGTGTTTGGTGATGTACTAGCTCTCACAGCCTTCAAGAAATATTCAGATCCTACCAACCCTCTTCTTCATAGACTTCCCTCTTCTCCACATTCCTTTGGTCCCTTCACCACCCAGGGACCAAAGCCCAAAGAAAAACAAAAAAGTCAAAAGCCCCTTCTAGGTTGCTGTTAGGGTTATTTATACTCCCAGGCCAACCAACTTTTTCCCCGGCTCATGGCATCTGGGAACATTCCAATCTCTCCAACTGCCTCCTTTGTCAATCAAAGTGGCATCCATCATTTCTCAGGATGTGAATATAGCACAGAGCAAAGAAAAGTTCATAGTATGGCATTTTTTTTCACCTAAGACAACTTTGGAGGTTGACTAGAGAGTCTACAGCACTAGGTTAGAGACTGGCCAGGAGGAGTTTTAGGAGCTTTCAGCCCAGAGATAGTAATGGCTAAGAAAATGAATCAGAAAAGAGATTACAGGGAGCCCTCTGCTGGCACTGGGTGCAGTTGATGCTGATTGGCAACTCTACTGATCATAACAGTTTTGGGACCCAGTTCCAGGGCAGAGAGGAGTGCTAGTACTTTTGGAGGCAGTGGACCAAGCAAGAGACCTTCCCAGGTAAAGACCCCAGTGCAGAGTAGGAGAACAGTGACTAAATCCCTCCTTACATCACAATACCATGAAATCACCAAAAATGTGTAGACGCTCAGAAATATCTCTGAAAACAGTAGCACAAAGAAAGCCTGAAGCTTGAGATAGTACCACTCCATCACCAGGTTTTTCCTGAGCCCAACTTTAACATAAAGTTCAAAGTTAATAAACAGGCTATAAAATATAAGCAAACAGCAACAATAGAACTTGACCATAAAAGAGCTCCTACTGAGCAGGGAAGACCAAGTATAAATTTGGAAGAAGACAATAATGTGAAAACACCCAGAAACAAAGGCTCTTTCCCCCTAATGCTATTTGGATCCAAGCCAAACAAGAATTCCTAGGAGAGTTAAAGATATAAGAATAGTAGAGGAAAAATTAGGAAAAGAAATGAAAGTAATGCAAGTAAATTTTGAAAAGAGAATTAATAGCATGGTAAAAGAGGTATAAAGGTACAAAAATACTGGGCAGGGGTTTTGGGATGGGGGGGAACAACAATGTCTTAAAAACCAGAATTGATCTAATGGTAAAAGAGGTACAAAATTTCACTGAAAAAAAATTCTTAAAAAAGCAGAATTGGTCAAATGAAAAAAGAGGCGCAAAAGCTCACTGAAGAAAATAATTCCATAAACATGAGAATTGGGCATATGGAAGCTAGTTACTCCACAAGACATCAAGAAACAATCAAACAAGTCTAAAGCATTGAAAAAAAAGAAAATGAGAAATATCTCAATGGAAAAACAAAGGACCTATAAAACAGATCAAGAAGAGATAATTTAAGAATTATTGAACTACCTGAGAGTCATGTTCAAAGAAAGAGTCTATTCACCATATTTCAAGAAATTATTAAGGAAAACTGCCATAATATTAGATCAATAGAGTAAAACAGAAATGGAAAGAATACACTGTTCACCTCCTGAAAGAGATTCCAAAATGAAAACTCATCCAAATATTCAGAGTTTTCATTCAAAGAAGCCAAAAGGAAAAATTCAATTATTGTGGAGACAGTCAGGATCACACTAGTAATTTCCATGTTAAAGAAGTGAAGGGCTTGGAATATGGCATTCCAGAAAGTCAAGGAAATAGGGTTAAAACCAAGGATCATCTACCCAGAAAAAAAATGAATACAATCACTCAGGGAAAAAATGGCTTTTTAATAAAATAGAGGACATTCAAGCATTCCTGATGAAAAGACCTGAGCTGAATAGAAAATCTGATATTCAAAAAGAAGCCTTAAGAGAAGCACAAAAAGGTAAACATGAAAGAATAATCTTAAGAGATTTAATAAAGTCAAATTATTTACATTCTTGTATGGGAAGATTACAATTGTAACTCCTAAGAACTTTATCATTATCAGGGCAGTAAGAAGGAGTCCAAATAGACACAGGGTATGGAAGTGGAATGATCTCCAAAAAAATTAAGGGAAGAGAAAGAGGGATGTGTTGAGAGAAGCAGGGAGAGAGTTATAATTTGGAAAATTTTCTCACATTAGAGGTACACAAAGAAGAACTTTTATGACGTAGGAGAAAATAAGGGGTGGTAGTAACAGGCAATACTTGAACTTCAATCTCATCAAAATTAATTCAAAAAAGGAAGAATACACACATACACATACTCAATTGTATCCTACTATATGACTAACTGAATAGGAAAACAGGAGAAGGGAATAAGAGAAAGGAGTTTTGATTAAGGGAAGTACCAATTAAAAGCAAAATAAAACTTTTGAGGAGGGACAGGATAAAGAGAAGAAGAAAGGATGAAAGAGATAATAATGAGATGGAAGAAAACACCCAATAATCACAACTGTGAATGAAACACATAAAACAAACATAACAAAATGGATTAGAAACTAGATTCCAACAATATGTTATTTAGAAGAGATACGTTTGAAATAGAAAGACATACATAAAGTTAAAATAAAGGGATTGAAAAAGAAAATACTGGGGATAGGGGAATAACTGGGTTCCAGACAAACTGGGGACACTCCCACAGCTCACAAAGGGAAGGACTGACAGGTAAACACAGGGAAACCAAATAGGGATGTGAAGTTTGGGGAATGACAATCGGTCAGTTAACTGACAACCTATCAGACAGGGAAAACCAGTGATGTAGGCGACTTCAAGATGTGGGTTCTTTATGGCTTAGAGGAGTCAGGAAGTACAAATAAGCTGGGTTTATTGATATAAATAAGGGAAGTGGAAGAGAAGGGTTTGCTACACTATGGAATAACCCAAATGACTTAACTAAAATAAGGTCTAAACTAAACTAAATCTCTAACTAGATTAAAAGAGGTTGGAGATGTGGGATTCTCACTAACTACACTGGTCCATGATGCTCCAAGATGTCACAGATGTCACAGGAACCAGGAACAAGCCCTATACACAGCCAGTAAATCCACAAATGCTCTAGGGAGTAAGGTAGATAAATTTGCTGTCCACCAGCAGATAACCAAAACCTTCCCTCTACTTAAGCCATGATAGTTGATTGAAGGTATCTTCTCAGTGAAATCCCATTCTTTCAGCTCCTTGGATACTTGGCAAAGCTGGACCACACAGCCAAGACCTCTTCCCTTCCCCTCGGCCAAAAACACTCTCTCTTTTCAAACGTTGGCTTCATTCCATTATGAAATGTCCATGAAGTCCAAGATTTCTTCAAGCTGTCATCTATTTTGCCTCATTTTAAGTTTCCTATTTTCCCCATTACAGGATGGAGAGAGTTTTTAGCTAAAGTAAAAATGTTAGGGGTAGCAATCATTATCTTAAACAAAGCAAAAGTAAAAAATTGACCTAATTAAAAAAGATAATCAGGAAAACTACATTTTGCTGAAAATACTATCAAAATTTTTCACAAGTTTCTTTGATAAAGATCTTACTTCTCAAAAATACTATAGAACTGAGTCAAATTTATAAAAATAAGAGCCATTCCTCAGTTGACAAATGAGCAAAAGATATGAACAGGCAGCTTTCAGAAGACATCAAAGTTATCTATAGTCATATGAAAAAATGTTCTAAATTAATACAGATTTAGAGAAATGCAAATTAAAACAATTCTGAGGTAACATGTCACATGTATTAGAAATGACAAATACTGGCAGGCACAAGGGAAAAATAAATATAGTAATGAAGTCTTAGTGGAGTTGTGAATTAGTCCAACCATTAAGGAGAACACTTTGGAACTATGCCCAAAAGGCTATAAAACTGTGTATACCTTATACCCTGACAATAGCAATACTAGAGCTATATCTCAAAGAGTTAAAAGGAAAAGGATTTATATGAACAAAAATATTTATAGCAGCTCTTTTGGGGTGGCAAAGAACTGGAAATTATGGGGATGCTAATCAAGTTGGGAATGGCTGAACAAGTTGTGGCATATGACTGTGATGGAATACTATTGTGCTATAAGAAATGATGAGGAAGATGGTTTCAGAAAACACATGGCAAGACCTAATTAAACTGATACAGTGAAGGAAAAGAATTGGGATATCATCATGCACAATAATAGCAATATTGTAATGATAACCAAAGACTTGGCTACTCTGACCAATACAATGATTCAAGTAAATTCTAAAAGATTCAACAAAATAATTGCTATATACACACAGAGAGGGAACTGAGGAATTCTGAATGCAAAGTGAAGTATATTTTCCCCTTTGTTTTCTTTCTTTTAAAAAATATGGCTAATATGGAAATTTGTTTTACATGATTTCACATGTATAACTGATATATTGCTTGACTTTTCCCAGGTTGTGAGAGGGGCTGGGAAGAAGGGAGAGCATTTGGAACTCAAGATTTAAAAAGCAATGAATGTTAAAGATAAATAATAACTTAAAAAATAATGTTAATAAACATAAAAGAAAGAATATTATATTTGAAGTCAGAGAACCTGAGTACTACTCCTTATTCTTCTACTTCATATGTGAGCTTGACCAAATAACTTAAACTTTTAAACATTTAACTTCAGGAGCCTATTCTCTCATTTATAAAATTAGGCAGTCGGATCAGTAGCCCTCAAAGAGCTATTTATGTTATCAGTTGATGATGACCATTCTACTACTCCTCAACTGCCTCAACAGTATGAATAGCAAACAGAAATTGAGGATACCTTGTGCATAAAGAAGACATGGACAGCACATAAGGAAACATATAAAAATCCTATTTTCACATATTGGCTAAGAGTTTCAACCTTTTCTATTTTTTTTTTTTTTTAGAACTCTAATGACATAGCAAAACTGAGCAATCTAAATTTCAATTATTTTTCTATCCCCTATTTCTTCCTTAAAAGTGATCCTGAAGAATAAAGAGAGGAGGATCCCAATGAAATACAATTATTTGATCGTTTAGTCTCTAAATAAAATTGAATTTATTTGTAGATAAATATATATATGAAAAGTATTCTCTTGCAGCAGGACATTTATTTCAAACAATCTCTCATCTAACCAGTAGGGGGAAGTACATACAAACTAAAGTAAGAAAACTTGGATTAGTAGAAAGCTTTTTTTCTTTCATTTTCCACTTTTTGGGAATTTGTACTGTTTAGATTTTTTTCCATGCTTTTTCATCACTACTTATGGGGAAAAGCCAACAATCAAAGTAAGTCCAATGGCAAAAAAAAAATTTAACTTGTAACTAGTTTTTAAAAACTTTTTAGAAACTATTACGGTAAGCTAATGATTCACTTTTAGGTTTCTTGCCACCTACTTCTACTAGTATACTTTATTAGTTGTGTTTATGAAAAGCATCTCTAATGAATAATATTAATCAATTCTGATATCTTTTATTAAATGTAATTTCAAGATATTTGGATTGATATAAAAAGTATTTCCCTAGTAAAAACTGAACTTTAACAAATTCTCAATGCATAAAAATTCATCAATTTAATGACTGCAAATACATTAAAAATTAGTTATATGAAATTCTAAATGTACTATTTGCTCTCAAAATGAGCTCAAATTAACTTGCTGTATAAATAGCAAACACAATGAAAATTTATTATTATAAAATTCCCTAATTTGCCCTGCAAAATTATAGCTCATAAGAATTCTTAAAAATATATTACATTCATATTTTATATAATTTTAATTCAAATAATTTAAAATAACATTTTAATATTTTTAAATGATATCAATTAAATTTTCTCTGGGAATAAAATATGGACCAGCACAAAAAATGAAACATTAAAAAATGAAAGAAAATTTAGTGGTTATATATTAAAATCCCCTCATTTTACAATTGAGTAAACTGCGGTCCAAAGAAATACTCAGAAACACAGCCAACTCCTTTCTTCCTCAAGAGGCTCCCATAGGTCCCAGAGACGCAAGTAGCAGGCCCTGCTCATGCTTGCTATTAAGCTAAGTTTCTCTGGGACATGTACAATCTCCTGCCTCCTTGTTAGGTTCCCAGAGGTCATGGGAAACCACATCATCAGGATATGTTCCTCATTCGATGCTTGGCTCCTGGGCTTTCTAATTCCCTGCAACATACCACCTCCAGTCTTCTTGAGAAAATCCTGGAGGCCTGATTACAACACTTTGAGAAACTCCAGGAAATACCCACTTCTTACCAATAGCTGGATTTCTGGAGGTGCAGACACAATTCAACAAAGATTATATGAGTACTTCCTATGTTCCAGGCAGTGAGCAAAACAATGAGGAAAGACAAACCTCTGAGCCCCATTCATCCTTGCTGCCATGTCCTCAAAGAGAATGAATTTCCCTCTCTGCCAAGAGACCCTGAATCTTAAAATCATCTGAATTCATCATGGGAACAACTCCAAACCACTGATATTTTATGCGGAATCATTTCCTAATGGCTAACATATTCTGACCCTCTCTACCTAGCCCAATAATTTCACAGTATCAGAAGAACTTTTTTCCCTAATGCTAGAGGTCTGATCCCTCATTCCTACTCCCTTCAACTCTTACCAGGTCAATGTACAACTACAGACCTGCCCACACCATCCTACTGTGCCCTTTGGAAATTCTGATCTATCTATAATTAACAACTAACTTTCTTTTATTTTAGTTCCTCCCTAGCACTTCTGTATGACAATGCCTCACTGGACATCTTTTTCCAGGGCTACCTTTTTTCATACCACTCAGTGTATTAGTCCCAACTGTGGGAGTGGGGATTCCCCTTGCTCTTATTTACCAATTCCCTCTCTTGGTTCTCCTTCTACCTCTTTGACTTGCTAGATCATGGACCATATCCCACCTATTACTTTTTTTTTTTAAACCCTTATACTTCGGTGTATTGTCTCATAGGTGGAAGATTGGTAAGGGTGGGCAATGGGGGTCAAGTGACTTGCCCAGGGTCACACAGCTGGGAAGTGGCTGAGGCCGGGTTTGAACCTAGGACCTCCTGTCTCTAGGCCTGACTCTCACTCCACTGAGCTACCCAGCTGCCCCTCACCTATTACTTTTAATGTTCCCCAAGACTAATGCTCAAGGCCCTTTTTGTTTTCCTATACTCTATAGGTGAACTTGTTAGCAATCATATCTCCATGTAGATTTACTTTTATATCAACATGGCCAGACCTAATCTTTTTCCATAGTTCTACTTTTGTGTTATCTGCTGCCTGGATATATAAAACTAAAAGATTCACACAAGTTTCAAATCCCAGTTATCCAAAATGGAGTACCTTTTAATTTTCCCCCAAACTATCCCTCTTTATAACTTTCTTAAATCTGTTCAAGGCACCATTATCCTTCCAATTCACCCACGTTCTCAACTTTGACACCATTTTTTACATCTAGATTTCATTTGCCCTACATATCTAATCAGTAGCAAATCATGTTTTTTCTATATCTGTGATTTACATCTTCTCTTGCCTGAGGGCCTCATCACCCTGCCTACACTGCTGAAACAAATGATTTAGTTCCCCTGCCTCAAATGTCTCACTAATCCATCCTCCATACTGGCTAGCAAAGTGACTTTTCCAAAAAGTGTTAAACCACATCACTCTCTTATTCAATAAATTTAAATAGTTCCCATTACTTCTATAAACTCCTCTATTTGGTATTTTAAAATATTCATGACCTGCTCCATACCTACCATTTCTACCTTCTTACATAATACATACCTATATGTACTCTACATTTAATCATGCTGGCCTATTTCCTCAAATACTTGGGATTCTGTTCAGTGCAATGATCAATTGCGAATATAAAGAATCAATAATGAAACATGTTATATCAGTTGTCAGAGATACAGAATAAAAAATATATTTACTAGATAGGAATTTGTTTAATTTCAGCATGCATATTTCTTACAAGGGCTTGGTTCTTTTTTTCCTTTGCTACAATGGGAGGATGGCCAGAGGGAGATAGGATAAAGGGGATCTTCGAGGCATCTTGAGAAAAATTCAGTTAACAAAACCACAAAAAAACTAGGATAGCCCTGAAAGCTACAGGTTGAATTTTATTATATAATTACATAATTAAAAAAGAAAACCAAGCTGCATAAAATAGAACCATGGTTTCATACGTAATTCTCCTTTCCTATTCTTTGGGTATAATTTTTTCCATACTGTTTTTCAATTTTCCCAGCAGTTTTTGTCAAATAGTGAGTTCTTTTTCTAAAAGCTGGGATCTCTGGGTTTATTAAACACTAGCTTAAGATCTCTCTTTTCTGCCACCATACATATCTTATGCTTCTTAAGTCCACTAACATAAGTTTCTTCAGGTTAGTATATCTTTTTTGGGGGAAATCTCCTCAGTACAGCTCTATGTCACACCCCTGCCTAATACCATTCAATGTTTTCATGTTTTCTCTGAGATAAATATATAAATTTTTTAGACTGGCATTTGGAGAGCACTAATAAGTGAGGAGACAAAAATGGCATCACAGAATAAGATGCACTAGAGCTAAACCAAGAAAGGAACTTTTGAAGAGGTTAAGATTAGGAGGAAGAACAACCCAAGCACTGATGAAAGGCCTTGGAGCAGGAGATGTGATGCAACGTATAAGAAAAACAAGTAGGCCAGTTTGGCTAAAAATATTAGAGTAATATGAAATAAATTTGGAGACTATAGTCAGCTTATGAGGGTCTTTAAATGTCAAAAAGAGGAATCTGTACTTGGTTCTAGACAAAATTATGAGTCAATGAAGCTTCTTGAATAGGGTAATGGCAATGCCAAGCCAGGCCTGTGTATCAGGACTACCAATTGGTCAATTAAGTGGGAAATGGAGTGAAGAGGAAAGAAACTAGAAAAAGGGGGACTAAGTAGGAAGCTATTGCAGTAGTTGAGGACAAGGTAGTGAAGACTAAATAGGATGGTGGCTGAGTTAGTGAAAAAGAGGAACCAGATGTAAGGAGTTAAGGGGTAATTAGGAAATATTTGGTTATGAGAGGAAGAAAATGAAGAGTTGAAGATAACTTCAAAGCTATGAAGCTGGGAGACCAGATGCTGGTGCCCTCAAGAGAAACAGATCAGTTAGGAGAAAAGGAGATTTGGGGGATTGTGGGGAAGGTAAAGGAAATCAGGTTTAGACATGTTCAGTTTAAGATGACCAAATCAAGATTTCTAGCAGGTAGGTGATGGTATGTGACTAAGCTCAGGAGAGATGAGGAAGGATGAAGAAATCCTTTCACATACTACTGTCCTGTCTTTAAAACTACCTTGCATTTACTTTGTAATTATTCTCTCTATATATTTTTGTACATATCTAAATATGTACATATCATCTACCTTCAAAGAATGATATTTCCTTGAGAGCAGCAACTGTTGCTTTTTTGGTCATTATACCTCCAGAACCTAGCATGGGAAGCTGACAAGTTTATTGGGAGTATAGAGGGTGAAGAGCAAATGATTCATGATGGAGCCTTGTAATATATACTTTATCAGAACATGGAAGCAAATAAAATGAAAAGGAATGGAGGAAGATCAAGACAGAGAAGGGACACAAAAATCTGAAGAAGGCAGAATATTTACAGTAAGGGAGTTGTTAACAATGTCAAAACTGGAGAAAATTCAAGAAGGACAAGAATTAAGAAAAAGGCATTGATTCTAGCAATTAAGAGATGATTTATCCTGAAGAAATCTTTCATAAGTATAATGTCTGACTCATTTGTAAAATTTTAGGATGTCATGGTTTAGCCTTTCATTAGGTATAACAAATATAAACTTTTAATAATGTTTAATATTTTATTTTCAAATTCTTATTTTTTAATCACTCCAATTTCACATTAACAGACCTCTCTCAATTCTGTTATATGTAAAGAGTAAAGTTTTTAGTTTTTTACCCCCAAAGTCATTCAAAATCTTAAAAAATTAATGAAGTTAAAACTCATATACACTTACAATTCAAAAACCATATAAAGCATTCCATCTGAGCTATATGTCTCCAACAGTTCCACAATATGTGGATGCTTCAGCATATGACAGATACTGGCTTCCCGTTTCAGATCTATAAAATAAAAACACAAAGAGTTTCATCAGTTTTAAATGGACTGCAGCCAAAAGTGATTCATGAAAAAAATGGATGTGTTCTATGGTATCATGAAGATTTCTCTAACTAAATAATCCCCCTAGAAAACCTGTTATTTAACCCAGCCTAAAATATTTTCCCCTCAGAAATGTTTAAAACTATGCTTTTTATGCATTTTATCACCTTGAATTTACAGATTTTATAGTTAGCATATACTCAATCCTGGAATATTCATAGTATATAAAAGAAAATAGGGATTGAATGTGCAAACAAAATCTACAGTTTACTTTTGAAAACCCTACAACTACTTAGTTAAGTGTCAATTCTAGAATCTATACATCTTACTGGATGAATATTTTTAAATTAATTGCTTCACTTGCTTTTCCTGGCCCTTCCCAGCTAATGCCAAGATTCTAATGAATAACAAAATCAAAACTGTCAAAACAGAAAAGAAATAAGCATAGCACCTAATCAAAATCAGACAAAACAGGAGTTGGTAGTAATATAATTTTTCAGAGATTTTCAAAGTACTTCCCTTATTTATATAATATTGGTATCTTCTCATGCTCCTGATACTTAGTGACAGTTGATTTAGTACTATTAGAATCTTCTAGGTTAAAAAAAATAAAACTTTAAAAATTTCAAAGATCAGAAGAAGGATTCCAGCACAAAGGTATAAAAACAGACTCTCCTTTCTTCCTGAAAAAAATTTCCTTGGAATAGATGCCACAGAAACTGAAACAAGCCCAATGACAGAGTCAGGTTTCTTGATCTTGTGTGGAGTAAAATTTGGGGGGAGCTTGTACCCCCCAGAAATCACTCTAATGAGCAGACATGAGTCTTAGGTAGATGCTTGTAGAGAAAATGCAGCCTTTATTAGGAAGGGGAGAGTGGGGGAAGCACTGCTCTGAGTGTCAACCCAAATCAAGTGTCCAAAGACATTCACGCTGTATGGAGTGGAACTGGCTGTGGGGGAGCTCGTATGCCCAGATATCACTCTAATGAACAGAAAGATAAGATGCTGTCAGAAAAAAAGCAGCTTTATTTGGATAAAACAGTGGACAGCAGGGTAAGGGAAGAGAAGGTAAAAGGATTCTGCCCACAGAAGTGGCTTGCTCGGGGCAAAAATGTCCTCTCTTTCTCTAGGTACAATCACAGACTTTTATAATAATTCTGATGCAAGATTCTCTTCCTTCCCTCTGTCTAATCCTATGTGTGTGCATGTGTGCTTGGGTTGTGCTGTTTTAAGTTTTGAGTGTGTGGCTTTCAACATTATATACTTCTGAAGACCTTCATGATCAAGAAAAATTCGTGATTGTCATGAATTTTGAGCTTTTTAGGACAGTAAAGATACATTTGAAACTGCCTGTTCCCTACTCCTTCAGCTTATCTTAGAGTTGGCTTTCTTCAAAGGGTACAGATAAACTCTTCTGAAGGTTTTTGAAAACAGGTTAGGAAAACTAAAAATTTTATGGAGGGGCAGTTTTAGTCTAAGGAATAGTAATACTATGGGGTCTTAAAAATGGGGCTACAAGCCAAATACTACTCTGAAAATTATACAGTGAATCTCATTCCTCTCAACATGAATTCAGAATTTATAGGGATTTAACACAATGCTCCTCATCTTATTGTCTACACCTGTGTGTAACACAATGTCCGTGTATGCTAGATTTTCTTTATCTTGTCCTACCCTCTTTAAGTTTCCCAGAATTCTCAAAACCATGGGAGCATTCCTTAAGTTTGCAATTTCTAAGTTAGGTCAGAATTTAGACATGTCCAAGGTCTTTTTAGGCTGAACCATTTAGAACAGGGAGTTAAGATTACAATTATAAGTTTTAAGACCTTTCCCATGGGAAATGTGAATCTGTTTCCATGGGAATGAAAAAAGAAGGGGAGAAATATGGGGGAGTTTTGGCCTCATTAGAAAAGAGTAAATTAAAGGTGTGTAGGGGGTGTGTGTGTGTGTGTGTGTGTGTGTGTGTGTGTGTGTGTGTGTGTGTGTGTGTGTGTATCTGCTTGAGGAGGGGGATTTTTCTACTTTTCATAAGGAGAGATTAGTATCTCCCTGCTGAAGGGCACCTAACTCACTAATTTTCTATAGGAAGTTGCCAATCTATAATTACTAATACTAATTAATGTATGCTGGGAAATAATACATGATTTTATCCAATCTGAAGTCATGTGTGTGTGAGTATGGGGGGGGGGGAGAGAGAAAGAGAGAGAAAGGAAGAGGAAGAGGAAAAGGAGGAGAGGGGAAGAGAGAGATATCTTTAAATTTGAAAAGTGAAAATCAAAAGTGTGTGGAATGGGTTTTGAGGAGTATGCACTCCAGAATCACCCTAAATGAGCAGATAGGAGTTGTGATAGAATTGCAGATAGAAAAATATGAAATCACAGAAACCACTCTCAGGTGCTAGACATTATAAACATTTTTTTATTGAGGCTAAGTTAAATTCTCCGTAGGTGCTTAAAACATTGTCTTGTGTTTAGTAGATGCCTAATAAATATCTGCTGGTTAAACATAAGCTATAAATTAAGTATTATATTAGGAGCCATGGATAATGCCCTTGGGTTGTCTATTTTATTGGGAAGGCAAGGTTTAAATATAAGATACCAGAGAATAATGCATTCTAAAAACAAGTATCAAATCATATATATATATATACTTCGGTGTATTGGCTCCTAGGTGGAAGAGTGGTAAGGGTGGGCAATGGGGGTCAAGTGATTTGCCCAGGGTCACACAGCTGGGAAATGTCTGAGACCGGATTTGAACCTAGGACCTCCCATCTCTAGGCTCTCAATCCACTGAGCTACCCAGCTTCCCCCTAAATCATATATTTTTATATTATTAATGCTATGGGAAACCAAAGAAAGGAAATTATTTTGTTTCAACATACTAATTCCTGTAATGTTGCACCCTTTGCTTGTGTACAGAATTTGTTAATCTCAGTTAAGGTTTAAAATGACTAAAAAAGTGGTTTGAGACTTTCATTTTGCAATACATGAGTATTTCTAGTCACTTGAAGAAACAATCTAGCCTAAGACTCTTGGAGTCTTTTCAAAACAAAATGAGATTGACTTCTCTATAATTTTAAAATTAATATACATTTCTTTGTTGGTCATCTTCTACAATGTTCTTACTTGTTTCTCATTGTTTGCTTTTAGAAGTTAATGAAAATAGTCCTATACTGAGAGCTTGAGTGGAACATGTAATTTACTTCTCTTCTGCTCTGGTCTAATTTTCTTCCTTATTTAATTTAAAAAATTCACAATTCAAGCTATCCTGTGCTGTTTGTTAAAAGGAAAGCAAGCAAACAAACAAATAGAAGGGCAATTACTGACAAAGCAAAACCGATACTGAAAAAACAAAACCAAGAAATGGAACTGCAACCTTTTGAAACAAAAAGTTTGAAAACAACGATACTGTAAGTATTGATACAACTAAAACTGAGGACAGGAACAAATACAATGCGGGCTCTCATTATTTATTAACAAAGAGTCTGAATATAATAAATATGATATTCTAAAGTGGCTAACAAAATCAGAAAAACGTTTAGCACTAAGGATATACTATAGAAAAATTAAAGATACATATTAAGTTCTCTCAGTTTATATCCAAGCTGTTGGCTAATAAGAGATTTTCTTGTTTGTTCCAGAAGTTTCTATAATTTATATCCTATAGAACTAAGAGATAAGTTTTAAGAAAAAAATTATTAGTACAGATTCAAGCAATCTCATAGTTGGATGGGATCCTGCAGGCTACATAGTTTGTCATCCCATCTCATACAGGAATTATCACCTCTGCAGCGAACTGAGCAAGTGACCTGACATGCTGCTCAAAACTTTTCCTTGAGGGAGAATTCACATTACAAAGGCATTCATCCATTCCATTTTCAACCAGCTCTTTATTAAGACTACTGTGTAATTTACAGGTAGCTCCCTAAACTATGTAAAGAACCAATCGTCCATTTCTAGTAACAGCCTTTCATCTCTTTCTAATAATTTTCTTCTAACATTGACCCTTTCCACTCTATACGTGTTCTCTTCTCTTCACTTGATTGCCAAGTAAGCTACATCATTCTAGCTCTGCTGCTTCTTAAATAAGACTGTTAAATAATACTGTTAATGTGTGGCCTTGGACAAGCCAATTAAATTATTAGGGCCTTAGTTTCCTCATTTGTAAAATGAGTGCATTGGGCATCTTTTCATCTAAGACAGAGGTGTCAAACTCTTTCCCTAGCAGTTTAAACCATATTAAAATATGATTGGGAAATATTTAACAAAATAATTAAAATACAATAAAACAGATAATATAATATAATATAATATAATATAATATAATATAATATAATATATTTCATTTCAATACTAAGTTAATATGTAATCCATAGAGATCCTTATGTACAGATTAGTGGCCTAGTTTCTATGAGGTAAATGTCACTGTTTTATATAATATGTTGAGAAGAATTTGGAATCTGAAGGAAAGAGAATGGAAGAGAAAAACAAACTAGCTCTAGAGGCAGGAACCTCTGTTTAAGATCTCTGTGGTACCTTTGGGCAAGTTGCTTAATTTTTCTGGCTTTCACTTTCTTCACATATAAACTAAGGAGGCTGGAGGAAATGACTTCTACAGTCCCTGCCAGCTGTCAATCTATGACCTGATGGGGAAAAAAAATTAAAGATATTACCTAAAAGTTAGAATGTGTAAATAGGTCAAATAAAATGTCTAGAGTTTGTCTATTCATGAAATGATGGCTCTCTCAACACCAATTTCATCACTCCTATTTCACTGAACAACAATGGAGGAAATCACAAAACTATGATAGCTGGGTCCACTACACATTTGTTATATAACCTCAACTGGGGTTTCAAAGCAGAAAGACAAGCTGTTTACAACTCCCCAATATATCAGATTTACCACAGTAGTTTCTCCACACTTTTTAACCCCTCCTCAAACCTGTCATAGCTGTCAGTTTCCCCACCTTCTCAGCTAAGGCCTTTGCCTACTTTATTGAAAAAAACAAAAACAAAACAAAAACAAAAAACTGAGGCTAATCAACAAGAAGTTTTTCTCTTCTCCCTTCCTTTTCATTTCATATCAATTAGATGTCTTTCACCACTTTCTCCTCTATCACCTTTGTTTCATGTGATGAGACGGTCCTTCTCCATGACAAGGCAAATCAGTTTATGTGTACTCTTGATCCCATTCCATCTACTTTCTCCCAGAAGATTGTCCCTTTTATTATCCCAACTCCTCTCATTAATTTTCAAATAGCCAGCTGCCTACAAACATGCTCATATTTCTCTCATCCTCAAAGAATCTTTAATTGATATGTCTATCCCATATCTCTCCTCTCTTTAGTGGCTAAACTATGAAAAAAACCACCTACAATCAGTAACCCCACTTCTTTTTCTCTCATTCTCAACTCTCTGCATTATTATTTCCAACCTCATTAATCAATTGAAGTTACTCTCTCCAAAGATATTAGAGGAAGTTGGACGGTACAGTGGATTAAATGATGAATCCAGTCAGAACCTAGTCTCAGACAATTATAAACTATGTGACCCTCCAGAAGTCATGTAAACTCTGCATTAATTCCTCATTTGCTAAATGAAGATTATAGCACCTATCACCTAGGGTTGTGGTGCTGACAAAATAAGATATTTGTAATTTTTTTTTGCAAAATTTAAAAGCATTATGATGATAATCCAATAATCTTTCTAGGTTTTCATGATACTGTACTTTCCAGGTTCTCCTTCTGTTTATATCCTTTTCTCAATCTTCTTTCCTGGATCTTTATCCAGGTTGCACAACTAACCATGGTGACTCCCATGGTTCTGTGTTCAGTTTGCTTCTCTTCTCTCTATATTATCTTATTAGTTCCCATAGGCTTAAATTATTATCTTTGAATGGATGATTCTCATATTTGTTTATCCAGCCCTTTCTCCTGATTTCCAATTTCCTATCTCCAACTGCTGTTGTGAGGAAGATTAGTTAGTAATTAAGTATTAAGGTTGACCTAGGAGGAAGGATTAGAGCATTCCGAGATGGAATGAAGGAGCAGGAAGTGGCGTGTGCCCTGAGAGAGACTCCATTAGTGGTTGGCACAAACTGTTGCTAGCCCTGGGAGATCTCAGCCTGCATCCTCATTTCCCTGGGATCCTGAGTGGTGGTGGTTTCTAACAAGTGGACAAGAACTATAGAGCAGCACCAGGTGGAGGAGGAGTTTGGGATCTGGTGGACAGCATCTCAAGCACACCTGCTCTACTTGGATACCTTGGACCACCTTGGCTTTTGGCATCCTGAGATCATCTGTGGATTACCGTGAGAAACCCTCGAAGGCACCTACAGGCCCTTAGCTGTGCTGGTCAAACCCTGGCTGGAACCAGGTTTGATGCAGCCTCCCAGAGATTCCATTACTACTCCTTTGGGCTCTGCCTGCTAGATCACTAAGATTAGAGCAGAGAAGTCCTCCCCTTGCCCTGTGGTTTTGCCCTTCAAGTTTTAGAGTAAAATTCCCTATCCCACCTTTATTTTAGTTGAACATAATTAAACCTGTTTAAACCTTTTACCTTGCCTGTTGGTTTCTAAGACTCTGGCCTAGTGGTGAGCTGGTGACAATTGGTGACATTCTTGTCAGTTATCAGCAGCTTAGTTGTTTACTCTGATCTCTCCATCCTGGTCCTGTCTCTCCTACAACCCAGTGTGTGTACCTACAACCATTTAGATTATATTGTAACATCCCTGGTGCCTCCATCTTTTTAACACTGCCCACTGGATATCCTGAATCAGATGTCCCATAGACATCTTAAACCCAACAAGTACAAAATGGAATTATCCCTCTTCCCCCCCAAAAGGAAGGTATCATTGTCCTCCCAGTCACTCAGGCTCACATCTAGGCATTACCCATGACTCCTTTCTCACCCCTCATATCCAATCTATGAAGTCGAATCTAACCTTTCTCCTGCACATCTCTCATATATAGTCCTCTCTCTCCTGACATTGCCACCATCATGTCCTTATCTTCTTAACCTCTGAACTATCACAATAGCCTCAGGGTAAGTCATTTCCCCTCCTCCAGTTGGCCACTTGCAGTATTTTCTCCTTGGCCTGGAAGCTCTTGAATTTGGCTATAAGATTCCTGGGAGTTGTCAATTGGGGATTTAATGTAGGGGGTGATCTGTGGATTCTTTTGTCTATTTTGCCCTCTTGTTCAAGAATGTCTGGGCAGTTTTCTTGGATAATTTCTTTAATGGGATGTCTAAGCTTTTTTTTTTGGTCCTGGCTTTCAGGTAGTCCAATAATTTTTAAATTATTTTTCTTTGATCCATTTCCCAGGTCAGTTTTTTAAAATAAGATATTTCATGTTTTCTTCTATTTTTAATCCTTTTGATTTTGTTTTATTATTATTTGGCTGTCTCATGAAATCATTAACTTCTCTTGTCCAATTTTAGTCATTAAAGACTGATTTTCAGCTATGATCTTTTGATTTTCCTTTTCAGTTTGGTCTATCTTGCTTTTCATGGCTTCCAGTAGGTCAATTCTGGTCTCCAATTTGCTTATTACTTCATTTGATTTCTGTGCCTCTTTTTCCATTTGGGCAATTTTGTCTTTTAAGCTGTTATTTTCTTTTTGTATTACTTTCATTTTTTTCTCACATTTCTTCCCATTTTTCTTGTATCTTTCTTACTTGGTTCTTGAACTCCTTTTTAAGGTTCTCCAGAGCTTGTAACAAATTTCCACTTTGGGGGAGGAGTCTGGATGTGTTTGCTTATTTCTCACTCTCTTCTGTTGCTTCTGTAGTTTGCTCTTCTTCTCCAAAAGAAATTATCCAGGGTCAAGAGGTTGTTTTTTTTGTTTGTTTTGTTTTTTTGGTAGGGGCTGTTTTTTACTCCTTTTCCTGTTGGAGGATTTGAGATTCCTGCCTGTTGATTCTGACTCACAGGGCTTTGCCATGGGACTATCTTCCCTTTCCTGTCAGAGGCCTGAGTGAGAACTGGTAGATCTGTGGTATTTTTTGTGTAGCATGCTTCAAAGTGTTTTGCCTTGATGCTATCTTCCTCAGCAGCTGCTGGTGCACCTACTGCTTCTTGTTGTTGTTGCTGTAGCTCTAAGCCCCATCTCCAATGACTTGTATTTTCAAGGGTGGGTCTGTGGTATAGCAAGCTGCTCCATGTTTTGCCCTGAGGCTATCTTCTCAGCCTTGCTGCCACCACTGTGGCCATGCTGCTCCCTTGCTTCCAGGACTGAGCTCTGTGCTATTAAGCCTGTAGTCTCATTGCCAAGCCCTGACCCAGCCATCAGGGACTGAGTCTATGGTGCTTTCAGCCAGCCCCTGAGAATTTGGAGATTTCCCTGGACCTGGCTCTGACTGTTGTGGTAGAGGGGTGGGAGGAAGGGGTGGTCAGCCTGGTGCTTTTCCTTTGTAGCTTTGCCCCCTTATAGTGTGGAAATCTCCACTCACTGCCTACCTTTCATGCTATGTCCAATGAAATAGTTCCTTTACTTGTCCTGTTTTGACTTCTATCCTTTTGAGATCTTTGTAATGATCAGTTTGGAAGAAAATTCTGAGAGGCTCCAAGATTTACTTGCTACTACACTGCCATCTTGGCTCTGCTTCCTCCCTGTTTTACGTTTAAGGACTGAATTCTTCATTTTTAAAAATACTTTATTCCCTTCTACATATTCTGTGATCTAGTTACATAGACTTTCCCATTCCTCCAACACAAAACACGACCTCCCACCTCCTTCCCTTTTGGCTGCCTCCATGCCTAGAATATTCTCCTTCCTTGTCTCTGCCTCTGCTTCTTAGCAGAGGAGGACACACAGACAGACACACACATGGGGGGGGGGACCTAAACAGATAGAGCATTGGGTCTGAAGTCAAGGTGATCTGAGTTCAAATCCACAAATTCAGTCTCAGACACTTACTAGCTTTTTGCCTCTGGGAAAGTCATTTAGCCTCTATTGGCCCTAAACCACTAGAGAAGGAAATGGCAAACTGCTCTAACATCTTTGTCAAGAAAAGTCCATAGAAAATATTATGACGTTATGGTCCATGGAATCACGAAGGGTTGGAGAAGACTGAACAACCACAACCATATGTATTGTATTTTTTGGCATTTGCTTTGGTTTGCATATTGAAATTTCAGTCTGAAAGAGAATTTCCTTCACTGAGCCTTTCAGGAATTTTCTAGACTTCACTGTTATTCTAGTCATCAAATAACTGGTTTTATTTACTTTGTGGAAGGTTTAAGTGGTTATTAGGTAGTATCCTATGTAAGAGATCTTGCATCAAACCTGCATTACACCTGTATCAAAACAAAATGAATCAATAGGGGTTTTTTTGGCTTTGTTTCTGTTTTAAAGACTAAAAGGATTAAAATAATTTCTAGAATGCCTTCGCCCCAAATCACTTTTCATTCATTTGTTTTTAAATTTTTGCCTTATAAAAAATGGGTGCAATTTTACAATCTTTTCACAGTTAAGAATAAGGTGCTGATATTAAAGTTCCTTTAAATCAAAAAATTAAATAATTATCTGATAATTATAATAAAATACAGAAATACATTTTATATATTTTATAATTTGTTTTAAATATATGTATGTTTATACACACATATAACAAATAACTAAATTTTAACAAGAAAGTCATGTATGAAAATTTAAACAATATCATGATAAGAATCTGATATAATTTGATACTGTTACTTCGGGAGTTAGGGAAAAGAAATCACAGGATAATAGTTTTAAAGATATAATGAATTTTGGAGGTTTAGTCCAGTTTGTTCATTTTATAGATGAGGAAACTGAGGCCCAGACATATAACATAAGTGAATAACCTAATGCTCTTAAAACTCATTTGCTAAAAATTTTAAGGTACAGTGCTACTCAAGGTTTTCAACATTTCCCAATTATGTTAAGAATTTCAAATTAAAACACCTTTTGAAAAAAGTAATAAAGCTAACATGCTTGTGCTGGACTGCAAAATAGTATAATTACTAGGAACAAAAGTAAGCAATCTGCTACAGTGTCATTATTGGTTTAATTTTCTTTATAAGTACTTTAATTTTTGTTCTAATACTACATTAAAAATAGTTTTATTGGGGGCAGCTGGGTAGCTCAGTGGATTGAGAGTCAGGCCTAGAGACCTCCAGGAGGTCCTAGGTTCAAATCTGACCTCAGACACTTCCCAGCTGTGTAACCCTGGGCAAGTCACTTGACCCCCATTGCCTACCCTTACCACTCTTCTGCCTTGGAGCCAATACACAGTATTGACTCCAATACAGAAGGTAAGGGTTTAAAAAAAATAGTTTTATGATGAAAGAATGATAAAAAAAATTTGGTAAAATAGATGTATGTTTCATTTAAGTCTTGGTGACTTTGAAATTATAGCACTTTCTATAATTCAATCACTTCTGAAACTTCCTAGTATAGACTGAGGTTCTAATTTAATAAGTATTATCTAAAATAAAATGTAATTTGATCAATTGTTAATGGAGCATTTAAAAACACTATTTCAAAGTGTTTGTTTTTTCCCCATAATCAACAATAAAAAAACAGATCATTTGAAATAATTTTATTTTCAGTCTATTTCTGTTCCCCCCCAGTATTTCTTCTTTTTCAATTTAATATGACTCATTAATGCCATTAATAGTGATCCTTTCTGAAAGAAAATGCTAACTTCATAAAGATATAGTAAACTTTCAGAACTAGAAAAAGTTTGTGTGATCCTATTTCTTGTAGGCTATATAAGATCAGACTGGGGCGAGTGGAACCTTTAGAATGTTGGGAAGCTGGCTTGAAGGACACGGACCATCAGTTGAAGGGAAGCAAGGCATCTTGGGAAGGAAGAACCTGAACTGAGGGGCTTTTATATGGGGAAGCTCGGGGTGAGAGGACAAATGTAGCCTGCCCAGTAACCAATCAAAAGCCAGCCCAAAGGGTTTCTTGGACAACTATGACCCAAAGCCTGGTGTTTCCTGTCATCTTCAACCACCAACAAAAAGAGATTCAGGTCTCTATTCCTGAGAGGTCTGCAGACTCTGGGAACCTCGGAGTGGACCCTGAAGACTCTTAACTCTTACCTGCCTTACATAAAAGACCCTGTTATACTTCCAGTAGTATAGATTTTAAATAGGTTAAGAAATAGGGGAAGGGAAGGTGAATTTCTGGTTTGACCAATTTTGGCCAGCCAGAGAGAAGGACCTTTTGGGATTAGATATTAGGGATTCCTAAATACCTCTACCTTCTCCCACCTTCAGCTACCTTAATCTTATTACAATAAAAACTGATTTGCAGTCAGATAAAGGAGATTTTGTTCCGGGGATACAGAGGGACCAAGGGGTATGAGAGGCTAGCAGATCAAGTCAGACTCTATCTGAGCAGGACACCCTGCTGTGCCGTTTTTACCCAAGGGGGAGGCTTTTGCCTGAAGAGTATCTGGGCTTACCCAGCCAAGAGTACTACCGACATTACCCACTAGTAAAGACCCCTCTCAAGCTACCATCACTTGCTCATTCTCTAAGAATTTCCCTTTGTCCCAGTAACACTGATATATATATACACATATATACACATATATACATATATACACATATATACACACACACACACACACACACANTCAGCTACCTTAATCTTATTACAATAAAAACTGATTTGCAGTCAGATAAAGGAGATTTTGTTCCGGGGATACAGAGGGACCAAGGGGTATGAGAGGCTAGCAGATCAAGTCAGACTCTATCTGAGCAGGACACCCTGCTGTGCCGTTTTTACCCAAGGGGGAGGCTTTTGCCTGAAGAGTATCTGGGCTTACCCAGCCAAGAGTACTACCGACATTACCCACTAGTAAAGACCCCTCTCAAGCTACCATCACTTGCTCATTCTCTAAGAATTTCCCTTTGTCCCAGTAACACTGATATATATATACACATATATACACATATATACATATATACACATATATACACACACACACACACATATATATATATATATATATATATATATATATATATATAGAGAGAGAGAGAGAGAGAGAGAGAGAGAGCTCCTGATAGACATTTACACACAATTTTTACCATCCAAACCCTCTCAAAATATATCAATATTACAGCTACTATATTTTTTGTGTTTACTCTAGTAAGGTAAAATGTGAGACTGCAAATTTTATTTTTGGTAGTTTATCTAATGCTTTAAAATTTTTTTCAGATCTGTATACTGTTGGGAACCTATAATACATAAGGAAATCCTGTATCCTTCCAGTTATTTTACTTATAAGCAAGGATTGTCTTGAGAGTAGTAATTCATAGGTAGTATTTTCTGAATGATGGACTAGAGATACAGTTTACTACAATGTATAAGTGTCGTATAGGAAACACTATGGTGTTAGAGGCAGGAGGGAAGGTAGAAAAGAACACAGTGAAGAAAAGGATACTAAGATGCAATATGATACAAAGAGAATTTATTCAACAAACATTCATTAGGCATATACTGGCTTCTTGTAAAATGGAAGCACATCCCTGAGGTGGTGTCTAGATGGTAACTTATAAGCTACAGTAGTAGGAAGAGCCAATCATAGGTTTACCTCTAGAAGCTGAGACATTAGTCACACCTGATTGGTCCTTATCTTTGGGTGCAAGTAGAAAAATAGTTCAAAGGTGTTATTATTTGGATAGTGACCATGCAATCTATTAGACAACACCTGAATTTAGTATTATTTCTATAAACATTCTTTGCCTTTGTAAATATAATATGGAGAAAATATTTTTTATAGTATAAGAAAGCAGGGAAAGAAGAAGCAGGTATTAAACGTGGGCTGCAGAATATGTGTCTCAAAAGTCTTGGGGCTGTTTTAAGCTATTGAAGCTTAATTATTTAAGGGGGAAAGGCTTAATGCCAAAGCTTAATTAATTAAGACTTCAATAGGTTAATTAATTAAACATACAAAATCTTTCTATGGTGGTAGCAAGGGGAAAAAATATCAGGTAACTTGGAATCTGATAACAACTGACTCAAAATGAAGAGAATCAAGCAAGCTTAAGATCTAGCTCTGAAAAGCTTACATGCCACTGTGAAGAAAAGAAGTCATTCTCAACTTTTTATGCTCATTTACTGTCCCCTTCACCCAAATGTTATCAGTAATCAAGTTTTGTCAATTTTACCTCTTTCTGAATATTTCTCACACCTACCTGCTTTCTCTCCACTCACACTACATGAAATCAAGTCTTCCTCATCTCCCTCCTCAATAGCCTATTCATTGCCCAACTGATATTCCTATAGCAAAAAAGAGTAAATCCTTCTTTATAGCCACTACTAGACAAATACAGATTCCTATATTTAACATTCAAAGCTCTTCACAATCTGGTTCCAGGTCATATTTCCAAGTTACTTTTCTACATTACTCCCTTTATGCCCTACAATCCATTCAAATTTGCCATATCTCAGTTTCCTTTATATAATATTCAATCTTTTGTCACCATGCCCTGGCGCAACCTGTATCCTCACACCTAGAATGCTCTTCTTCCTCTGCTCTGCCTCTGGGAACTGCCACCTCCCTTCAAGGCTCAGCTCAAATGCCACTTACTTTAAGAGGCCTTTCATAGAGTCCCCAAATATTAGTTTTCCTCTCAAATCATTTATGTATATTTCATATTTACTCATCTAAAATGTTTCTTCCTAGGATAATATTTGGGAAGTACTTTGTTGTAATAGCTCATTATTGGACCTACAGTAGGTATTTAACAATGTTTACTGAATTAAGAAAGCCCTGAGCCCAAAGGCAAGGCAAGAGTTCCTTTGAAACAGCTATGAAAAAGTTACTAATATAATCTAGGTTGATTTTTTTTAATGTGGCTAAAGTTATATGTTAAGAATAATCTTATCAACCATAACCAAGTATCATTTGCAATGGGGATAAAAGCTTTCCCAATAAGATCAAGGGTGAAGCAAGGATGCCCATGATCATCATTATTATTTAATATTGTAATAGAATGCTAACTTTAGCAATAAGGGAGGACAAAGAAATTGAAGGAATCGAAGTGGGCAGTGAAAAAACTAAACTATCATTCTTTGCAGATGATATGATGGTATATTTAGAGAGAACCATGGCAATACAACGATCCAGGATAATTTTGAAGAACTTATGACAAAGAATGTTTCCAGAAGAAACAATGTTGGAGTCAGAATGCAAAGCATACTATTTTTCACTCTATTTGTGTTTTTCTTTTGGAGTTTTGGCTTTAAATGAGTATCCTCTTATACAATGACCAATATGGAAGTAAGTTTTGCATAATAATACATGTATAATCCAGATCAAACTGCTTGTCATCTCTGGAAGGGGGGAGGGAAAGGAAAGAGGGAGACAACTTGGATCTTATAACTTCAGGAAATGTATGTTGAAAATTTTTATTATTTGTAATTGGGAAAATAAAATATTTTTTAAAATCTTACCCCTCCTCCAAAGAATAATTTTATAGCAGTATATAGAAAGGAATGACAGAGAGAGAGAGAGAGAGAGAGGGAGAACTATTAGGAGGCTTGTATTCTAGGCCCTAACAGATCTAATCTGCAAAGCAAGGTGACAATATCTCCTTTTAGGTTTCTAGGGGGTAGTCCTGAAAGATTGGGTCAGAAGGGTTTTCTAATGCCAGAATTTATTAGCTCTTATCAGTGTTCTTCCTCCACTATCAATTGATATGAAAAAGCAAACCATTAACTGTAAAAAAAGGGGGGGCATTTTCTATCTAAGTAAAATAGTACCAGCCACTACAAAGCATTTCTCCATCACTCTAATGCATTCAACCTCTTACAAAGAACAGGAGAAAGAAGGCTTGAAATTATAGTACAGGTAGCACAGTGGTAACTCAACTTCCAACTAACTCTTTTTTCTCTCCTTGATGGAGTTTTCATGAGATCCTCCTTTCTGCTGAACTCCTTAGAGTCTTGTTTTTCCTCAGTGTGTCTAGTTGGTTGCCACTTCCCACTGTAGACAGTGATACCAGTCACTGTTATTTTGGGGACTGTTAGGATGGCTGATGAAAAAGTCTCTACAATCTAACCCTCAGAAATTCACAAAGTCTTCCTCTGATCAAAGTTAAAGGAGAAGAGAGAAATGGGCAAGGCACTCTCCATCTTCTCTCTTTTTCTTCCCTCATTCCCCAAATCAAATCTTAGCTAATACTGCTTTCTTGTGTAAGGATGGGATTTGTGCAAGGGGGATGGGACAAAAGGAGGCAGAGTTGCTGACAGTTGGTGACGGTTGAGACCAGGGAGATTTTGGGAAATTCTCTGAAGGAAGGAGGAGGAGAGGTCTTCTGGCATAAGACTAGGAGGAGAGAGGAGAAGGACATCCCAGTTCAGATCCAGTCCTGAGGGCTTCCTAAGGATCTTTCTTTTGGCAACTGAAACCCTGATTCCTGATCAAAGCCATTCCTTCCCATTTCACCCATCAAGACTTCAACTATAGAGTCAGCTAAGTTTTTGGACTCCATTTTGGGAGCAATCTCTTAGTCTCCTTCTCCCATTACCCAACCATGCTGAGAGACCCTTTCCAGTCTAACTTACAATTATAGAAAAGGACAGAAATAGGAAATAGAAAGAGAAAGAGAAGGAGAAGGGACAAGGGGGAAGAAGCTTAGGAGTGAGAGCCATTAAAGTTCACATCTAAGCAATGGACTCCATAAGAATAGAGAAGATGGCACCCCAAAATCTCTCTGCCCTTCACCCCTTTCACCAATCCCAGAACTGAGAATAATAAAAGCCATTCATCAGTCAGATAGTGATCCAGAGTACCTGAGAGACTACTAGGGAAAGAGGAACCACATCTTGGTCTGGCTGCCTCCACCTGCTATGAAGATGACTGACCTCGGGGGAGGTTTGTATGAACACCATCCTTATTCAGGATTAGATTGGGGTACCACATACCTCGTCTTATAGGGAAGCCTCGCCCCCCAACTCCTGTGGGGCAGCACGACCATCCAGGTCCCCCAGTTTTGGGGAGACACCCCCTCAAAGTCTCCCAGTATATATTCGGGCACAGGGGAGAGCTGGAAGAGAGACTCACCACATAGACTCTCTTTCTCCCCTCTATCAAACACTGGTTACTGGCTCTCTTTATTATTACACTCTCATTTAGCCTTTCAAATAGTTTAATGTTCAATTTCAAATTAGATTGCTGGTTTTATGCAAGTCCCATAGGTTATATGAGTCTTCTTAACCAATCCAAATGCATGCAACAACACTGCTTTTTATTCATAAATTTCAAAGTGTTTTAAATGGATAAATAACTTTCTGAATATTGTATAAAGCTTTTGATTCAAATGAGATTAAGCATCCTGGTTAAGTGCAATATCGTGTAAGGTATTTTCAGTGGGTGACTGATTGACTTAATTCTCATCTTTACAATAAGATCATGAATCTAGTACTGAAAAGGACCTCAGTTGACATCTCACGAAATCCCTTATTTTATGAATAAGGACTCTGAAGCTCGGAGAAATTATTCCTATTTTGTGTTAGAAAGAATGGGAGAAATAGAAGAGGGGAAAAAATGGATCCAACTGGAGAAAGAGATACGTGGAAGTTTAGGTTGGAGAGGTAGGAGAAAGGAGAAAAAGCACCCTGCTGAAAAGTACTCTCTGAGGAAGAGGTGTGTCTAGTTTGGAAGAAAATCACATGATTTTAAAAATCCAGATGGGGATTTTGTGAGAGCATTGTGTCTCTTTCATAGGAAACAGGGAATCCTTAGGGACAGTTGGCATGCATATTGGTGGGAAAGCTATTCATGAGATGGCACAGTTTTCAGGAAAGATGCTGATCATTTAGGAAACATTAGGTAGGAATGGACTAAATGATTAGGGACAAAGGGTAATTTCTACTATTCAGAGCTGCTTCCTTTAGATGCTGCTTCTCTCACAAATTAATACTAATAAGGATAAAGCAGAGGAGAAAAGGAAAAGATGGGAGTTTATTTTTTAAAAATAACATCTAGTATTGGTTAGAAGAGAGTACTTAAATCTGATATGTTTCAAGAACTTTAACCTTATGAGGGACACAGAGAATAAAAAAGAGAACAAATAAAGTTATAGTCCATTAATCAGAAAATAATACAAAATCAATGGAAAAGAATGAATAATGAAGTAAAAATCATTTTAAAAAGCTACAGGGAAAGTAATAAAAATCATTTGGAGGGAAGAAGAGAGGGTGAAAAAATTGTAAACTAGCCACTTAGTGTGGAGAAAAAGAAAGGGCAAAAAATGAGGGGACATACATAATTAGGAAAAACACAGATAAACAGATTGGAAACAAAATAGAGTAAGAAAAACTTACAATAAAGTTAAAGTACTGTAATAAAAGAGGAAGGTACTTTTTTAAGAGGAAGAGAACACAAAACTAATAATCCAATAAAATGATTAATAATGAAAAAGAAAGCAAAATCCAAAATGGTGTTTATAAGATATACATCTAAAAAGTATACATATACAGAACAAAACTAAGAGATTATAATAAAATTTATTATGTAGTAGGTGAATTACCACCCAAAATAATGAGCTGGAACCAATCTTTTAAACAAAGCAAAAATATAAATTATAATATCAATATATAAATAAGAAAACTAATTCCTAAATGAAACAGGCAATGTACCAATATTAATACTAAAGATATACATACCTAATGACAGTGTCTAAATTCATAAAAGATAAGTTATCTAAATAACAAAATGGTTTAGTAACAAAGTAATTAATATCTAGAAGAACCTCCCAAAGCATATTCAAAATCCACTTAAATATAATTACAAAATGTTCCTTAAAGAAGTAAATAATAATGATGGCTATTTGGTACTGATATCTAAGTGGGGAAAACATAATAAAATTAATTGCCAAAATTGGTGCTATAGCAATCAAACTATAAAGGAATACTCTACAGAGTTGTACAAATCATAACAAAACTGACTGGGGGTATAAAAATTCTAGAATCTCAAGTAAAATGAAAAAAGTGAGAATGAAGGAATACCCTTACCAGAGCTGATATCATACTCTAAAGCAGTAATCATCAGAACTATTTGTTTAAAAATTGAACAACTGGACATAATCCAGTCTGTAACTAAACTCAGTATCATACAGACCCTTTAGGGAAGGGAAAAATCATTCCCAAATACATAAGTGGTCAAAGGATATGAAAAGACTCAGAAGAATGGCAAACTATTAACAATCATATAAAAGAATTCTCCAATTCACTAATAAGAGAAGAACAAATCAAAACAACTCTCAGGTTTTTGTTTCAGATTCAGAAAATAGGCAAAGATGATAAAAGATAAGAATGGTGACTATTAGAGGGGTTGTCGAAAGCTAGAGACAGACGCTATGAACCTGCTTGACCATCCTGGATAGTAATTTGAAATTACGTGCAAAAATTACTCTAATCCAGAGTGTTAGGTATTATATATCATGGAGGTAAAAGATAGAAAGAAAAGTCTGATACACCAATATATTTATTTTTCTTAACTCTCACCTTCCCTCTCAGAATCAACACTGGCAAAAGAGCACTTAGAGTAATATATGTTAATTGACTTGCCCAGGGTCACACAGCCAGGGAGTGTATGAGGCTAGATTTGAACCTAGAATCTTTGATCTCTAGGCCTTGGCTTTCTATCCATTGAGCCTCCTAGCTGCCCCCACACCAATATACTTATAGCAGTACTATTTTTTTTAGTAGCAAAAAACCTGGAAACTAAAGACACACCAATCAACTGGGGATTAAACATATTGTGGTAAATGAATGCGAAAAATAAATGCTTCTATCATCCATCCATTCATATCCTTACTTTGGGCCTAATCCCAAATATTATAATTTCAGATTTGGTTTCTGTTTTGTTCTTGTTCATTTACATTATTGTGGGCATTATGCCATTTTCTTGGTTCTCCTTGCAGAATATCATTGCAATGTAAGAAGTAAAAAAATATAGATATGTGCTTCTGATGCTGAATCATTTGAGAGTACCAAAGCCTTTGGTGGTAAGAACTTTCCTTTCTGGGTCTTAAGAAGTTGTAACTATAGCAGTTGAAGGAGTAGTTTCCAGTCTATACCTTTACAGAGGTTGCTTCTCAGGACAATGGCCCCAGATAATGATACTGTTAAATCCAAAGGCTCTTGAATTCAGGGTCACTGGTTAGTTTTGCTGAACTATTTTTTTCTTGCTCTCTTAAATTTATTTTTTAAATGAGGGATGGCTCTGTGGGAGGCAAACTGCCAATAAACCAGTAAATTTAAGAATAAAAGATATTAAGTAATTTCATTTAATCAAAAAATAAAGGTATAAGTAAAGGAAAATAGGAATCACCATAAAAAGAAACTAAATGATTTTTTTAAAGAGGTGAAGGCACAGAATATAATTTTTCAATTAAAAATTTTGCCCAAATTCAAGTTGTATTCAACTACTGCTTTTCAAGATATCATAGAATAGGGGCAGCTGGGTAGCTCAGTGGATTGAGAGTCAGGCCTAGTGATGGGAGGTCCTAAGTTCAAATCCGGCCTCAGATACTTTCCAGCTGTGTGACCCTGGGCAAGTCATTTGACCCCCATTGCCCACTCTTACCACTCTTCCACCAAGGAGCCAATACACAGAAGTTAAGGGTTTAAAAAAAAAAGAGATAACCAGGGATACTTCATTATGTTAAAAGGTAGCACAGATAATAAAATGATATCAATACTAAATATATGCACCAAATGATATAGCATTCAAAATTTTAAATCAAAAGCTATAAGTGTTAGAGGTGGAAATAGATAACAAAACTGTGATGGGGGGGATTTTAAATATTCTCCTCTCATAACTAGATAAATGTAACCAAAAAATAAATAAGAAAGAAGTTAAGGAAATTAAAAAAAACTTAAATAAGTTAGATATAATATCTGGAGAGAACTGTACAGTGATAGAAAAATACCTTTTTATCAGACACATGGTACTTTACAAAAACTGATAGGAAGATATACAAAAACATATGAAGACAAAAATTTATAATTAAATGCATCTCTTTCAGATTATAATGCAATAAAAACTATATTTAATAAGCACTCATGGAAACATAGAAAAAAATAATTGGAGACTAACTTAATCTTAAAGGGTAAGTGGGTTAAATAACAAAATCATAGGAAACAATAATTTTATTAAAGAAAATGAAAATAATGAGACAAGATACCAAAATGTAAGGAATACAGGAAAAGCAGCAATTAGAAGAAAATTCATAATTTTAAATGCTTATATAATAAAATGGAAAAAGAACAGATAGATCAATTGGGTATACAATTTTAAAAATCAGAAAAAAATTAAAAATTCCCAATTAAATTCTAAGTTGTGAATCTTAAGAATTAAAAGTGAAATGAACCAAACTAAATGTAAGAACACTATTGATTCATAAATAAAACTAAGAGAAAAAAATCAACAGAATTGATAGATCACTGGTTAATATGATTTAAAAAGGGAAGAAAACCAAATCACTATTATCAAAAATGAAAAAAGAATCTCTGATGAAGTTGAAATCAAAACAATGAGTAGTTATTTTGCCCAATCTGATATTTAATGATTTATGTTTATGTAATTATAACATTAAAATATCTAATGATTTAAGTTAAATGGATGAACACTTACAAAAATTTTTAATGACCAGATGAGTAAATGGAATTTTTAAATAAACCTGTTATAGAAAAAGAAACTGAACAGGCTATAAAAGAACTTTCTAAGAAAAAAAGCATCAGAAACAGATGAATTAACAAGTGACTTTTATCAAACATTTAAAGTTCATCTAATTCCAATATTAAACTAATTACTAAATTAATTCATTAAATCAAAATAATTAATGAAAAATTAACAACTGATAAAGGAGTCCTGCCAACTTCCTTTTAATGAAACAAAATGGGATAACACCTAAACCAGGATGAACAGAAAAAAAGAGAAAGAAATTTATAGGCCAATTTCATTAATGAATACTGATGCAAAAATTCTAGATAACATGGTAACCAAAAGACAACAATATATCCAAAAAAATTTATACATTATATCCAAACAGAATGTAGGCCAGGTATCCAGGGATGGTTTAATGAAAGGATAACCATTAACGTAACTGATTAAATTAACAAAAAGTAAAAAAAATATGATTATATCAATAAATATGGGAAAAGCTTTTAACAAAATACAACATTCATTCCTATTGAAATACTTGAAAGCATAAGTATGAATGGAATTTTCATTAGGTTATCAAGAAAACCATCAGCAAACATCTGAAATGAGGGTGACTTAGAAGTCTTCCCTATAAAATCAGGAGTAAAACAAGGATGACCATTATACCAATATTATTTAATACTGTACTAGAAATGCCAACAATAAGATAAGAGAAACTGAAGGTATCACAGAATAGGCCAAGAGGTAATAAAATTTATCTCTTCAAGATATTATGATGAGACAGAAAATTCTAGAGATTCAACTAAAAATTAATTGAAACAATAAATAATTTGAGCAAAGTAGCAGATTGTAAAAAATAAACTGATATAAAGCACCTATATTTCTATATACCTAATGAAAAAGGGAATTCTTAATCCATTTCTCTAATTTAACTGGGGACCTGGAGGTCCTTTTACCATAGCGATATGTAAAGATATACCAGCCTACAGTGAAAGGAAGTAGAAACCAGAAAGACAGGAAGTGAGGTAAGAAGGGGATATAAAAAGACAGTGTGAAGACTGAGAGGGGCTCTTTGATCTTTTTGGGTTGGGAGGTAGTTGGTCATTGGTAGTTGGTCATTGGGGGTTGGTTGCTGGTGGTGTGGGTTGGTGATTAGTTGGTGGTTGGGATATATTTATAAAGAGATAGTAAAAGATAAAATAAAATTAACCATAGAGGGAGCAGCTAGGCAGCTCAGTGGATTAAGAGTCAGGCCCAGATATGGGAGTTCCTTGATTCTAAGACAGATGGTAAGGGTTTAAAAAAAATAATCATAGATAGAATTTTAAAAATATATACCTAGCAGTATATCTTCTAAAACAAATCTAGACACCCTATGAACATAATTATAAAATGCTATTATATAAATGAAGTCAGACTTAAATAATTTGAGAAATATTAATTGTTCATGGGTGGGCAGAGACAATATAATTAAAATGATAATCTGACCTAAATTGATCTACTTATTAAATGTCATTCCAATTAAATTACCAAAAAATTATTTTGCTGAACTAGAAAAATGATAACAATTCATATGGAAGAAGAAAAGATCAAGAATATCAATAAAAAATGTTTAGGAAGGAAATCTAGCAGTATCAGATCTCAAACTATATTATAAAGCAGTAATTAACAAGCTATCTGGTACTGGCTAAAAAATTAGGGAACATATCAGTGAAACAGAATAGATACACTAGAAACAGCTGTCAAAGATTATAGTAACCTTTGTTTGACAAAATGTTCAAGTTTTTGGAATAAATATTCACTATTTTGACAAAAATTCTTGGGAAAACTAGAAATAGTTTGACAAAAACTAGATATAGACCAATATCTCATACCAAGACAAGACTGAAATATCAAAACAGATATATGGCCTAGGTATAAAGAAAGATATTAAAAAGAAATTAGAAGAAAAGGGAACATAATACCTCTGAAATTAATAGATAGAATTTATGAATAAACAAGAGATAGAAGGCATTGTGAAATGTAAAATGGATAATTTTAAATACATTAAATTAAAAAGGTTTTGTACAAATAAAACTAATGTAGCCAAGATTAGAAAATCAATAACTTGGGATGAAAATTTAAGTTTCTCAATTTTAAATATCATCTAAAATACATAGAGAACTTTGCCAAATATATAATATGATCCATTACCCAAATGATAAATGGTCAAAAGATATAATGAGAAATTTTATTTTTATTTTTTAAACATTTATTAATATTTATTTTTTAAAAAAGTTAACATGGTTACATAATTCATGCTCTTAATTTCCCCTTCACTCCCCCGAGTTCCCCCCTCCCTCATGGCTGATGGCTATTCCACTGGTTTTAACATGTACCATTGATCAAGATCTATTTCCAAATTGTTGATAGTTGCATTGGTGTGGTAGTTTCGAGTCTACATCCCCAATCATGTCCGCCTCAACCCATCTGTTCAAGCAGTTGTTTTTCTTCTTTTTCCACTCCTATCGTTCTTCCTCTGAATGGGGGTAGTGTTCTTTTCCATAAGTCCCTCAAAATTGCCCTGGGTCATTGCATTCTATTTTACCACACTGTATTTGTCTCTGTGTACAATGTTCTTCTGGTTCTGCTCCTTTCACTCTGCATCAATTCCTGGAGGTCTTTCCAGTTCACATGGAATTCCTCCAGTTTATTATTCCTTTGAGCACAATAGTATTCCATCAACAGCATATACCACAATTTGTTCAGCCATTCCCGACTGAAGGACATACCCTCATTTTCCAGTTTTTTGCCACCACAAAAAGCGCAGCTATAAAAATTTTCGTACAAGTCTGTTTATTTATGATCTCTTTGGGGTACAAACCCAACAATGGTATGGCTGGATCAAAGGGCAGGCATTCTTTTATAGACCTTTGAGCATAGTTCTAAATTGCCATCCAGAATGGTTGGATCAGTTCACAACTCCACCAGCAATGCATTAATGTCCCAGTTTTGCCACATCCCCTCAGGCATTCATTAGTCTCCCCTTCTTTCATTTTAGCCAATCTGCTAGGTGTGAGGAGATACCTCAGAGTTGCTTTGATTTGCATTTCTCTAATTATTAGAGATGTAGAACACTTTCTCATGTGCTTATTGATAGTTTTGATTTCTTTACCTGACAATTGCCTATTCATGTCTCTTGCCCACTTATCAATTGGGGAATGGCTTGATTTTTTATACAATTGGTTTAACTCCTTATATATTTGAGTAATTAGACCCCTGTCAGAGTTTTTTGTTATAAAGAGGGGAAATTTATATTCTTGAGTGCATGTATTAACAAATTAGGGAGGGCAGAGATTAATGAATTGGGCATGCAACTTAAAAAATTAGAAAGCGAGCAAATTAAAAATCTCCAGATGAAAACTAAATTAGAAATACTAAAAATCAAGGGAGAAATTAACAAAATTGAAAGTAAAAGAACTATTGAATTAATAAATAAGACTAGAAGCTGGTATTTTGAAAAAACAGATAAAATAGACAAAGTACTGGTCAATCTAATAAAAAAAAAGGAAAGAAGAAAACTAAATTGATATTATCAAAGATGAAAAGGAAGACCTCACCTCTAATGAAGGGGAAATTAAGGCAATCATTAAAAATTATTTTGCCCAATTATATGGTAATAAATATAGCAATCTAGGAGATATGGATGAATATTTACAAAAATACAAATTGCCTAGATTAACAGATTAAAAGAAATAGAACACCTAAATAATCCCATATCAGAAAAAGAAATTGAATAAGCCATCAAAGAACTCCCTAAGAAAAAATAGCCAGGGCCTGATGGATTCACAAGTGAATTCTATCAGACAATCAAAGAGCAACTAATCCCAATACTATACAAATTATTTGATATAATAAGCAAAGAAGGAGTCCTACCAAATTCCTTTTATGACACAAATATGGTACTGATTCCAAAGCCAGGGAGATCAAAAACAGAGAAAGAAAACTGCAGACCAATCTCCCTAATGAACAAAGATACAAAAATCTTAAATAGAATACTAGCAAAGAGACTCCAGCAAGGGATCAAGAGGATCATCCAGCATGATCAGGGGGGATTTATACCAGGAATACAAGGATGATTCAACATTAGAAAAACCATCCACATAATTGACCATATCAACAGTGTAACAAACAAAAATCACATGATTATCTCAATAGATGCTGAAAAAGCCTTTGACAAAATACAGCACCCATTCCTATTGAAAACCCTGCAAAGTATAGGAATAGAAGGACCTTTCCTAAAAATAATAAACAGTATAAATAAAAGTATATACCTAAAACTATCAACAAGCATCATATGCAATGGGGATAAATTAGAAGCCTTCCCAATTAGATCAGGAGTGAAACAAGGATGCTCATTATCTCCTCTATTATTTAACATTGAACTAGAAACACTAGCAGTAGCAATTAGAGAAGAAAAAGAAATTGAAGGTATCAAAATAGGCAATGATGAGACTAAGCTTTGCAGGTGATATGATGTTCTACTTAAAAAATCCTAGAGAATCAACTAAGAAGCTTGTAGAAATAATCAACAACTTTAGCAAAGTTGTAGGATACAAAATAAATGCACATAAGTCATCAGCATTTCTATATATTTCCAACACAGAGTAGCAAGAGGTAGAAAGAGAAACACCACTTAAAATCACACTAGACAATATAAAATACTTAGGCATCTATCTACCAAAACAAACACAGGAATTATACGAAAACAACTACAAAACACTTTCCAAACAATTAAAACTAGATCTAAACAATTGGAAAAACATTGATTGCTCATGGGAAGGACGAGCTAACATAATAAAAATGACTATTCTACCCAAATTAATTTACCTATTTAGCGCCATACCTATCTACCAAAAAACTTTTTTACTGAATTAGGAAAAACTATAACAAAGTTCATCTGGAATAACAAAAGATCAAGAATATCAAGGGAAATAATGAAAAAAAAATGTGAAGGAAGGGAGCCTAGCTGTACCAGATATTAAACTATACTATAAAGCAGCAGTCATGAAAATAATATGGTACTGGCTAAGAGACAGAAGGGAGGATCAGTGGAATAGACTTGGGGTAAGTGACATCAGCAACACAGTGTATGATAAACCCAAAGAGCCCAACTTTTGGTACAAAAACCCGCTAATTGACAAAAACTTTTGGGAAATTTGGAAAACAATATGGGAGAGATTAGGTTTAGATCAACATCTCACATCCTAAACCAAGATAAATTCAGAATGGGTGAATGACTTGAATATAAAGAGGGAAACTATAAACAAGTTAAGTGAACATAGAATAGTTTACTTGTCAGATCTCTGGGAAAGGAAAGATTTTAAAACGAAGCAAGAGTTAGAGAAAATTACAAAATGTAAAATAAATGATTTTGATTATATCAAACTAAAAAGCTTTTGCACAAACAAAAACAATGTAACCAAAATCAGAAGGGAAACAACAAATTAGGAAAAAGTCTTTATAATAAAGAGAGTTTTTAGATGAAGAAATCAAAGCTATACGGAACTATAAAAAAATCTAATCATTACTGATTAGAGAAATGCAAAGCAAACCAACTAAGATATCATCTCACAACTATCAAATTGGCTAAAATGATAAAACAGTGAAATGACAAAATGGTGGGGAAGTGGAAAAATAGGTTTTTAACACTTTATTTGTTGAACTGTGATCTGATTCAATCATTTTGGAGAGCAATCTGTAATTTTGCTCAAAGAATTATAAAACTATGTATACTTTTTGACCCAGTAAAACTGTTCTTAGGTTTGTTTCCTAAGGTGATAAAGGAAAAAGGAAAATAACGTATATATTCTAAATTATTTGTAGCAAATCTTTTTGTAGAAATGAAGAACCAGAAATTAAAACGATGTCCATCAATTGGAGAATGGCTGAACAAGATATGTTATAAGATTGTGATGATATACTAAGTTGACTTAAGAAATAACAAACAAGAGGATTACAAAAAAAATCTGGAAGCATTTATATGAAGTGATACAAAGTGAAGGGAGCAGAATCAGGAGAACATCATATACAATAACAACAACAATATATGATGATCAACTGTGAATGACTTAACTACAAAGCAAGAATCTAGGACATCTCCAAGGAACTCATGTTGAAAAAGGATATCCACTGCCAGAGAAGGAACAGATGAATACATTGAAACATACTATTCTTCACTTTACTTCCTTCATGAAGTTTTCTATAGTGTAAGTAATATATGTCTTGTTTCACAACATGACCAACAGAAAAATATGAATTATAGGCACAACCCAAGTCATATTACCTGCCTCCTTGGGGAGAGGGGAGGTGTCAGAGGTAGGAAGAGAATATGAATTGCACAATGTCAGAAAATGTTAAAAATTGTACCAACATGCATTCTAGGAAAATTAAAATTTAAAACAAAAGAAGTATTGGTATAAATATTCTGGGATATGTATTGTAACTTTCCTTCAGTCTTGTACCCATTCTGGAACAAAATTTATGAATATATTAGTGACTTTCCTTATATCACTCAAAAAAATTGGAGATCATAGATAAACAGACTTGCACAAAAATATTTATAGCAGTGCTCTTTGTGGTGGCAAAAAACTGGAAAGCAAGAGTATGCCCTTCAATTGGGGAATGGCTGAACAAATTGTGGTATATGTTGGTGATGGAATACTATTGTGCTCAAAGGAATAATAAACTGGAAGAATTCCATGTGAACTGGAAAGACCTCCAGGAATTGATGCAGAGTGAAAGGAGCAGAGCCAGGAGAACACCGTACAGAGAGACTGATATACTATGGTAAAATCGAATGTAATGGACGTCTGTACTAGCAGCAATGCAATGACCCAAGACAATTCTAAGGGATTTATGGAAAGAAACACTATCCACATTCAGAGGAAGAACTGCAGGAGCAGAAACAGAAGAAAAACAACTGCATGGACACTTGGGTTGATGAGAACATGATTGGGGATGTAGACCTGAAAAGACCACACCCATGTAACTATCAATAATGTGTGAATAAGTCTTGACTGACCACACCAGTGGAAATGCGAATTAGCTAGGGGAGGGGGGGGTGAGTGAGGGGATGGGTAGGGGTGAAGAAGGGTAAAGTAAAAACATGACTTATGTAACCATGGAAATTTTTTCTAAAAATAAAAAAGTATTAAAAAAAATTTCCTCTGAAGAACTGGATCAACTCAAAGCTTAGAGTAAATTTCCAGAGCAAGCTCAAGTATCCACTAATATTTCTAAGTTTTAAGCACTTTGTTGCTTTGAAGCATATGAAATAAAACTTAAGTTATGTGAGTTTATATACATATGTATGTAAAAATGTCCATTTCTCATCAATACATCGAGTATTTCCCACATATTAATATTAATGATGATAGCACATTTATCATATATACATATGTACATGTATATAAACAGCTTTTAAGGTTTGTAAATTGTTTTACAAATATTAGCTTATTTTATCCTCGTAACTATCCTGAAAGATAGATACTATTATTATCCCCATTTTACAGATGAGGAAATTGAAGCCATACTGAAACCAAGTAACTCGCTCAGGGACAAATCATTAATAAGTATTTAAAGCTGGATTTGAACTCAAGTTTCCAAAATTCTAGGTCCATCATTCATTCTCTCCACTGCATTATCTAGCTAACTGGGTGAGTGTTCATAATTTGTATTTCATTGTTTGAAAGATGTTAATATTCACTAACAATTTATCAATTAGAAAATTCTTTGAACTTTTGTCTAACAGGTTTTTTTAATTTTATATCATCAACATTAACTACTTTGACTTTTAGAATTTCTTATCTCCCTTGTTTGGTTATGAATTTCTGCCACTAGCTATGAAAGGTACCTCCTGTTCTCTTCTCATTAAAAAAAAATGATGTGGCTAATGTGTTTTTTTTTTAAACCCTTGTACTTTGGTGTATTGTCTCATAGGTGGAAGAGTGGTAAGGGTGGGCAATGGGGGTCAAGTGACTTGCCCAGGGTCACACAGCTAGGAAGTGGCTGAGGCTGGGTTTGAACCTAGGACTTCCTGTCTCTAGGCCTGACTCTCACTCCACTGAGCTACCCAGCTGCCCCATGGCTAATGTGTTTTAATGTGGTCTAATATCCATTTAGGATACATATCTTATATGATATAAGATGTTGTCCTACAATTTCTTTTCAATTTGATGCCTAAAATGTGAGCTGATTCCACAGTCAGTGCTTCTCCTCTGCTTAAATAAAATTAGTATATTAGTAAAATGGTCCTATCTCATAAAGTTAACAAAATTTTAAAGATGGAAAGTGTGGCAACAAATGAGGATGAGGAATTTAAGCTTTAATCATACCAAGTTAGAGTGGCATCTGACCATATTAAAAGGAATAAATCAGAAGAAGGAAGTGTAATATATTCGATTAAGTAAATATCTATATCCACAATTCAAAACTAATGTGCCAGAACATGAAGATAAGTCTACGCAAAATGTTTGTGTTCTAGGACCTTTACATTTTACTGAAGAGAAACAGCTCAAATACAGATGAATAAATACAAAATATGAACTAAGAGGAAGGAATTTGGTCTCTTACCAACAGATTTCCCTCAGCTAAGGCTATAATCACAGATAAGAAAATATTAAACAAAGTATAAATGCAGATGTAATCACATTGAGTGAAAGGAGAGGGAATAGAAAAAGCAAGGTTAAATGTTTTAGAAACATGATAAAACTTTGCTATCAGTTAAAAGTGTAATTTTTTCCCCTAGAAGAATTAAGAGGAATAGCTGGCGCTGGCTGTCAGAAGACTGGTTATACCCCTGGTAACTTTAAATGCCAATATACTTTAAATTCCAATAGGAAAAGTTAAGGAGGAAAGTGTAAGTTTGCAAAGGACAAAAGCATGTATCAGCAGAGTGCAGGATTCTGGAATTCTGTAGGGGAGAGCTGAGCTGCTACTGAGAGAATGTTGGGCCTTGGGTTGTGGTCCTTCTCTTTGGGTTTGACCTGAGGAGATTGGCTATTTACTTGTGACTTTTCTTACCTTATCTTCCTATCCTACCTGTGGCTCTGTTATCCTGCTTTCCTGTGGCTGTTTGACATCTGCTGAGTTCCTGTGCTGATCCTGAGACATATGGCAGCTGATTGTGAGACCTGGTCTAGATCCTTTTGGATCTTGGTCCATCTTTGAGCCCTATCAGGCTTACATAGACCCTTTCCTCAAAGTGGGGTTTAGAGTTAGCTTAGCTAAGTACAGAAATTTGATTTCAGATAGTGAGGAGAGGTGTAGAGTAGGAAAAACACTCAGAAGAAATCTCTGTGTAGAGATATTTAGATCTGGGAGAGGGGTGTTAAGTAATTGGCATTAGAGATTAAGTTTATCCAATTCCCTTCTAATCTTTCCCTTGTTAATTAAACCGACTTTTATTTAATATCTTAGTGGCCTGTGTGAATCATCTCAGTGTCTGGCTCTGTCTGCATTGGGCTTGGGTGGCCTTCCTAAAACAAGTTAATCTTCTGTTATTGGCCCTAATTAAACATCAAAGCCCATCCCCTGAAACTACCAACATTTCAATACTGAACTTTAATCTGTACCCATGCAGGCTGCCAGACAAAGTAGGTAGCAGCTCTTGAGGTTGTAACTTCTGTGCCTCCATGAGAAGTCATGGGTATAAAAAGATTTCTCTTAACTCCTATTGTTCTGCATCAATCATGGCTGCTTTTACAAAGGAGCAACTCACTGAGTAGGAAATAAATCATCCAGAATCAGAGTTCCTCAGTTTGGGAAAGTTCTAGGTTCCTATAAGACGCATCTATCAAGGAGCAAAGCCATAAACTCTCTATAGGGACAGAGACACAAAGAAAAACTGCATTTGAAAATGGAAGCATTTTAAAGAATTGGGACCCTCTGGCAGCAGAGTACTGCTAAGACAAATGAGAATAGCTTTCCCAAGAGGAGCAAACCTTGGACTACTTGAAAACCAGAACCAAAAAGAGTTTGGATGCATGTTTCAAAAAAATCAAGAGTGAAAGCTGCTTGGATCTATTAGAAATAGACAAAGAAATGTTATCTCTGGAAAGAAGTATTTAAATAAAAACTCTAGACCATTATGATGAAAGAAAAGATAGTGAAAATATCCAGAGACACAGTGTCCAAATATTAAAGAGCCACCAAAGTCATATGAGTCAGTCAGTCACCTAGAATTTCTTACATGCCAGGCACTGTGCTAAATACTCTGACGATATAAAGAAAGGCAAAAAACAGTCCTAAAGGAGCTCAGTTCAATGGACATGACAACAAAAACAATATGTGTATATGTTTGTCTATTTAGTTATTATCTGTCTGGTCAGCTATATAAAATAAATTTGAGAGTAGTCTCAGCAGAAAGGCATTGAGATAAAGGAGAAGAAAAGGCTTTTTGTTCAGTCATGAGATGTAGTGTGTTGTGTGAGGAACAAGGAGGAGGTCAATGTTACTAGATAACAAAGTTCATGGGAGAGAAGTAAATTGGAAGGAGACTGGAAAGGTAGGAAGGGGCCGGGATATAAAGGGCTTTGAAAGCCAAAAGAAGGATTTTTATATTTGATCCTGGAGATAACCAGGGAGGTACTAGAGTTCACTGAATGGGGTAGGGACATGATATACTTAGATTTGCATTTTAAGAAGATCAATGAAAGTGAAAGATGAATTAGATTAAAGATAGACTGGAGGCAGAGAAACCATAAGATTTAGCAGTTATCCTCATAAAGAAGAAAACTTGGAATATAATATCTTAAAAGGTAAAAATAATTTGCTCATTCAAACAAAATCTAATCCTATGGAGTGTGGAGGAAATGGAATAGAGGGCTTTTAATCAATCCTGGTGAAAACACCAGAGCAGAGTAGAACCTTTAAAACATAAACAATCACAGAAGTCAAGAGAAACATAAAAGAAAATATATTTTAACAATTAGAAGAAAGTATAAATGATGAAGTATTTACATTCTAATATGAAGAAATAATTGTCTCGTGAAAACCTGTGTGTCATTAAAGATCAGAGGAAGTAACACATGACAGAGAGCATAGGAATGGTTTTATTATATTTTGATGATTTTAAGAGAAGAAAGAAAAGGGAAGAAAACGAATAAACTATAGAAAACAAGAAAGGAGGACACAGAATTTACAATTTTCAATAACATGATGACAGTGGTACTATTCAAAGAGAAAGGGCTGGGGGAAGTGAAGTCACTTAAATTATACCTACACCTGAACTGGTCAAAGAACACACACATACACACACACACACACACACACACAAACACACGCACATATATTCAGATCAGCAGAAAAAATTATCACTGAATATTATCTAAAGTGAGAGAATGAAGTGGGAATGAAATCTTAAACTACAAATAATTTGAAGAAAACACTTTTTTTCTTTAACAGTTCCTTATGATATTGAATTTTTATTGAATTGATATTTAATAACAAGTGCAAATTGGAGAATTATTAGCAAATAATACATATGACAGAAAATGAATTAAAATTTCTTTGTAAATTGGAACCTTGATTTTAGATGACTGTATGAATACATATGTAATGAGACAACAGATTATTTTGTTTTAATTTTTAAAAACAATATGGTTTATAATCAAGTAAACATGATTCCAAGTCAAGTAAATATGATTCCATGGTACTTCAAAATTCTTAGTCATTTTCTAGAAGCAACTCCAACTCCCTACCCACCTCTAAGCAACTGGTTTATGTAAAGTTCAAGGGAAACAACCAATTTACATAAAAGGTTCTTAAAGTCATGGCTTAGAAAATTTATTATATATTGAGATAATCACTTGAAAATGTGAACTGACAAAGAATGATGAAAACAAACATGAAGCGGTACAAAAACGACGTTTGTCTATAGCCTCCTTAATTAAAATATTTTTATTATTACTTGAACTATTTGAAATGTATCCATACAGGGAAGTCCCAATGACAAAAGTATTGCATTGGCACTGTAATAGTTGATCTGCAATTTATAATCTTTGAGTTTCATGGTGCCTAGAAAGCTTATGTGACTTTGCCCACTGCCACAAAGTATGTTGAGGTAAGACTCCTGACTATGAGGACACCATTGTTTCTATTACATCTCAGCTGCTTCTTATTACTAAACTTTTCAATTGGCTGATTCATAGAAGGTAATGTATATTACTTAGTTTTAAAGGTCTATAGGGATACTTTGAATATCATAGAAAAAAAGTTTAAATATAATAATTTGGTTTAAAGAAAATTATCATTCAAAGAACATTCATTTGCTTTTACCAGGTTAGCATTTATGATCTGAAAAGGATTTTCAAGTTCATTTATGTGATCACAAATATACTTATATGATAAAAATTCACCTTATTGGTACATCAATAACATACTCTTGGTTCAGACTATTATTAATAAAAATCAAAGCCCATTTTGACACTAAATTTTATCTAAGAAAAACAATTTAGCAACAACTTGTGATAGCACAACAGCATAAGAAGTATGCTGCATGAATGAATTTGAAATTTTGAATGAGATCATGATGATAGTTATGGTACTTGAAATTTGGGAAAAATTAATCTTGCCAAAGTAAGGAAAATATAAACTAAATTCTGCTGTGAATAAATTATCTATGGGTATCCATATAGTAGTAGTAGTAGTAGTAGTAGTAGTAGTAGTAGTAGTAGTAGTAGTAGTAGTAGTAGTAGTAGTAGTAGTAGTAGTAGTGGCAGGAGGAGGAGTAAGTGATGGTGGTAGAAGATAGGTAAATGAAATAACACTGATGAGTTCTCAGAGTTGGGTTTATAAATACAGAATTACATAGCATTTCCATTTATTTCCTAGGAATTTCATTTCTCTTCCATTATTGCCCATATCTCACTGGCATAGTGAAACTGTTATTTTATTTTACCAAGTTATTAGCAAAATGAAACAAATTACATCACTGAAACAGACCCCAAAGGACTGTACTGAATGAGCAATGGAAGTCTTAATTTATTATAGACAACTATGTAATTATAATCATTTTGTATTATAAAATATTTACCCTAGAAATTTAGTGAATTTTTTGAATGATTTGTATTAAAACATAACTGGATGAAATGTTTATCAATTTTAGAAACAACCATCTTTAAAATATTGTGAAATCTTTCATCCACATTTTCTTCTGCTTATACTCAAATATCTAATGGGGTCAAAAAATGTCTATCCTCAAGCATGGGAATTATTTTTAAGGGCTAAAAAATAAAATAGTATTAAAACAAGGTCCTTGAGATCTTTAAAAGACCATACCAATGTAAATATCTATATCTATCAGTCTGTGTGTCTGTGTATCTATCTATCTATCTATCTATCTATCTATCTAGCTAGCTAGCTAGCTAGCTAGCTAGCTAGCTATGAGAGAGCAAGGGAGGGGTGTGTGATTATTATCCAATAGAATATAAATTCTTTGCTAACAGATACTGTTTTGTGCTTTTGTCTTTATATCCCCAGTACTTGATATCATTCCTTAAATTTAACAGACAACAAAAATAGCAGGTGGCTTCTTTTTATTAAAAATTGCACTATTTTAACTATAGGAAACTATCTCATTGCTAGCAATGGTATTGAAATACAGATTTCTATTTATAAAAGTGAAAGCCTAATTGTTGTTGCTTACTGTATACAGGAACTCTAAGGGTATCCCCTCAGGTCCTGCAAGTCAGAGGACTTTTTTTTTTTTTTTTTTAGGAAAAGACAGTGTTTTAGTGTAATCCTCTTTACTTATATGTTAAGGACAAATACTTTTCTTGGCAGATTAGCCACTTCTGTTCTTGTATACTAGCTTGTCAAATGTACAAGGGTTTCCCCTTTCTATTTAACTTTTTTTAAAAAACCCTTACCTTTTGTTTTAAATCAATACTATGTATTGGTACCGAGGCAAGAGTTGTAAAGGCTAGGCAATGGAATTAAGTAACTTGCTCAGGTTCACACAGCTAGAAAGCATCTGAGGCCAGATTTGAACCTAGAACCTCCTATCTCTAGGTTTGACTCTCAATTCACTGAGCCACTCAGCTGCTCCCTTTCTTTTAACTTAAAAATATTTTAAATTTTTAAATATTTTTCCATGTTTAGAGGATTAATTTTCTTTCTCTCCACTCTTCCTTTCCCCCACTCTCAGAGCTGACAAGCAATTCCATGGGGTTTTATAAATTTATCACATGATACCTATTTCCATATTATTTGTTTTTGCTATAGAGCAATTTTTTGAAGCCTTGAACCCAAATCACATAGCCATACTTACATTTAATAAGTGATGTCATATATTTTGCTTTTTCATTTCTACATAGTTCTTTCTCTGATTGTGGATAGCATTCTTTTACATAAGTCTTTCAGGAGTGTGCTGGCTTGTTGCATTCCTACTAGTAGCAAGGTCTTAGTAGCAAGATTGTTCCATGTTTTACTTTCTGTCTACAATGTCAGGTTCTCCAAGTTCATATAGAAATCCTCCCGAATCATCATTCCTTACAGCACAGTAGTATGTCATCACCATCTTATACCACAAATTGTTCAGCCATTCACCAACTGAGGGACACTCCCTCATTTTCCAATTTTTTTGCCATCACAAAGTGTGCAGCTATAAATATTTTTGCACAACAAATTTTCCTTATTATCTCTTTGGAGAACGAACCCAGCAGTGGTATCACAGTCTTTTAAAGCCCTTTTGGCATACTTCAATATTGCCTTCTGTTGTGAGGAAGATAAGATTAGTTTAGCTAGTGATTAGGAATTAACTTGTACATAGCAGGAAGGAGCTGGAGCTGGGAATTCCAGGTTGGAATGAAGGAGCAGGAAGAAGTGACTTGGCTCTGAGAAGGGACTCCATTAGGGGTTAACACAAACTGTGGTTAGCCCTGGGAGCACTCAGAGTAAAAGGATATCCTGTATCCTGATTTTCCCTGGGATCCTGTGTGATGTGGCATCTAGCAAAGAGCACAAGATCTACAGAGCCAAGGGAGGAGGAGAAGTTTGAGATCTGGTGGATAGTGTTTCAAGCAGTCCCTTCCTACTTGGTTCCTGAGACAATCTTAGCTCATGGCATCCAGAGATCATCAGTGGATTGCAGTGAGAATCCCAAAGCCACAAAGCCCCTAGCTGAGCTGCTCAAGCCTGGCAGGTTCCAGGTCTGAGGCAGTCACCCATAGACTCCACTGCTCCTTGGGCCCTACTTGTTAGATCACTTAGATAAGAGTAGAATAAGTTCTCCCATTGCCCTGTGGTTTTATCCTTTAGATTTTAAGTATAGAAATCCCTTTCCCACCTTTTAGTCAAGCATAATTAAAGCTGTTAAGACCCTTTTACCTTGTCAGCCTGTTTCTAGACTCTGGCCTAGGGGAAGCTGAGTGACAGTTAAGATCAACTGCCATTCCTGTGGGAATCCAGTAAACTCTGGTCTTTCCATCCTGGTCTAGTCTCTCATAAATCCCAGAGTGTGTTCCCACTAACCACTTAGCTTATTTATAATATCCCTGGTGACCCCATTACCTTACATATATTTTCCACACTTCCAAAATAGCTGGATTAATTCATAGTTCTACCATGTGTTCATCAGTGTCTCAATTTTGCCATATCCCCTCCAACATTTATTATTTACCTTAATTGTCATATTGGCCAATCTGCTAGGTGTGAGGTAGACCTCAGTGCTGTTTTGATTTGCATTTCTCTAATTATGAGAAATTTAGACACTTTTCCATGTGCTTATTGATCATTTTGATTTCTTTATCCAAAAACTGCCTATTCATGTACCTTGACCATTTGTCAACTGAGGAATGGCTTAATTTTTTGAACAAATGACAGAAATTAGAACTTTGTCAGTGGTTTTTGTTATGAAATGTTTTCCCCAATTTGTTATTTCCCTTCTAGTTTTGGACAAAACCTTTTTAATTTAATATAAACAAAATTATTCATTTTACATTTTGTAGTGTTCTCTTATCTCCTGTTTAGTCGTAAATTCCTTCCTTTCCTATAGATCTGAAAAGAATGCTATTCTATGCCCACCTAATTTGTTTATGATTTCCCTCTTTATACTGACATCACTTACAGACTTGGTGTTAATCTTGGTATAGGTGGGTGTAAGATGTTGATCGAAACCTAATTTCTCTGATACTGTTTTCCAATTCTCACAAGTTTTTGTCAAATAGTGGATTCTTGTCCCAAAAGCTGGGATTTTGGAGTTTATCAAACACTATTTTGCTACAGTCATTTACCCCAAGTCTATTACATTGATCTACCCTTCTGTCTCTGAGCCAGTACCATGACTGCTGCTTTATAGTATAGTTTGAGACTGGTACTGCTAGGCCCCCATCTTTCACACTTTTTTCATTATTTCCCTTGATTTTCTTGATCTTTTGTTCTTCCAGATGAACTTTGTAATAATTTTTTCTAATTCTATTAAAAAGTGTTTTGGTAATTTGATAGATATGGCACTAAATAAGTTCATTTGGATGAGATTGTCATTTTTATTATATTAGCTCTTCCTACTGAAAGAATGGAGACTTGACAACTGACAGAGAAGAAACTGAAAACTCAGGGAAACACACAATGAGGTACACAGACCCCATTGGGGAAAGTGGTAACAAATAAAACTAATGAAACTTCAAGGGGAATGGGAAAACAGATTGGGAAAAATGCCAGTAACTGAACTTTCACAACAGCCAGGGATACAGTTAAAATTTCTGTGGGTTCTTGGTGGTTGGGGGAGAGAATGACAAGGAAGTTGCAACAAAGTTACAAGTTTAGTGGTTTGGTGTAGCAATCCAGGTATACATTGATTGTGATATTATTTTAAGAGTGCTCAAAAATGACTCTTGTATTGCTTATGATTGATTTCTGTAACCTTGAGTTGAATTAAACCTCAACCTTACCAAATTCCTAGCCCTTCCCTAAGGCTACACTCTGGAAGACTGGTCAGTTATCTCAGGCTCCTTATTTTACCAAAAAACAAGTAATTAGTATCAAGACCTTAGGCCATACGGATTCCTGATCTAGATGTTTGTTCTATCTATTGCTTTAGGTTCCAACAGTTTGTATCTCGTTATGTTTACCTCACAACAGACCACTTGGCTCCCCCCTTCTCCCCATGTACAATTGTAACCCCAATAAAAGTAGCTATATGACTGTTGAGAGGGAAGCTCTTGACCATCAGAGCTCTGAACCATCTAAGCTCTTGACCATCAGAGCTTACTCGCCGTCTGTCTACCTTACGCCAGAACTTTCTTTGTCTGTGTGTCTTTATTCTCGCCTTATGTTCTCTTTCTATTAGTCCTAAACCCGTAACTCATTTTCACCCAGTCCTTGGTTCCCCTTTCTGAGTGTCCAACCCACTAGGAATCTTTGTGGAGTTGGTGGATGGCTTCATCTGGTAAGGATAGGATTGGAGGGAGAGAGGTTTCTAACTTCTAGGGTACCAACTGCCATAGAATGGTGGCAGTTGAATTGGCTAATCTTAAACTACCTCACAGCCAGTCAGCAATGGCTTAGCTGAGTGTGGCAGGGGCTTTGGGCATCTCACACAATGTCCTCAATGGCTTCCAGGTGTAGTTTAGACTCAGGAACACTTCTGGTCTCAGCCACAATGGCTAGGGAGTACAGGACTTCCTGAGCTGTTCACCAACTGCAGGAAAGCTCCCAAACCTACCTATATCTTCCTCTTATATCTTAATTTGTAAATCCACCTCCTCTATGGAGAACTCAAATAGCCCATAAGCTAATTGAACGGTAGCTTCCAACTTCACACCTCTTCTCCAAAGCAGGAAACTGTCAACTCAGTCTCTCTGGACAAACCCCTTAGAACATTCTGGGCTTAGAATGTTCTCAGCCAGCCATATTGGTCTGCCTTTTACCTACTCACTACTTAAATCTATCTGTAAATTATAAATTACCTTTAATACTACCCATGAGCAATTGATGTTTTTCCAGATCTAGTTTTATTTGTGTGCAGTGTTTTGTAGTTGATGTTCACATAATTCTTGAATTTATCTTGGCAAGTAGATTCCCAGGCATTTTATCTTGTCTAGAGAAATTTTAAATAGAGTTTCTCTTTCTAACTCTTGCTGTTGAGTTTTGCTGGAAATATATGGGAGTGCTGATGATTTATATAGATTTATTTTGTACCCTGCAACTTAGCTAAAGTTATTATTTCTACTAGCTTTTTAGTTGATCTTCTTGGATTCTCTAGGTATACCATCATGTCATCTGGAAAGAGTTATAGTTTAGTTTCCTCACTGCCCACTATGATCCCTTCAATTTCATTTTCTTCTCTAACTGCTACTGCTAGCATTTCTAGTACAATATTAAATAGTGGTGATAATGGGCATCCCTGCTTCACTCCTGAACTTATTGGGAAGCCATCTAACTTGTCCCCATTGCAGATGATACTTGCTGATGGTTTTAAATAAATACTGTTTATTATTTTAAGGAAAGGCCTTTTTATTCTTATATTTGCTAGTGTTTTCAATAGGAATGGGTGTTGTATTTTCTCAAAGGCTTTTTTCTGCATCTATTGAGATAATCATGTGATTTCTGTTAGTTTGGTTGTTGATATGCTCAATTATGTGGATGGTTTTCCTAATATTAAAGAATCCTTGCATACCAGGTATAAATCCCACCTGGTCATAGTGAATAATCCTTGTGACAACTTGCTGTAGTCTTTTAGCTAGTATTTTATTTAATATTTTTCCATCTATGTTCATTAAGGATATTAATCTATAGTTTTCCTTCTCTGTTTTTGGTCTTCCTGGCTTGGGAATTAGTACCATATTTATATCATAAAAAGAATTTGGTAAGACTCCTTCTTTGCCTATTTTGTCAAATAATTTGTAGAGTATTGGGATTAGTTAATCTTTAAATGTTTGCTAGAATTCACTTGTGAATCCATCTGGCCCTGGTGATTTTTTTCTTAGGGAGTTCTTTGATGGCTTGTTCAAATTCTATTTCTATGGGAATATTTAAGTATTCTATTTGCTCTTCTGTTAATCTAGACAATTTACATTTTTGTAAATATTCATCCATTTCACCTAGGTTGCCATACTTACTGCTATATAATTGAGCAAAATAGCTCTTAATAATTGTCTTACTTTCCTCTTCATTAGAATAACACTGTTAATTTGCATCTCTCCTTTCTTTTTCTTAATTAGATTAAGCAATACTTTATCCATCTTATTTGTGTTTTTTTTTCAAAATACCAGCTAGTACACTTATTTATTAGCTTAACAGTTCTTTTTCTTTGAATTTTAATAATTTCTCCTCTGGTTTTTAGGATTTCCAATTTAGTCATTATCTTGAGGGCTTTTAATTTGTTCTTCTTCTAGTTTTTTTAGTTACATGCCTAAATCGTTAATCCCCCTTTTCTCTTTTTTGTTAATATGGGCACACAGGGATACAAATTTCCCCTGAGAACTGCTTTTGCTGTATCCCATAAATTCTGATATATTTTTTCCTCATTGCAATTCCTCTTTGATGAAATCAGAAATTGTTTCTATGATTTGGTTTTTAACCAACCAGTTTTGGGGAATCAGATTATTTAATTTTGAATTAATTTTGGATTTGCCTTTCCATGTACTCTTATTAATTATAATTATCTTATTATGATCTGAAAAAGTTGCATTTATTATTTCTGCTTTTCTGCATTTGTTTGCAATGTTTCTATGCCCTAGTACATAGTCAATCTTTGTGTATGTACCATGAGCTGCTGAAAAGAAGGTATATTCCTTTTTATCCCTACTTGCTTTTCTCCATATATCTATTAACTCTGATTTTTCTAAGATTTCATTCAAATCCCTTACTTCTTTCTTATATATTTTTTTGGTTTGATTTATCTTGATCTGATAGAGGAAGGTTCAGGTCACCCACCAGTATTGTTTTACTATCTGTTTCCTCCTTAAGTTCCAATAATTTCTCCCTTAAAAATCTGAATGCTAAACCATTTGGTGCATGCATTTTGAGTACTGATATTTTTTCATTGCCTATATACTACCTTCTATCAGGATGTAATTACCTTCCTTATCTTTTTTAATCAGATCTATTTTTACTTTGACTTTGTCAGATATCACGATTGTGAATCTTGCCTTTTTCTCAGTTGATGTCCAATAAATTCTGCTCTAGCCTCTGACCTTTACCTTGTGTGTGTCTATCTGCATTATGTGTGTTTCTTGTAGACAACATATGGTAGGATTCTGGTTTTTATTTCACTCTATCTGCTTCCATTTTGTGGGTGAGCTGATCCCCCTCACATTCAGAGTTATCATTACCACCTGTGTATGCCCTGCTATTTTGCTTTCCTCTTTTAGACCTGCTCTTTCTTCTTTTACTATTTCCTTCTACACCAGTGTTTTGCTTTTAATTAGTCCCCATTGTTCTCACATTTATTTTACTTTCCTTCCCACTCCCTCACTTCTTATATCTTTCCTATTTCTCTTTAAGGTCTATTTATCACCACCCTTGTCCAACTTTCCCTCCCTTTTAATACTTCACACTCTCCCCACCCCCTTATTCCTTTTCAACTTCTCTGTAGAGTAATATAGAATTCTATACCCCAATAGAGATTACTGTTCTTCCCTCTCAGAACTGATTCCACTAAGAGTAAAATTTAAGTATTACCAATTACCACTCTCTTCCTCCCCTTCTTATAATAGTATTCTTTCCTATGGAATAATTTATCCTATTTTAATTCATCCTTCAAATTTCTCTTAGTGCCATCCTCTTTGTGGTCATTCCCTCAATTAAAAAAAATATCATCTTAAATAACTTAATACCACAACCTCTGCCTATGAATAATTCTATCTACTATAATAATGAAAACAATTTTAAGAGTTACAGATATTTTTTTCTATTATGAATATAATCAATTGGACTCCATTGAAGTCCTTAAATCCTACCCACCCACCCTGCCCTTCCTATTTACCTTTCTATTGTTCTCATGAATTTTATATTTGTATATGAAATTTTCCATTTAGTTCTGGTCTTTTCTTTACAAAGGAGAAGGCAAGTTTGCAAAGTGCTTTGAGTGTCAAACAAAGGATTTTATATTTGATCCTAGCGATGACAGGGAGTCACGAGTTTATTAAAATGGGAGAACTAAGCTTTTAGAAGACCAATCTGACAGCTAAGTGGAACAATTCCTAGAGTGGTGAAATACTTGCAGCAAAGAGATCAACCACTAGACTTCTGCAATACTCTAGGTATGAGGTGATGAGGGTCTGTACCAGGTGATGACAGGGTCAGAGAAGAGAAGAGAGTAGAAGAGATATTATTAAGATAAAATTAAGAAGACTTGGCAATAGATTGGGGAAGGGAGAGAGAAAAAGCAAAGAATAACAATTAGGTTGCAAGTCTGGGTGACTAGGAAGATGATTTGGCCTCAACAGTATAGGGAAGGGACAGTTAGAAGGCTCAGTGGGTAGAGACCCAAACCTGGACTCGGGAGAATATGGGTTCAAATCTGGCCTCAGATATTTCCTAGCTGTGTGACCCCCTTTGCCAAAAAAAAAAAAAAAAAAAAAAACAGGACCAAAAAAATAGGAAGTAAGTTAAGGAGGGGTACAAGTTTGGACCTCCCATTCTAATGAGGGACACAACACATTTTCAAGGTTTCAGGTCCAAGTCAATTGTAATGATCCCATGGTTCTTGTTATACAGCAGCAAAACAGATGGTAACACTTCTTTTTAAAAATTTAGAATATTTTTCCATGGTTACATGATTCATGATTTTTCCCAACCCTCTTCCCTCTCCCCTCCCAGAGATGACAAGCAATTCCACTGGGTTGTATCATTGTTCAAAACCTATTTCCATGTTATTCATATTTGCAGTAGAGTGATCTTTTAACACCAAAACACTAATCATCCCCATCAAACCATGTCATCTATCCTATGTTTTTCTTTTGTGTTTCTGCTCCCACAGTTCTTTCTTTGGTTATGGATAGCATTCTTTCTCCTAAGTTCCTCTGGATTGACCTGGTCACTGCATTGTTGCTAGTAGAAAAATCTATTACATTTGATTATGCCACTATGTATTGGTTTCTGTGTAGTGTTCTGGTGCTGCTCCTTTCACTCTGCATCAATTCCTGGAGGTCTTTCCAGGTCACATGGAATTCCTCCAGTTCATCATTCCTTATAGCACAACAGTATTCCATCATCATCAGATACCACAATTTGTTCAGTCATTCCCCAATCAAAGGACACCTCCTCATTTTCCAATTTTTTCCACCACAAAGAATACAGCTATAAATATTTTTGTACAAGTCTTTCCCCTTTTTATCTCTTTGGGGTACAGAACCAGCAATGGTATGGCGGGGTCAAAGGGTAGGCAGTCTTTTAAAACCCTTTGAGCATAGTTCCAAATTGTCCTTCAGAACATTTGGAACAATTCACAACTCCACCAGCAATACATTGGTATTCCAATTTTGACATAACGCCTCCAAACTTTTATCACTTTCCTTTGCTACCATATTTGCCCTGTCTGTTAGGTATGAGGTGGTACCTCAGAGTTGTTTTAATTTGCATTTCTCTAATCAGGAGGGATTTAGAACACTTTTTCATTTGCTTATTAATAGTTTTGATTTCTTCATATGAAAACTGCTTATTCATGTCCCTTGACCATTGGGGAATGGCTTGATTTTTTTGTGAATTTGAATTAGTTCCTTTTATATTTAGGAAATTAAACCTTTGTCAGAGTTTTGTTATAAAAACGTTTTCCCAGTGTGTTGCTTTCCTTCTCATTTTGGTTGCACTGGTTTTGCTTGAACAAAACCTTTTTAATTTGATATAATAAAAGTCACTCATTTTACATTTAGTAATGTTCTCTATCTCTTGCTTGGTCTTAAATTCCTTCCTTTCCCATAGATCTAAAAGGTATATTATTCTATATTCACCCACTAATTTGATTATGATTTCACTCTTTATATTTAAATCATTTACCCATTTTGAATTTATTTTGGCATAGGGTATAAGATGTTGATTTAAAGCTAATTTTGCCCATACTATTTTCCAATTTTCCCGGCAGTTTTTGTCAAATAGTGAGGTCTTGTCCCAAAAGCTGGGATCTTTGGGTTTATCAAACACTAGCTTTCTGAGGTCATTTACCCCAAGTCCATTCCACTGATCCAACCTTCTGTCTCTTAGCCAGTACCAGATTGTTTTGATGACCACTAATTTATAGGTACAGTTTAAAAACTGGTACTGCTAGGCCACCATGCTTCACATTTTTTCCCATGATTTCCCTTGATATTCTTCATCTTTTGTCCTTCCAGATGAACTTTGTTATATTTTTTTTCTAATTTTATAAGAACATTTTTTGGTAGTTTGATAGGTATGGCACTGAATAAGTAGATTAATTGGAGTAAGATTGTCATTTTTATTATTGTAGTTCGTCCTACCCATGAGCAATTAATGTTTTTTCCGATTACTTAGATCTATAGTTTTAATTGTGTGGGAAATGTTTTGCTGTTGTGCTCATATAATTCTTGTGTTTCTCTTGGTAGATTCCTAAATATTTTATATTGTCTAGAGTGATTTTAAATGGAGTTTCTCTTTCTAACTCCTGGTGCTGTGTTTTGTTGGAAATATATAGAAGTGCTAATGATTTATGTGGGTTTATCTTTTACCCTGCAACTATGCTAACGTTATTAATTATTTCCTCTAGCCTTTTAGTTGATTTTCTATTATTCTTTAAGTATACCAACATATCATGTGCAAAGAGTGATAGTTGAGTTTCCTCACTGACTATTTTAATACCTTCAATTTCTTTTTCTTCTCTAATTGCTACTACTAGTGTTATTAATATGGTGTTAAATGATAGAGGTGATAATGGGCATCCTGGCTTCACTCCTGATCTTACTGGAAAGGCTTCTAACTTGTCCCCATTGCAGATGGTTTTAAATATATACTGTTTATTATTTTGAGGAATGGTCCTTCTATACTTTCTAGAGTTTTCAATAGAAATAGGTGTTGTATTTTGTCAAACCCTTTTGCTGCATCTATTGAGATAATCATGTGATTTCTGTTGTTTTGATTATTGATATGGTCACTGATGTGAATGGTTTTCCTAATATTAAACCACCCTTGCATTCCTAGTATAAATCCTATCTGAGCATTGTAATAATCCTCATGATAAAATGCTGCTTTTTGCTAGCATTTTATTTAAGATTTTTATATCTATGTTCAATAGGGAAATTGGTCTCTAGTTTTCTTTCTCTGTTTTTGGTCTGCATGGCTTTGGAATCAATACCATATTTGTGCCATAAAAAGAATTTGGAAAGACTGCTTCTTTGCTTTTTTTGTCAAATGTTTTGTCAAATATGCTTGTTTTGTCAAATATCCCAAAAAAGATGGGATTATTTAAGTATTGTATTTCCTCTTTTGTTAATCTAGGCAATTTATGTTTTTGTAAATATTCACCCACTTCACTTAAGATTGTCATACTCATTGCCATATAATTGTCAAAATAATTCTTAATAATTACCTTAATTTCCTTTTCATTAGAGATGAGATCACCCTTTTCATCTTTGATACTATTAATTTGATTCTCTTCTTTCTTATTTTTTATTAGATTAACCAGTACTTTATCCATTTTATTTAGTTTTTCAAAATACCAGTTCCTAGTCTTATTTGTTAGTTCAATAGTTCTTTTACTTTTATTAATTTCTCCTTTATGTTTTAGGATTTCCAATTTAGTTTTTTATCTGGGGATTTAAAATTTGTTCTTTTTCTAATTTTTTAAGTTGCAAGCCCAATGCATTGATATCCTCCCTCTTGATTTTGTTGAATTAGACACTCAGAGACATAAATTTTCCAATGAGTACCACTTTGGCTGTATCCCATAGGTTTTGATATATTTTCTCCACATTGCCATTCTCTTTAATTAAGTGCATAATTATTTCTATGATTTCTTTTATGACTCGCCAGTTTTGAAGAATTAGATTATTTAGTTTCCAATTAATTTTAAATTCACCTTTCCATAGACCCTTAATTACAACTTTTATCACATTATGATTCTGAAAAAGTTGCATTTACTTTTTCTGCATTTTTTTGCCATATTTCTATGCCCTAGTACATGGTTGATCTTTGTATATGTACCATGTACTGCTGAGGAGAAGGTATATTCCTTTTTATCCCTATCTGGTTTTCTCCAGATAACTATTAACTCTAATTTTTCTAGCATTTCATCCACTTCCCTTACTTTATTCTTTGTTTGTTTGTTTGTTTGATTTATTTAGTTCTGAAAGGGGAAGTTTGAGATCCCCCTACTAGTATGCTCTTACGATCTCCTTGAGTTCCTTTAATTTTTCATTTAGAAATCTAGATGCTTTACTATTTGGTACATGAATGCTTAGTAACAATATTAATTCTTTGTTTATAGCATCTTTTAACAAAATGCAATTTCCTTATCGCTTTTAATCAAGTCAATTTCTACTTTAGTTTTGTCTGATATCATGATTGCAACTCCTGTTCTTTTTACTTAAGTTGACACATAATAAATTCTGCTCCAACCTTTTACCTTGAATCTGTGTGTCATCGCGCCTCAAATGTGATTATTATAAATAATATATAGTAGGATTCTGGTTTTTAATCCACTCTGCTATCCACTTCCAAATTCCATATCCATATTCCCTTTCTCTCTGTTCCTCCTCACTAGTATTTTGCTTTTTGTCACCCCACCACTTCTATCTCCCTCTAACTGCCTCCCTCTTCTCTCGTCTTATCCCCTTTCTCCTTCTCTGTGGGGTAAGATAGAATTCTATACCCCACTGGGAATACTTGTTTTACCATCTCTGAGCCAGTTATGATGAGAGTAAAGTTTAAGCATTGCCCATCACCACCCTTATCCTCCCCACTCTGTATTGATTTTTACCCCTCTTTATGTTATATAATTTACCCCATTCTATCTCTCTCTTCCCTTTTCTCTCAGTGAAACCCTCTCTTTCAGCCCTTGATTGATTTTTTAACATATCATTTATATGCATACATATCATATCATACATATCATTCTATATCATCACATTTACATATGCATCATTTAGTCATATACTTCATATCATCATAATCGGCTTAATTCTCCACCCTCTTTCTAAATTCCTTCTATCTTCTCTACTACTAAGAGTACTTTTTCAGAATTATAGAAATCCTATTTCCTTGTAGACATATAAACATTTTTACCTTAATGAGTGCCTTAAATTTTCTTTTTTATTTACCTTTTAGGGCTTCTCTAGTGTCTTGTGTTTGGACTTCAGATTTTTTGTTTAAGTCTGGCTTATTCCTCAGGAATGTTTGGAAATCTTCTATCTTATTGAATGACCATTTTTTCCCCTGAAAGAATATACTCAGTTTTGCTGGATAGGTGATTCTGGGTTGAAAACTCAAATCTTTTGCCTTCCTGAATATCACATTCCATGCTTTTTGATCCTTTAATGTAAAAGCTGCTAAGTCCTATGTGATTCTGTTTGTAGCTCCATGTTATTTGAATGGTTTCTTTCTGGCTGCTTGCAATATTTTTTCCTTGGCGTGGTGGCACTTGAATTTAGCTGTAAGTTGTCATTTGGGGATTTCTTTCTGGAGGTGATACTTGAATTTTTTCAATTTCAATTTTATTTTCTTTTACGAGGATCTCTGGGCAGTTATCTTTGACAATTTCTTATAATATCATGTCCAAGGTTTTTTCTTGATCATGGCTTTTAGGTAGTCCAATAATTCTCAAATCTATTTTCTAGGTCAGTTGTTTTTTCAATAAGATATTTCATATTTTCTTCTGTTTTTTCATTCCTTTATTTCTGCTTTATTGTTTCTTGATTTCTCATGAAATCATTAGTTCAATGTTAACATATAGCACTAGGTATGGAGATTCAATGACGGTGAGTTGTTCTCTGATCTCTGTTAGCCCCAATAACTTTTGTGCTCTCTCTTATGTGCTATTTCCTCAAATTAAGAGTATTACTCCAGAAGGACAGGTACTATCTAGTCTTTGATTCTTTTTTGTATCTTCAATAAATAGCATGCAGCAAGCCCTTACTCAATAGTTTCTTTCATTCATTTCATTTATGTATGAACAATCTCCAACTATTTTGTTAAAATAAATAAAACAAAATTCTGTACATTCTGACAAGAGCCACCTTCTTTCATTCATTTCATTTATAAATTAACAGTCTCCAACCAAGATGTTAAAAATAAATAAATATTTGAAACAAAATCCTGTACAACATTCTGACAAGAGCCACAGACTTCCAATGAGGAAGCCACTTCCTATTGAGGAAATCTATCTACTTTTGAATAGATATTATTAGGAAATATGGAGTGGACCCAAAGTCTTTAGGGTTCAGCATAAAACAGGGATACAATCTTGTCTACTTTATAATGCTGAACCATTTGACAGTGCCAAAGACTTCAACAATGAGAATCTCCCCACCCCAATTCTCCTCCCTTAAGCTTTCAATATCTATGACTGCTACTCAAAGGCAGCGGCAGACTACAAGCATGGTTTCCTTGTGACAGGTGTGGAAATAGCAAGTATGTTGCTATTCCTATGCTCTTTGGTTCATCATCTTGGGCTATTTCCATCATGATCCTCAAACTTGTCTTTGAACAGTGATTGAGAAGATGGCAATAGTCTGACTTCCTGGCATGAAGCCTCCTCTCTCTCCTTTAGGATGCCTTACTACTTCAGCTAGGCTGATGTTCTGACTGGGCTGGACTCTGACTAGACCTGATGCTGACTAGGCCCTTGGTATGCAGCTGATAAAAGAACAAAATGAGACACCTTTATGTCATTTAACAGTTAACAAAAAGATTTAATTATTTATATCAAGAGACTATTCAACAAAAATTGGCAATGAGAACACCTCAACAAGTTACTTAAGCTGAGCAAAGTTCTACTGCATCATATTTCATCAGCCAAGGATCCTATAGCTCCTTGTGGCTGCTTTGTACTCAAGTAATACATAGTGATGTCAATAATCCGAGTCTTTAAATTCCCTGACCAAACCAAGTTTGAAGGCATGCCCCAATACCTTTGATGGAAAAATTAGCCTAATGTGCATGGGGGAATAATTAGGATACTACTCCTACTGCAATTGGCTTATATGCCCCTAAATGGGAGTTGGTTGGAAATTGGAAGAAAGGGCTAGCCCCTTTTCCACAAAAATTGCTCCTTTCAATGATAGTAGTGATGAATGGGACCAGTGGTTTGGAGGAGGGGAAGAATACAGGTCCATGAATTTACCAGGGGGTCAGCAGCTGACAGTGACAGTGGTAAGGATTAGTGGGTACGTTCTCCACAGAGGTTGCTGACCTCAACAATGGCTAATAGAGACAGTAATCTGAGGAATGCTTTAATTCCTAGAGGTTTTGGTATATGGTCTCACTAAAAACAAATATGGTTGTACTAAAATCAACCTCCCTCTTCATCTATATTAAGTTTTTCATTGCAGTCTAAAAGTACATAAGCTCTTTCGGCTTTATTTCACAATATTCACTTATATTGAGCTTGCTGCCAACTAAAACCCTTCGAACTCTATAAGTTGTTACCTAGCCATGACTCTCCAATATTGTCCCTAGAGGGTTAATTTTTGAATCCCAATTATAAGACTTTACATCTAAATTACTACTGAGATGGATCTGTGATACTGATATGATTTCTCCACCTAATGATGGAGATCAATATTCATCCATGTCTTCTCACTCTATGAAACTTTTTTGCACAATCTTCAATAAATTTGTTTACCCAACATGCTAGGTGAGTTCTCCTAGATCTCTTAAGACACTGTGAGCACCAGTGGAGTACGCAAACTGCCCAAAGGCTCTCCTTTCCCTTGCTTTCTATGTAACTACCTTCCCTTTTATTCCAATTATACATTTCTCTAATGATGTCCACTGCACCAATCCTACATGATTCCTCATTTATAACATATTATATAGCCTATGTGAACAGAAGTATCCATAGCAGATCTCTCTTCCAAATGGATTCAAAATTTTACATCTGTTTTATTCCCTGTTTGATATTAGTAAAAAGAGTATCATTGAATAGTTATCCCTATTGCTATATTTTCTAAAGAATCTTGCATGTTTGTAGCACATGTACGTGAAAAGAATCATTTTCCCTTGCCATGTCGAATGCTGCTCTTATATTATGAACAATGGGCACAGTCAGATCTTATATTCTTTTTATATGACTGAAAGATAACAACTATATAGCTATAAAGATTTTAATATTTTTTCCTATTACCTTTCTTCTTAATAGATTGTAATCAAGGAGGAATTTAGGTGATGTTAAAAAAGATAAATAAAAATCTTATTTAAAAGATTCAAATTGTCAATATAAGAGTTGCAGAAATATAGATGCACTAATATACTGTGGATACATCTGTTAAGTGATCTAATCATTCTGAAAATGAATTTGAAATCATGCAAGGAAAAAATGACTAATCATTTGAATATATCATTGCTAGGTATATATTCCAAACTAGGCGATGGAGGAAGGAAAAGAGGGAGGGAGGGAGGGAAGAAAAGAGGGAGGGAGGGAGAGAGGATGGAAGGAAGGA